>NC_092051.1:3417231-3742692 GCF_003086295.3 Arachis hypogaea
CACCCAAGAGAGGTTGATTTCTCTTGGTTTCCTCAAAAGAAACTCCCATCCTCGCTTTTCGATATGGGGTAGAATATAAGGAGCAATCTTGTCCGGCGGAGCGAGCAAATGCTCAGGATGATAGTTCCTTACGGCTATGGAAGGGAACTTGAGTTCACAAAAGCCGTTGGGGAACCTTGAAGAGTCTCGTGCCGGTTTGCCCTTGTTATCCTCATCAATAGGAGCGGGTGTCTTTCCATTCTTTGATAAGGTTTGGCTTCTATTGAAGAACGCGCCTTAGAATTTGATCCTTGGGGTACCCTTTTTGCTGCCGGTTTCCTCGAAGCTACCTCCTTGCTTTTTTGGTGGCCATCCTAAAAAGAAAGGGGAGGAAGGAAAACATTAAACCCAAGAAACAAATTGATGAAAACATGCAAGTGATTTTCATGCCCATGATGAATATGAAAGCAAGGGTTATATCACTTGCATGTGATGCAAGAGAAGTAAGGCATGCAAAGGCATGAGAAGAGTAGTCTCAAGCATCCTTAGTAAAAAGCAAGTCATGTTCAATTAATATGGAATTCGCAAGTATGAACCTTAAGCACACAAATAGACTCAATGCATTTAAGAGGAAGCAAGTGAATGAGGAGGGAGCACCAATTTGAAAGTGTATGACTAAAATGAGCCAAAATGGTAGTTGTGCATTTCCTCGAACACTTGCGTGCAATAATCAAGCAATGAGCAATTATGAGATACTAAACCAATTCAAAACCAAAATGGAACATCAATCACCACATAACATCACACAATGGTAAAAGAGTGACAAAAGATCTAGTAATTCAAATTAAGTTCAAGTTCAACATCCATGGAGAAAAAAAAAGAGAGGAAAATAACCAAACAAAAACAAGAATATCACTATCAAGCAAAAGAGAAACTAAGTGAGATGAAGAAGCATTTATTAGAAAGAAATAGATAAAGGAAAAGCAAAGGTAAAGGGAGGGGAGAAGTAAACCTTGAAGAGTATGAAAAAGCAAGGTTGAATCTTCTTTTGTGAAGATGAGAGAGGAAAAGAGAAAGTGTAGCGCCACCGGAAAATGGTTGTTGTCACCGGCGAGTGGCCGGAGACAATGGTGGTGGGTTGTGGAAGAAGGAGAAGAAGAAAAGAGAAGAGAAGTGATGAAGGGGAGTAGGACTAAGAAAGAAAAAGAAGGGTGAGTGAGAAAGGAAGTGGAACGCGCGAAGTATAAATTGATTCGCGCAGATGGCGCGCGCGCGCAAGGTGCGCTGACGCGTCGGTGAAGGTACTAGCTGAGGGCGCGTGCGTCGTGGCGCGCAAGAAGGAGCTGTGCCCCAGGCACAAAAGTGGCATAAACCTGGCTCAAGTCTCTGGTTTTTGTACCAGGGTGACCAGGGAGGCATGCGCGCGGATGCGCACCATGCGCGGGCGCGTGCTTGTGGTATTCTACAGATGGCGCGGCGCGCACTACTCACGGACGCGTCAGTTTTGGCACAAAGTTGGTCCAATCGTGCACAACTCTCTGATTTTTGTACCAGAGACTCCATATAGCTCCATCGGCGCGCGCGCGCATAGTGCACTTGCGCGTCGATGGTCAACTGGCAATGGTGCACGCAGGCGGCATGTACGTGAACACGTGGGTGCCTGGCGCGAGTTGGGCACAAAGTTAGCCTGACTCTCGGGTTTTTGGCCTGAAAATGGAAATTCGCAACCGGCGCATGCGCGCACTGTGCGCTTGCGCGTCGGTGCTCTTTTTCAAAGAAAAATTTTGTGTTTTCTTTATCTCTTTCACAACCTATCTAAATGAACATTCTACCTATCTAACAGAATCAACAAAGCTAGCATCCCTAAGCACTCAATCAATCATCAAAAGAGCATAAAATTCAAGGAACTAAAGATACTACAAGATGGTATAAACAAGGAAGATCTTACCATGGTGGGGTGCCTCCCACCAAGCACTTTTCTTTAACGTCCTTAAGTTGGACGGTCCTCTTCTCAAGTTTCATCTCTACTTGGTGCATCCTCCAATATGTACACCTCTAGCTCCCTTGGAGGTTTGCAACCATGATATTTCTTCACTCTATGCCCATTCACCTTGAAAGTTGCTTCACTTTTGGGATCAAACAATTCCACCACTCTGTAGGGCTTCATTTCTTCACCTTAAAAGGTCCTTCCCATCTAGAATGGAGCTTGCCAGGCATAAATCGGAGCCTTGAGTTGTAGAGGAGGACTTCATCTCCTTCTTTAAAGTCCTTCTTCCAAATGTGATGGTCATGGAACGCTTTAGTCTTTTCCTTATAAATTCGGGCATTCTCATATGACTCGTTCCTCAAACACTCAAGCTCTTCTAATTGTAACTTCCTAGCTTCACCCGCCTTAGCTAAATCCATGTTGCACTGCTTTACCGCCCAATATGCTCGATGCTCAATTCCACCAGAAGGTGGTATGCCTTACCATAGACGATCCGAAAGGGACTCATCCTATCGGAGTCTTTAGGCTGTTCTGTATGCCCATAGTACATCTCCTAACCGGAGGCTCCAATTCTTTCTTTGTGGATTGACCATTTTTCCAAGATTCTCTTGATTTCCGGTTGGACACTTCCGCTTGCCCATTTGTTTGGGATGATAAGCAGTAGCAACCTTATACGATACTCCATAGCGCTTGAGCAATGCTTCTACCTTCCTGTTACAAAAGTGGGATCCTTGGTCGCTCACGATTGCTCGTGGCGACCCATAACGGCATACAATGTGATTCCTAATGAAAGAAACAACGGTGTTGGCGTCGTCAAGGCGGGTAGGCCCGGCCTCCACCCACTTTGACACGTAGTCAACCGCTAACAGAATGTACAGATACCCACTAGAGTTAGGAAATGGTCCCATAAAGTCAATGCCCCACACATCAAATATCTCACAGAACAATATAGGTTGCTGAGGCATTTCATCCCTTTGGGATGTGTTTCCTGACTTTTGACACTGATGACAAGACACACATAGCCGGTTAGCATCCTTGAATAAGGTTGGCCACCAGAATCCGCAATCCAACACCTTTTTGGCGGTCCTTTGTGGGCCAAAGTGGCCACCACAGTCGAACGAATGACAAGCTTCCAGAATTGGTTGAAATTCGGATTCCGTGACACACCTTCGGATTACTTGGTCTACACCTCTCTTCCACAAGTGAGGGTCATCCCAAATATAGTATTTGGAATCACTCCTCAGCTTGTCCCTTTCATTTTTCGAAAAGTTGGGAGGGAAGATTCTTGCAACCAAGTAGTTTGCCATTGGGGCAAACCAAGGAAAACTAGCCGACATAGCATGCAAACTTTCCAATGGAAATGAGTCATTGATCGAAAATGGATCAGTTTTTAAATTCTCAATGCGGCTTAAATGATCAGCAACCATGTTTTGAGATCCACTCCGGTCCCTAATCTCAATGTCGAATTCTTGCAAAAGCAAGATCCAACGTATGAGTCTAGGCTTTGACTCATTCTTTGTCAATAAATACTTCAAAGATGCATGATCCGTGTATACCACTATCCTTGAACCTAGCAAATAAGATCTGAATTTATCTAAGGCATGAACAATGGCTAAGAGTTCTTTTTCGGTAGTGGTATAGTTGGATTGTGCGGCATCTAGTGTCTTAGAAGAGTAGGCAATGACATAAGGGAGTTTACCCTCGCGCTGTGCAAGCGCGGCACCCACAGCATAGTTTGACGCATCGCACATTATCTCAAACGGCAACGTCCAGTTGGGGCCTCGCACAATCGGTGCTATGGTGAGAATTTTCCTCAACTCTTCAAAAGCTTTTACACATTCACTGTCAAACTCAAAATCCACATCTTTTTGGAGTAGGCGCGACAATGGCAAGGTAATCTTGCTGAAGTCCTTGATAAAGCGCCTGTAAAATCCTGCATGTCCCAAAAATGAGCGGACCTCCCTCACGGATGAGGGGTGAGGCAAAGTAGTAATAATATCGACCTTGGTCGGGTCCACGGAAATGCCTTCATGAGATACTACATGTCCCAACACTATGCCTTGTCGTACCATAAAGTGACATTTTTCAAAATTTAAGACAAGGTTGGTGTCAACACATCTAGCTAGGAACTTGGCCAAGCTCTCCAAACAACAATCAAATGAGACACCATAAACGCTAAAATCGTCCATAAAAACTTCTAGACAATTCTCCATTAGATTAGAGAAGACACTCATCATGTACCTCTGAAAAGTAGCGGGTGCGTTACATAGTCCAAATGGCATCCTTTTATAGGCAAAGGTGCCAAACGGGCATGTAAACGTGGTCTTCTCCTGATCTTCAAGAGCAATATGTATCTGAAAATATCCAGTAAATCCATCAAGAAAACAGTAGTGAGATTTACCTGCCAAGCGGTCCAACATCTGATCGATGAAGGGTAAGGGGTAATGGTCCTTCCGTGTGGCGGCATTCAATCTTCTGTAGTCAATACATACTCGCCACGCATTTTGCACTCTTTTAGTGACCATTTCTCCGTCTTCCTTCTTGACCGTTGTGATGCCCGACTTCTTGGGAACAACTTGAACCGGGCTCACCCACTCACTGTCGGAAATAGAGTATATGATATCCGCATCCAGTAGTCGGGTGACCTCTTTCTTCACTACGTCGAGGATGGTCGGGTTGAGCCTTCTTTGCGATTGTCGAACCGGCTTGGCTCCATCTTGGAGAAATATCCTATGCATACACTTATGCGGGTCAATCCCCACAATATCCGCAAGGCTCCATCCTATCGCTTTCTTGTACTTTCTTAGAATGTCTAGGAGTTTTTCCTCTTCTTCACTTGAGAGTTCACTAGCAATGATAACTAAAAACCCACAGTTGTCTTCTAGGAACGCATATTTCAGATGGGAGAGAAGGGGTTTCAGTTCACTTGCTACCTCCAGATGAGGTTCCTTTTCATCAAGCTTATGGGACTCATTCTTGACATCTTCTTTAAGTTCATCCTCTTGGTCATCTATCTCCTCAACGGTGGGGTAGCACGACTTGTCATGATCTTCTTCTTGTACTTCCGCTACCACTTCATCAATTATGTCGCATCGGAGCATAGAATGTTCTTCGGGAGGATGTTTCATGGCTTCCTCCAAATTGAACTTGATAGTCTTGTCTCCAACTCCAAAGGAATATACACCAGTAAAGGCATCTAGCTTGAATTTGGAGGTTTTGAGGAAAGGTCTACCAAGTAGGACGGAGGATGAGTTTCTACCTTCCGTTGGGGGAATCTCAAGGATGTAAAAGTCAACCGGAAAAATCAAATCCTTAATTGCCACAAGTACATCTTCAGCTATTCCCATTACTGTGATCACACTTTTATCGGCTAAGGCAAACCTCGCCGCCGACTTCTTCAATGGAGCTAAATTCAACCGCACATAGATAGAAAGCGGCATGATGCTAATACAAGCACCCAAGTCACACATACAATCATGAAAAGTGTATCCACCAATACAACAAGATACTAAGCACGGTCCAAGGTCACCATATTTTCTTGGAATAGGCTCCATCAAGGAAGAAATCGAGCTACCCAAGGATAGTGTCTCCAATTCCCCTATTCTATCCTTGTGTGTAAGTCTTTCAAAAATTTTGCATACTTGGGGATTTGTTGAATAGCGTCAAGGAGTGGTATGGTTACCTCGACCTTTTTGAACACTTGGAGCATGTCTAAATCAAATTCCGGTGTCTTCTTTGCTTTCTTCACCATGGAAGGAAATAAAATAGGAATTGATTCATCGACTACGGCTTTCCTCTTGGGTTCCTTGAGGTTTACTCCTTCTTCCTCATGCCTTTTGTCTACCACCTCTTCTTCATGTGGAGTTCCAACAACTACCTCTTTCTCATGCATCTCTCCCATGACTCTTGGGGGTATCTCCTCCAATGTAGTCCCCGACCGTAGAGTGATGGCATTGAGACCGCCTCTTGGGTTTGGTTGGGGTTGTGATGGAAGGTTGAGGGAACTTGAGGGTTGGGTGGTGTTGTTATTGGGAGTTGGTGGTTGGTTTGACATGTTCATCTTTGAGAGTATGTTGGTGAGGTTAGCCAATTGAGTGTTCAAGGCCTCGAATTGAGCCTTGTTGATCTCATCTCGCTTTTCCATAGTGGCTCTAAGCTCATCAACTTGATTGTTGGAAGATGTAGGAGTTTGGTTTTGTTGTCTATGGTGTGGTGTTTGGTACTTGGTGTAGTTGTTTTGGTTTTGGTTGGCTTGGTAGTTGGTGTTATTGTGGTGGTATTGGGATAAAGATTGGTTGTTATTGTGATGAGAAGAAGGGTTGTTCCATCTTTGGTTCTGATTGCTTCCTTGTGAATTATCTCTCCGCCCTTGATGTTGATTGCTACCTTGATGGTAGTTGTTCTGGCCTTGAGAAGGATATGGTGGACGGCTGTTGTAATTCACATTGGCTACCACAAGGGCATGTTCCTCTTGAATTTGATGGCATTGGTCGGTGTAATGTGTAGTACTAGAGCACAACCCACAAATCCTAGGAGGGCCTTCAAGTTGAGCAACCGGAGGAGGGGCTTGGATGGCATTGATGCAGTAATACTCCCTTTTATCTCTTTGAATTTGTGTAAGGATGGTGGCCATATCCCCAAGTGCCTTGGTTAGACTTGCTTCGGAGAGGGACGGTTCTACCACACCCTTAAGGGGGTTATTCCTCACTCTTGTGTGTTGCGTAGATTCGGTGACATCCTTTATCAAATCCCAAGCTTCTCCTTCTGTCTTGTTTTTTGAAAGGGACCCGCCACTAGAGGCGATAAGCAATCTTCTATCTTCCGCACAAAGACCTCCAGTATAGTAGCTAATGAGCAAGTGAGTGGTCATTACGTGATGTGGACATGACTCCAATAGCCTCTTGAACCGAGACCAATACTCATACATGCTCTCTTGGTCTCTTTGCATTATGCCCGAAATCTCTTTCCGGATGTATTCGGTCTTCTCTGGTGGGAAGAACTTGTCAAGAAACTCTCTTCTCAAGAAATCCCAATTAGTCACAATATCATCCGGTAGCGAATAAAACCATGTTTTTGCTTGTGCTTCAAGAGAAAAAGGAAAGGCAAAAACCATGATGGCTACCTCATCGGCTCCATGCCTTCGAGCCGTAGAACAAGCAACATGAAAATCCGTCAAATGTCGGATGGGGTCTTGACCCGGCAACCCATGATACTTAGGAAGTAGATTTATCAAGCTACTCTTCAACTCAAAGTTTGGATCAAGGTTAGGATACCTTGCTTGTAACGATTGAAGTATGATATCCAGAGCTCCTTGCTCATGCAAAGTAATCCAGCGTGGCTCCGCCATGTGTGGCTCACATGTAGGATGCAAAGATGTATTAGTAGTGCCAATAGAAGAATAGGAAGTAGCGGACTCCAAGTCACCCTTGGTGGCGTCTAGTGATTCGGTGTTTTCCTCAAGAGAGGCCGAAGTACTAGGCGTGTAGTCCAATCGCCTTCTAACTTGCCGAGTGTGTAACAAAGTTCTTTCAATCTCGGGATCAAAGTTGGCTAAGCTAGAATTCGGTTAAGACCGAGTCATCAAACTTGAAAGTCATAGTACAATTGCAAAAGAAATTTAAACTCTAGCTAAGTATTGAAAGAGCAAAATATCTACAGTATTCACATATTCACATAACCAATATCAAGGCATATGTTGCAACCATTCCCCGGCAACGGCGCCAGAAATTTGATGCTCTCTTCAAGGGTGTATTGGTAAATTTCTCTTTAATAACACCTCGTTGTGAGTATAGCTTTACCAACAACAATCCTCGGGAGGTCAAATTTAGAAGAGGGATTTGGTTGTCACAAGTTCAACCCCAATAGAAATAATCGAAGTATTCAAACCTCGGGTCGTCTCACAAGGAATGGGCAAACTTGTACTTCGACATTGGTTAGAAATCCGGGGTTGTGAGTTATGAGCATGAAAATAAATGGAAAAACTTAACAAGCAAGTAATCTTAAATTGCAATAAACGAATTCAACTACGTAAGCAAAAATTAAGCAATTCCATTAAACAAGCAATATTCTACTTAATTCTACCTTAAACTAAACGAATAACTATAACTAAGACAATTGAAATTGGAAATTGGTTTTCGAATATGAATGACAAAAACAACTCTTGGCTAGGCATGGGAATTGGGATCACAATCCTTGTCCAACGACTACATCTTGACAATTATGAGGAACCAAGCTCATTAAGTCTACTCTCAAGTCTTAAGTACGTGATGTCTACCCCTAGACTTGAAGTACGTCAAATGGCCCTGATCACATCAACCCAGGAGCTGTGCCCCAGGCACAAAAGTGGCATAAACCTGGCTCAAGTCTCTTGTTTTTGTACCAGGGTGACCCAGGGAGGCATGCGCGCGGATGCGCACCATGTGCGGGCGCGTGCTTATGGTATTCTACAGATGGCACGGGCGTGCACTACTCGCGGACGCGTCAGTTTTGGCACAAAGTTGGCCCAATCGTGGCACAACTCTCTGGTTTTTGTACCAGAGACTCCATATAGCTCCATCGGCGCGCGCGCATAGTGTGCTTGCGCGTCGATGGTCAACTGGCAATGGTGCGCGCAGGCGGCATGTACGTGAACGCGTGGGTGCCTGGCGCGAGTTGGGCACAAAGTTGGCCTGACTCTCGGGTTTTTGGCCTGAAAATGGAAATTCGCAACCGGCGCGCGCGCGCACTGTGCGCTTGCGCGTCGGTGCTCTTTTTCAAAGAAAAATTTTGTGTTTTCTTTATCTCTTTCACAACCTATCTAAATGAACATTCTACCTATCTAACAGAATCAACAAAGCTAGCATCCCTAAGCACTCAATCAATCATCAAAAGAGCATAAAATTCAAGGAACTAAAGATACTACAAGATGGTATAAACAAGGAATATCTTACCATGGTGGGATGCCTCCCACCAAGCACTTTTCTTTAACGTCCTTAAGTTGGATGGTCCTCTTCTCAAGCTTCATCTCTACTTGGTGCATCCTCCAATATGTACACCTCTAGCTCCCTTGGAGGTTTGCAACCATGATATTTCTTCACTCTATGCCCATTCACCTTGAAAGTTGCTTCACTTTTGGGATCAAACAATTCCACCACTCCGTAGGGCTTCATTTCTTTCACGTTAAAAGGTCCTTCCCATCTAGAATGGAGCTTGCCAGGCATAAATCGGAGCCTTGAGTTGTAGAGGAGGACTTCATCTCCTTCTTTAAAGTCCTTCTTCCGAATGTGATGGTCATGGAACGCTTTAGTCTTTTCCTTGTAAATTCGGGCATTCTCATATGACTCGTTCCTCAAACACTCAAGCTCTTCTAATTGTAACTTCCTAGCTTCACCCGCCTTAGCTAAATCCATGTTGCACTGCTTTACCGCCCAATATGCTCGATGCTCAATTTCCACCGGAAGGTGGCATGCCTTACCATAGACGATCCGAGAGGGACTCATCCCTATCGGAGTCTTGTAGGCCATTCTGTATGCCCATAGTGCATCTCCTAACCGGAGTCTCCAATCCTTTCTTTGTGGATTGACCACTTTTTCCAAGATTCTCTTGATTTCCCGGTTGGACACTTCTGCTTGCCCATTTGTTTGCGGATGATAAGCAGTAGCAACCTTATACGATACTCTATAGCGCTTGAGCAATGCTTCTACCTTCCTGTTACAAAAGTGGGATCCTTGGTCGCTCACGATTGCTCGTGGCGACCCATAACGGCATATAATGTGATTCCTAATGAAAGAAACAACGGTGTTGGCGTCGTCAAGGCGGGTAGGCACGGCCTCTACCCACTTTGACACGTAGTCAACCGCTAACAGAATGTACAGATACCCACTAGAGTTAGGAAATGGTCCCATAAAGTCAATGCCCCACACATCAAATATCTCACAGAACAACATAGGTTGCTGAGGCATTTCATCCCTTTGGGATGTGTTTCCTGACTTTTGACACTGATGACAAGACACACATAGTCGGTTAGCATCCTTGAATAAGGTTGGCCACCAGAATCCGCAATCCAACACCTTTTTGGCGGTCCTTTGTGGGCCAAAGTGGCCACCACAGTCGGACGAATGACAAGCTTCCAGAATTGGTTGAAATTCGGATTTCGTGACACACCTTCGGATTACTTGGTCTACACCTCTCTTCCACAAGTGAGGGTCATCCCAAATATAGTATTTGGAATCACTCCTCAGCTTGTCCCTTTGATTTTTTGAAAAGTTGGGAGGGAAAATTCTTGCAACCAAGTAGTTCGCCATTGGGGCAAACCAAGGAAAACTAGCCGACACAGCATGCAAACTTTCCAATGGAAATGAGTTATTGATCGGAAATGGATCAGTTTTTAAATTCTCAATGCGGCTTAAATGATCAGCAACCATATTTTGAGATCCACTCCGGTCCCTAATCTCAATGTCGAATTCTTGCAAAAGCAAGATCCAACGTATGAGTCTAGGCTTTGACTCATTCTTTGTCAATAAATACTTCAAAGTTGCATGATCCGTGTATACCACTATCCTTGAACCTAGCAAATAAGATCTGAATTTATCTAAGGCATGAACAATGGCTAAGAGTTCTTTTTCGGTAGTGGTATAGTTTGATTGTGCGGCATCTAGTGTCTTAGAAGAGTAGGCAATGACATAAGGGGGTTTACCCTCGCGCTGTGCAAGCGCGGCACCCACAGCATAGTTTGACGCATCGCACATTATCTCAAATGGCAACGTCTAGTTGGGGCCTCGCACAATCGGTGCTATGGTGAGAATTTTCCTCAACTCTTCAAAAGCTTTTACACATTCACTGTCAAACTCAAAATCCACATCTTTTTGGAGTAGGCGCGACAATGGCAAGGCAATCTTGCTGAAGTCCTTGATAAAGCGCCTGTAAAATCCTGCATGTCCCAAAAACGACGGACCTCCCTCACGGATGAGGGGTGAGGCAAAGTAGTAATAATATCGACCTTGGCCGGGTCCACGGAAATGCCTTCATGAGATACTACATGTCCCAACACTATGCCTTGTCGTACCATAAAGTGACATTTTTAAAAATTTAAGACAAGGTTGGTGTCAACACATCTAGCTAGGACCTTGGCCAAGCTCTCCAAACAACAATCAAATGAGACACCATAAACGCTGAAATCGTCCATAAAAACTTCTAGACAATTCTCCATTAGATTAGAGAAGACACTCATCATGCACCTCTGAAAAGTAGCGGGTGCGTTACATAGTCCAAATGGCATCCTTTTATAGGCAAAGGGGCCAAACGGACATGTAAACGTGGTCTTCTCCTGATCTTCAAGAGCAATATGTATCTGAAAATATCCAGTAAATCCATCAAGAAAACAGTAGTGAGATTTACCTGCCAAGCGGTCCAACATCTGATCGATGAAGGGTAAGGGGTAATGGTCCTTCCGTGTGGCGGCATTCAATCTTCTGTAGTCAATACATACTCGCCACGCATTTTGCACTCTTTTAGTGACCATTTCTTCGTCTTCCTTCTTGACCGTTGTGATGCCCGACTTCTTGGGAACAACTTGAACCGGGCTCACCCACTCACTGTCTGAAATAGGGTATATGATATCCGCATCCAGTAGTCGGGTGACCTCTTTCTTCACTACGTCGAGGATGGTCAGGTTGAGCCTCCTTTGCGGTTGCCGAACCCGCTTGGCTCCATCTTGGAGAAATATCCTATGCATACACTTATGCGAGTCAATCCCCACAATATCCGCAAGGCTCCATCCTATCGCTTTCTTGTACTTTCTTAGAACGTCTAGGAGTTTTTCCTCTTCTTCACTTGAGAGTTCACTAGCAATGATAACTGGAAACCCACAGTTGTCTTCTAGGAACGCATATTTCAGATGGGAGGGAAGGGGTTTAAGTTCACTTGCTATCTCCAGATGAGGTTCCTTTTCATCAAGCTTATGGGACTCATTCTTGACATCTTCTTTAAGTTCATCCTCTTGGTCATCTATCTTCTCAACGGTGGGGTAGCACGACTTGTCATGATCTTCTTCTTGTACTTCCGCTACCACTTCATCAATTATGTCGCATCGGAGCATAGAATGTTCTTTGGGAGGATGTTTCATGGCTTCCTCCAAATTGAACTTGATAGTCTTGTCTCCAACTCCAAAGGAATATACACCAGTAAAGGCATTTAGCTTGAATTTGGAGGTTTTGAGGAAAGGTCTACCAAGTAGGACGGAGGATGAGCTTCTACCTTCCGTTGGGGGCATCTCAAGGATGTAAAAGTCAACCGGAAAAACCAAATCCTTAATTGCCACAAGTACATCTTCAGCTATTCCCATTACTGTGATCACACTTTTATCGGCTAAGGCAAACCTCGCCGCCGACTTCTTCAATGGAGCTAAATTCCACCGCACATAGATGGAAAGTGGCATGATGCTAACACAAGCTCCCAAGTCACACATACAATCATGAAAAGTGTATCCACCAATACAACAAGACATTAAGCACAGTCCAGGGTCACCACATTTTCTTGGAATAGGCTCCATCAAGGAAGAAATCGAGCTACCCAAGGATAATGTCTCCAATTCCCCTATTCTATCCTTGTGTGTACACAAGTCTTTCAAAAATTTTGCATACTTGGGGATTTGTTGAATAGCGTCAAGGAGTGGTATGGTTACCTCGACCTTTTTGAACACTTGGAGCATGTCTAAATCAAATTCCGGTGTCTTCTTTGCTTTCTTCACCATGGAAGGAAATAGAATAGGAATTGATTCATCGACTACGGCTTTCCTCTTGGGTTCCTTGAGGTTTACTCCTTCTTCCTCATGCCTTTTGTCTACCACCTCTTCTTCATGTGGAGTTCCAACAACTACCTCTTCCTCATGCATCTCTCCCATGACTCTTGGGGGTATCTCCTTCAATGTAGTCCCCGACCGTAGAGTGATGGCATTGAGACCGCCTCTTGGGTTTGGTTGGGGTTGTGATGGAAGGTTGAGGGAACTTGAGGGTTGGGTGGTGTTGTTATTGGGAGTTGGTGGTTGGTTTGACATGTTCATCTTTGAGAGTATGTTGGTGAGGTTAGCCAATTGAGTGTTCAAGGCCTCAAATTGAGCCTTGTTGATCTCATCTCGCTTTTCCATAGTGGCTCTAAGCTCATCAACTTGATTGTTGGAAGATGTAGGAGTTTGGTTTTGTTGTCTATGGTGTGGTGTTTGGTACTTGGTGTAGTTGTTTTGGTTTTGGTTGTCTTGGTAGTTGGTGTTATTGTGGTGGTATTGGGATAAAGATTGGTTGTTATTGTGATGAGAAGAAGGGTTGTTCCATCTTTGGTTCTGATTGCTTCCTTGTGAATTATCTCTCCACCCTTGATGTTGATTGCTACCTTGATGGTAGTTGTTCTGGCCTTGAGAAGGATATGGTGGACGGCTGTTGTAATTCACATTGGCTACCACAAGGGCATGTTCCTCTTGAATTTGATGGCATCGGTCGGTGTAATGTGTAGTACTAGAGCACAACCCACAAATCTTAGGAGGGCCTTCAAGTTGAGCAACCGGAGGAGGGGCTTGGATGGCTTTGATGGAGTAATACTCCCTTTTATCTCTTTGAATTTGTGTAAGGATGGTGGCCATATCCCCAAGTGCCTTGGTTAGACTTGCTTCGGAGGGGGACGGTTCTACCACACCCTTAAGGGGGTTATTCCTCACTCTTGTGTGTTGCGTAGATTCGGTGACATCCTTTATCAAATCCCAAGCTTCTCCTTCCGTCTTGTTTTTCGAAAGGGACCCACCACTAGAGGCGATAAGCAATCTTCTATCTTCCGCACAAAGACCTCCGGTAAAGTAGCTAATGAGCAAGCGAGTGGTCATTCCGTGATGTGGACATGACTCCAATAGCCTCTTGAACCGAGACCAATACTCATACATGCTCTCTTGGTCTCTTTGCATTATGCCCGAAATCTCTTTCCGGATGTACTCGGTCTTCTCCGGTGGGAAGAACTTGTCAAGAAACTCTCTTCTCAATAAATCCCAATTAGTCACAATATCATCCGGTAGCGAATAAAACCATGTTTTTGCTTGTGCTTCAAGAGAAAAAGGAAAGGCAAAAACCATGATGGCTACCTCATCGGCTCCATGCCTTCGAGCCGTAGAACAAGCAACATGAAAATCCTTCAAATGTTGGATGGGGTCTTGACCCGGCAACCCATGATACTTAGGAAGTAGATTTATCAAGCTACTCTTCAACTCAAAGTTTGGATCAAGGTTAGGATACCTTGCTTGTAACGGTTGAAGTATGATATCCGGAGCTCCTTGCTCATGCAAAGTGATCCGGCGTGGCTCCACCATGTGTGGCTCATCTGTAGGATGCAAAGATGTATTAGTAGTGCCAACAGAAGAATAGGAAGTAGCGGACTCCAAGTCACCCTCGGTGGCGTCTAGTGATTCGGTGTTTTCCTCAAGAGAGGCCGAAGTACTAGGCGTGTAGTCCAATCGCCTTCTAGCTTGCCGAGTGTGTAACAAAGTTCTTTCAATCTCGGGATCAAAGTTGGCTAAGCTAGAATTCGATTGAGACCGAGTCATCAAACTTGAAAGTCATAGTACAATTGCAAAATAAATTTAAACTCTAGCTAAGTATTGAAAGAGCAAAATATCTACAGTATTCACATATTCACATAACCAATATCAAGGCATATGTTGCAACCATTCCCCGGCAACGGCGCCAGAAATTTGATGCTCTCTTCAAGGGTGTATTGGTAAATTTCTCTTTAATAACACCTCGTTGTGAGTATAGCTTTACCAACAACAATCCTCGGGAGGTCAAATTTAGAAGAGGGATTTGGTTGTCACAAGTTCAACCCCAATAGAAATAATCGAAGTATTCAAACCTCGGGTCGTCTCACAAGGAATGGGCAAACTTGTACTTCGACATTGGTTAGAAATCCGGGGTTGTGAGTTATGAGCATGAAAATAAATGGAAAAACTTAACAAGCAAGTAATCTTAAATTGCAATAAACGAATTCAACTACGTAAGCAAAAATTAAGCAATTCCATTAAACAAGCAATATTCTACTTAATTCTACCTTAAACTAAACGAATAACTATAACTAAGACAATTGAAATTGGAAATTGGTTTTCGAATATGAATGACAAAAACAACTCTTGGCTAGGCATGGGAATTGGGATCACAATCCTTGTCCAACGACTACATCTTGACAATTATGAGGAACCAAGCTCATTAAGTCTACTCTCAAGTCTTAAGTACGTGATGTCTACCCCTAGACTTGAAGTACGTCAAATGGCCCTGATCACATCAACCCATAAGTCCCAACCTACCTACTAATTAGATTAGTAGTGGGTTGGCGTCAATGAGTATCAAATTGACCACCTAGGGCTCCCAAATCATCAAATCTATTAGACCCAATGACTCAAGTTTATCCAATTCCCTTGACCTAGGCCAAGAGTGAGAAGGAACTACTCCATAATCAAAGTGAACAATTCATTGAACACTTGGTAAGCACTAACAAAAGACATGTTCAAAATAGCAATTAAATTGAATTCTACAAAAACCCACTAACAATTATCAATGTACAATCAAACAATCAACAAGAGTAAACATAGAAATCATCAATGTAACATCAATAAAACAAAATCCACAACATTCATGAAATGGGTAAAAATGACAATTGACAAGAATCATAAAACTATCACTAGATATAAGCAAGATTGTAGCAAGGAATTTAAATTGAACAATTAAAACTGTAATCAACAAAATCCAATTCACAAATCAACAAGGAAAAATCAAAATGGAAACTAGATCTAGAGAGGAACAAGGGTTTCTCTCTCTAGAATCACCCAAGAACAAAAAAAAACTCCTAAAATTATGTCCTAGTGCCAAAATGAGTTCTCTCCTTCCCACTTAGCATCCTTGGGTCTTTTTCATGCAGAAACAGCTTGAAATTGGGCCTCCTTGGCCTCAGAAATCGCCAGGCACGATTTCTCTTAATGAGGTCACTTGCAGCTTCCCTCGCGTGCGCGCCAGTTGCGCGTGTGCGTCGATAGAAATCTTCCAATCTGCGCGGATGCGTCCATCCTTGCGTGCCGCTTCTAGTCAGTTCCATCCACGCGAGCGCGTAGAGTGCGCGGGCGTGCCGATGCTGCTGCTCCCAAGACTTCAATTCTTCATGTTCCTCCCTTTTTGTACATGCTTTCTCCCTCTCTTCTGAGTCATTCCTAACCTATAATTCCTGAAATTACTCAACACAGATCTCACGGCATCGAATGACAATAGAAGAGGATTAAAATATGGCAATTTTAAGGTAAAATAAGCATGTTTTTCATCATAGAGCAATATTGGGAAGTGAACACAAAACCATGCATTTCTTGTGAATAAGTGTGAGAAATATTGATAAAATCCCCCAAAATAAGCACAAGATAAACCACGAAATCGGGGTTTATCAATGCCCACAGGTCCAGCAGGATGACAACATGGTGGCATCTACTCATAACTTCTATGACCGCCCCAACCAAGGGTACAATCAAGGTGGAAATCATAACCATGGATGGCAGGACAATTCTAACCAGAATTGGAGGGACAACAATAACAGAGGAGGCAGAGATAATCAAGGAAATCAAAGGTGGAATAATAACAACAACAGGCAGCAAAATAAACCTTACAGAAGGCAATCCCAAGGACCACAGAATACCCAACAGCAGACCTCTCAATTTACTCATCCTTCTTCATCCTCTAATGAAGAGTTACTACAATCTTTTGAGTGGAGACAACAGACCATGGAAAATAACATTATGAATAACATTAATGCCAGTCTGAATGGTCTGACCTCTACTTTGCAAGCTCTTGTCTCACAGATTGAATCAATGCAAAATTCCAGTAACCAACCTTCAAGCTCCACTGGAATCCCCTCTCATCCATTACCCAATCCAAAGGGAAGCATTAATGCCATCACCCTAAGGTCCGGAACCACACTACAGGAAAGGAATCAGGAGGAGCCAAGCTCACCAGAACACGCCTCAGCTGAAGAGGTAGTAGAGATAGAGGATGTTGAAGAGGAAGAGGACATACAGGACATAGCTGAAAAAGAAGAAGCTCAACCACAGGAGGAAGCACCAACAGGCGCAGACACTGCAGAAAACACCACTCCCATTCCATTTCCACAACTTGCAAGGAAACCCAGGAAGCAGCTGGAACCCGATTCCAAGATGGTAGAAATATTCAAAAAGGTTGAGGTAACTGTTCCTCTTTTTGATGTTATTCAACAGGTACCTAAATATGCAAAGTTTCTAAAAGATTTATGTATACATAAAGACAAAATTAATGAATTAGAAACTATTCCTTTAAGTAGTTCCATATCTGCTTTAATGGGAGGATTACCTGAAAAGTGTAGTGACCCAGGTCCTTGTATAGTTAGTTGTACTATTGGTGGTGTAGTAATTTATGATTGCATGTGTGATTTAGGAGCATGTGTTAGTATAATGCCTTTGTCTATATATGATATTTTAAGGCTCCCTCCCTTAAAAAGGTTGGCAGCTCGTTTTGTGTTAGCAGATAAAAGCATTATTACAGTGGCTGGAGTTGCTGAAGATGTTTTAGTGAACATTAAAGGGCTTACATTCCCCACTGATTTTTATATCTTGGAGATGCCCCATAATGACTCAGATAAGCCATCATCAATCCTACTTGGAAGACCATTCCTGAAGACATCAAAATTCAAATTGGATGCTTTTTCAGGAACATACTCTTTTGAAATAGATGGCCGAATAGTAATCTTCAATCTGAATGGAGTCATTGACAATCCTCCAGAAGATCATTCTATCTTCCAGTGTGATGTCATAGATGAAACTGTAGCTGAAGTTCACAAGGAAGAGTTAGAAGAGAGGCACACTGGACAAGGTCCAAGTGTGGGGACCCTCTTGACTGACAATGAGGGCACTTCGGTATTTTCACAAGCTCCAAACAATCCAGAACCTGCCCATGATCAGAAGTTGGAATTAAAACCCCTCCCTCCACATCTCAAATATGCTTATCTTGAAGATGAGCAGAAGTTTCCAGTTATCATTGCAAGGGAACTCACTTCTCAACAAGAAGAGCAGTTACTTGATGTGCTGAGGAGGCACAAGAAGGCAATTGGGTGGAGTTTGGCAGACATAGTAGGCATCAACCCTCAAGTATGTGAGCACAGAATATTTTTAGAAGAGGGAGCAAGACCTGTCCGTCAACCCCAAAGAAGATTGAATCCCACTATCTTGGAAGTTGTCAAAAAGGAAGTGACCAGACTGTTGGAAGCAGGTATCATCTATCCCATTTCAGACAGTGAATGGGTTAGCCCAGTACAAGTGGTACCCAAGAAGTCTGGAGTCACTACAGTGAAGAATGAGCATGGAGAGCTCATAGCAACTAGAGTTCAGAATGCTTGGAGAGTCTGCATTGATTACAGGCGTCTCAACCAAGCCACCCGTAAGGATCACTACCCACTTCCATTCATTGATCAAATGCTGGATCGCCTGTTAGGTAAATCACATTATTGTTTTTTAGATGGTTACACAGGTTATTTCCAAATTTATATAGCTCCTGAGGATCAGGAAAAGACCACTTTTACATGTCCTTTTGGGACTTATGCTTACAAGAGAATGCTCTTTGGCTTGTGCAATACACCAGCTACTTTCCAAAGGTGCATGATGAGTCTCTTCTCTGATCTTATTGAGGACTGTATAGAGGTTTTTATGGATGATTTTAGCGTTTATGGTGATTCTTTTAGCCTTTGCTTAGATGGATTATCTAGAGTATTAGATAGATGTGTTAATACAAACCTTGTATTAAATTTTGAAAAATGTCACTTTATGGTAAAACAAGGAATTGTACTAGGACATGTGGTATCTAATAATGGCATTTCTGTAGACCCAACAAAGGTGAATGTTATTTCTAGTTTACCTTACCCCTCCTCTGCGAGGGAGGTCCGTTCGTTCCTTGGCCATGCAGGTTTTTACAGGAGATTCATTAAGGATTTCAGTAAGGTAGCACTTCCCTTGTCCAGATTACTGCAGAAAGATATTGAGTTCGAGTTCAGTGAGGATTGCAAACAAGCGTTTGATAAGCTGAAGACCGCTCTGACTCAAGCTCCAATTGTGAGAGGACCAGACTGGAGCCAGCCGTTTGAAATCATGTGCGATGCTTCCAACCATGCAGTAGGAGCAGCGCTGGCTCAGCGTGAAGGTAAGGATCCTTTTGTTATTGCTTATGCGTCTAAGACTTTAGATGCTGCCCAGTCCAACTATACTACTACTGAGAAAGAGCTTCTTGCTATTGTTTTTGCTCTGGATAAATTCTGAGCTTATTTACTTGGTACTAGAGTAGTAGTGTATTCGGACCATGCAGCTTTAAAGTATCTATTAGCTAAAAAGGAGTCCAACCCAAGGCTTATACGTTGGATACTGCTATTATAAGAATTTGAATTAGAAATAAAGGATAGGAGTGGTAACCTGATGCGCATAAACGTGTTATGCTACGATTTAGGAAATTGCACGATCGGCAAAATTCCTTCCGGCAAGTGCACCGGTTATCGTCGTCAAGTAAAAACTCACAATAGAGTGAGGTCGAATCCCACAAGGATTGGTTGAGTGAGCAATTCGGATTAGAAGTGTGTTCTAGTTGAGCGGAATCAAGATTTGAGATGAGAATTGCGGAATGTAAAATTGGCGGGAAAAGTAAATGACAAGAAAATTAAATGGCTGAATCTTAAATTGCATGAATTAAAGTGCAGAATGTAAATTGCTGAAATTAAAAGGGGATGGGGGTGATTGCAAGAATTGAATTGCAGAATGTAAAGAGAAAGTGGAAATCAGAAATGGGGAATTCATTGGGTTTAGGAGATATTGAAATCTCCGAATCAAAACATGTAAATCTCTTCCTCAACCAATGCATTCATTGAATTTTGCTTGGCAATCTTATATGATTGGATCCCAATTCCTTGGCTCACCAATGCTCTCTAAAAACAAACAAATTCCCAATCCCTTGGTTTAAATGTTCATAAGAAGAGATGATGCTTGATCACTGATTATACCACACAATTTCATGAACCACAATTTGGTAGGATTACATGTCACAATATCCATCCAAACCCCAATCCAATCCACTGTGAGAAAGCTTCTCTAGCATGAATCCTCCATTCCTTTCCCAAGGCTCCGAAGGATTCCAAGTATGAGTAGTTTCTTTCCCAAGACAACTACTCAATGGAATTAGATCGAGAAGCTTTCTAACAAAATTCAAGAGAAAAGATTGAAGAAGAAGATAAACTATTATTGATTCATTGAATTACAATAGAGCTCCCTAACCCAATGAAAGGGGGTTTAGTGAATCATAGCTCTGAATTCAATTACAAAGAAAAAGAAACTAGCTAAAAGTGAAAGTCAAAGTCTTTTCTAACTTAACTTCTATCCTATTTATACACTTTCTATATTGAGCTTCAGTTGTGCTTCTTGGGCTTTGAGGCCTCTCCTTGCTTTCCTTTTGCCTTGGGTTTATGATCCATAATCTTGATGAGGTTGTTGATCCAGATCCTGTAACATTTATTGAGCCAACTTAGTGATAATCAAATAATGACACATGACTCAATAAATTGAGATTTCAAACTCATCAATCCTTCAGGCCCAATCCCATAAACCATGATATTCAATTGGGTTTCATACCAAAGTAAGTTTAAGTTAATAATTGTGCTCAAAGACTAACTTAAATCACAATATTTTTGGCCCAGAAACCCTTTTCAAGAGTGGCGTTTAAGTTGTAGTTTAAGCTTAAACTACAACTTAAACGCCAGACACTTCCAGTGAGGCCATTTGTAGAAGCACGTTTAAGCTTCAGTTAAGGTTAAACTGAAGCTTAAACGTGGAAATGGAAGAAGGTAGCCCTGGAGAGTCATGTAGTCGAACACATTTAAGCTTCAGTTTAAGGTTAAACTGAAGCTTAAACGTGGAGATAGGAAGGGCAGCCCTGGAGGTCGAACACGTTTAACCTTCAGTTTGAGGTCAAACTGGAGGTTAAACGTGGAAAGGGGTGGAGGCATACTGGAGGTCGAACACGTTTAACCTCCAGTTTGAGGTCAAACTGGAGGTTAAACGTGGAAGCTTGGAATGGTGGCCCTGGAGGTGTCGAACACGTTTAACCTCCAGTTTGGGGTCAAACTGGAGGTTAAACGTGGAGATGGAGAGAGCAACCCTGGAGTGAAAAAACTATCGAACACGTTTAAGCTCCAGTTTGAGTCAAACTGGAGCTTAAACGTGGAATGGCCCCTGGTACTCTTCCTGGTTCTGGCGTTTAACCTCCAGTTTGAGGTCAAACTGGAGGTTAAACGTGGAACTCCTCCCTGGGTGGCATACTCATTCTGGCGTTTAACCTCCAGTTTGAGGTCAAACTGGAGGTTAAACGTGGAATACTCCTTAAGTGAGGCTTTTCATTCTGGCGTTTAACCTCCAGTTTGAGGTCAAACTGGAGGTTAAACTTCAATCCCAGCATTTCTTATCCTTCATGATTTTGGCGTTTAAGCTCCAGTTTAGGCTTAAACTGGAACTTAAACTCCACATGTGATATTCAAGCTTCCTTTATTGATTTTGTTGCTTCCTTGCTTAGCCTCTTCTTCCCTGAAATCATCCAAACAATTGCATCAAAGTCTTGCAAAATTTCATGAGAAATCTTTTATTCATAGCATTTAAGTAATATAACTAAAACTCATGGAATTTGCATCAAAATCATATTGTTTGGATGGTTCATTACTTTGTTCTTCATTTAACCATTTTTGGTTACTTTAAGCTCAAGAAAATGCATAAAACAACTAAAACTAACATAAAAATGCTAGTGAAACTAGCCTATGATGCCTTGGCATCACAACACCAAACTTAATACTTGCTTGTCCCTAAGCAAGTCCTGAGTTATTTGAGAAGAAAGTATGAACAGAAAGTAATTACATTGGCTATATTAGCAAGCATTTGAAGTTCATCAGAAGGGTTTTATGCAGAAAGTTGCAGCATCACTTTTTCATACTTATCAGGTAGGATTATCACTTTTTCATTGCATCCATCAAAAATTGCTATGGACTCCTGTTATTCTTATGTCTTTGGCACTTTTCTTTTTTTTTGTTTTTCTTTTCTTTTTCTTGGAGCTTCTTTTGCTCCTTGTTTGCTTAGTGTCATGTGTTGCACAAGCCTTTGGCAATTTCTTTTTCTTAACAGTGCACTACACATATCCACTTTAGGCATTTTAGTTTACATTTCTTCTTGAGATATTGGTGCCCAGCACCTCTTTGTGTGACTAAATGTTTTGTATTTAGGTTGCTCTTGATAATGGACTTTTGGTTGATAATCCCGGGTTAGTTAACCCAAGTTACCAAGTGTTGAAACACTCCTCAGAACCTATTCATCCAAGCATATCCTTAATACAAAAACACCACAGGCATTTGTCTCAGAAGTTCAAACCATTGGTGCCTAGCTTATTTTCTCAATTTTTTTGCTTTTTGGTTGCCTTTTTCCGTGGCTTTTTCTTTTCCTTTTTCTTTCTTTTTCATGGCCAAAGACATTTATTCATCAAGATCCATAGACAATTTTTACTTCTACATAAAAAATGATAATTCTACACTCTAATTTTAGTGATGTGACTAAACAATCAAGCATGCATACCACCACTTAATTCTACTTGATTTGTCACTAATTTAGCCAAGTTACTTTTGTTCAAACTTTTCTTTTATTTTTGGAAACAGAACAAGCATGGCAGGCACTTGTTTAAGAAGGTGAAGTTATATCCAAACATCTAAGCATTCACTTTATTCAAAGCAATTAACAAAAAAAACTACACATTCCAGAAAGAGTCAACATTTACAGTTTAAACCAGAACACGCATGCTTTTGTTTAACCTTTTTAAAGAATTATCAAGGAATAATACCACCTTGTGAAATTCCTTGTTTTCTCTTTGTTGTCAGGAAACACTTTGATTTCTCCTTCTTCTTCCTAAATGTTGCTTCATGCTTTAAGGTTCTTGTTTCCTTTCCTGCAAAGAGTAATGAAGTTGCTTGCTCCTCAAGCACTTAAGTGGTTAGCTCAACTATGTGTGGGTAAGTATCGGATTCTTAAGTTGGTGTGTGAACACCAAACTTAGTCTCCCACTTACTTCTCTGTGTTCTTTGAATCCTTGAGTTATCTTGGAATGATGTTGCTACTAAGGGTTTTAAGCATTTCTGTGACTGCTTAGAATAGTTGTTCCTTTCACATAATTCAAAGGTTGTTGTGTTCAGTTGATCTTTATGGTGGAACACCAAACTTAGAGTCACACATTCCCCTTTGACTTATGGATCCATGAATTCATTGTTTGGTGTGAAACACCAAACTTAATTCTTTGCAATGCACAGAAACTACTTTACCCCTTTTATTGAAACAAATAAAAGAAACAGCAAAAGGGTGTTACCTCAGGTTGGGTTGCCTCCCAACAAGCGCTTGTTTAACGTCATTAGCTTGACGGTTGTCCCTTGTTAGGGTGGATTGTAGTGCTTGACGTCCTCTCCTCTCACTATGAAAACGTCCCCTCTTGATTCATTCATGACCTCTAAATGTTCCATAGAAAGAACTTTCTTGATTGTGAACACTTGAGGGAGCTGGGAAGGAATGGTCTTGAGGCCAGGTGGGATTGGCAGATAATGACTTGAGATCACTTTATCTCCCGGAGAAAAACCTTCAGTGGGAATTTTCTTGTTTCTCCATCCTCTTGGCAATCTCCCTATCACTCTTCCCTTTCTCTTGAGGAGTTCTTCATTGACCTTTATGTCAGGAGGATCCTTCTGATCTGTTTCCACTGATTCTTGTGGCTCTAACTCTTGCATCTCTTGTTTGCCTTCCAATGACTGTTTTAGAGTCTCAGCTGCTGGATTACTTTCCTCCAAACACGGATGGCTACTATCATCTTTGGGTTTTTCAGATTCTGGTTCAGGCTCAGATGCAGGTTTGAAGACTTTGAAAATGAGCTGTTCATCATGTATTCTCAGAATTAGTTCTCCTTGTTCTACATCTATGAGCGCTCTAGTAGTGGCTAGAAATGGTCTGCCCAGAATGATAGGGTGTAAATAGCTTTCCTCCATGTCCACAATGACAAAGTCTGTGGGGAAATAATAATCTCCCACTTTCACCAGCACATTTTCAACTACCCCTTCAGCTTGCTTCTGAGTTTTGTCAGCCAGTTGTATGATTACATCAGTGGATCTCACCTCGTTCAGTTGTAGCCTCTTCATAAGAGTTAGAGGCATCACATTTATGCTAGCTCCTAGATCACAGAATCCTCTGTCAATTTTTGTTTCCCCTATGATGCAAGGGATATGAAAACTTCCTGGGTCCGTTTTCTTAGAGAGTGTGTCCTTCTTGATGAGAGCACTGCATTCTTTGTTCATTGTTACTGTTTGTCCTCCCTTCAAAACTCTTTTCTTGCTTAACAATTCCTTTAAATACTTGATGTGTGTGGGCATTTGATGAAGAATCTCAAGAAAGGGAATATTGACATGCAGAGAGTTAAATGTCTCTAGAAACCTTGAATAGGTTTTCCTTTTTTCTCCTCCTCCTAACCTCTCAGGAAATGGTGCTTTTGGTTGGTATACTTCCATCATGCCTTTTTGCAGATCCTTGGCTTGCTCAGTTCCACCTTCCTGCTTAACTTCTTCCACATCTTCTTTCAAGATTTCTGGTTCCTGCTGTGAGGACCTGATTCCTTCTTCTTCTGAGACTTCCTTCAATATGGTGATGGCCTTGCACTCTTCCCATCTTACTCTCTTTTGTTCCCCCTTAGGATTCTTTTCTGTGTCACTAGGGAATACTGCAGTTGATTTGGGTGCCTGTTGAGATAGCTCTCCTACTTGAGATTCCATCCTCTTGATTTTTTCACCATGGTTTCTTAAGGTAGTTCTCACATCATCCCTGAAGCTCTTCAATTCAATTATGTCTTGGCTCATGGTTGCCATCATTCCTTCCATCCGGTTTAATTGATCTTGAAATTGTTGGTTCGGATTAGGTTGGGTATGTTGATTATTTTGGCCATGATATGATGATTGGGGGTAAGTGTTTTGTGTGGCTTGGTATGATCTTTGGTTGGAGTTTTGGTATGTGGAATTGTTTTGTTGGTTGTGGTTGTAAGGTTTGTGGTTTTGTGGTTGGGTTTGTTGGTTTCCCCACCCAAAGTTTGGGTGGTTTCTCCAGCCTGGGTTGTAAGTGTTGGAGTGTGGATCATATGATTGCCTTTGTTGGTTTCCCACATAGTTAACCTCATCCCAATCACCTCCTTCAATGCCTACTTCCTCTTGATCTTGTGTGTGTATTGCAGCCACTTGCTTTGTTTCTAATTGCCTGGTAAGCTCTGCTAGTTGCTTGGCAAACACCTTATTTTGGGCTAGAATTGTATCAACATGGTTCAGCTCCATGACTCCCTTAGTGTTGTGCCTTTCTGATGCATAGTAGTACTCATTCTCAGCCACTGTCTCGATCACTTCAATGGCTTCTTCCACGGTCTTTTTCTTGTTCAATGAACCTCCTGATGAATGGTCTACAGCCTTCCTTGATTCATAAGAGAGCCCATCATAGAAGATGTGCAATTGCACCCAATCATGGAACATGTTTGGTGGGCATTTCCTTGTCAAGTCCTTGAATCTCTCCCATGCCTCGTAGAGAGTTTCACCATCTTGTTGTCTAAAAGTCTGAACCTCAGATCGAAGCCTATTGACCTTTTGTGGAGGGTAGAAACGTGCCAGAAACTTACCTTCCACCTCATCCCATGTGGTTAGACTCCCCCTTGGGAATGATTCCAGCCACTTAGCTGCTTTGTCCCTAAGTGAAAATGGGAACAAAAGCAGTTTATAGGCATCTTCCTGGACTCCATTGGACTTCACAGTGTCACAAATTCTCAGGAATTTTGTGAGATGTTGGTTTGGGTCTTCATTAGCACTTCCTCCAAAGGAACAATGATTTTCCACCAATGATATTAGCTGTGGCTTGAGCTCAAAATTGTTGGCCTGAATGGGTGGTTTCTGGATGCTACTACCACAATTCCCAGAGGTTGGGTTTATGTATGAACTAAGAACCCTCCTCTCAGGAATGGCATTGTTTCCATCAGCTCTCTCATGGTTGTGAACTTCTCTATCCATGTTGAGATCTAGAGCTTCCTCAAAATTGTCCTCAGATTCTCCTTCAGATTCCTCTTCTCCCACTACTCTCTTCCCTCTTGCTTCCCTTCTAAGTCTATGAAGGGTCCTTTCCGGTTCGGTATATGGAGGAGTTGATGTCTCTCCTCTCCTACCTGTCATACAAGAACACAGCTCAAACACAAACACGTAAAATACTCTTGGTTAATGGAAGAGTATGGTTAGATCAATTGAGGAATTAAATCAAACAGTTAGTGAGTCAGTGAGTTAGTTGCATGAATTTAAAGGCATAAAGAAAGAAAGCATGTAACCAAGTGCAGAAATTAAAATTCAACAAGTATCTAGAACCGAATTAACAAAGCAAGAGAAAATTGCTCAATCTAGTTAGCTTCCAATTTGAGAATTGTCAATCGAAAACCAATCCCCGGCAACGGCGCCATAAACTTGATGCGCATAAACGTGTTATGCTACGATTTAGGAAATTGCACGATCGGCAAAATTCCTTCCGGCAAGTGCACCGGTTATCGTCGTCAAGTAAAAACTCACAATAGAGTGAGGTCGAATCCCACAAGGATTGGTTGAGTGAGCAATTCGGATTAGAAGTGTGTTCTAGTTGAGCGGAATCAAGATTTGAGATGAGAATTGCGGAATGTAAAATTGGCGGGAAAAGTAAATGACAAGAAAATTAAATGGCTGAATCTTAAATTGCATGAATTAAAGTGCAGAATGTAAATTGCTGAAATTAAAAGGGGATGGGGGTGATTGCAAGAATTGAATTGCAGAATGTAAAGAGAAAGTGGAAATCAGAAATGGGGAATTCATTGGGTTTAGGAGATATTGAAATCTCCGAATCAAAACATGTAAATCTCTTCCTCAACCAATGCATTCATTGAATTTTGCTTGGCAATCTTATATGATTGGATCCCAATTCCTTGGCTCACCAATGCTCTCTAAAAACAAACAAATTCCCAATCCCTTGGTTTAAATGTTCATAAGAAGAGATGATGCTTGATCACTGATTATACCACACAATTTCATGAACCACAATTTGGTAGGATTACATGTCACAATATCCATCCAAACCCCAATCCAATCCACTGTGAGAAAGCTTCTCTAGCATGAATCCTCCATTCCTTTCCCAAGGCTCCGAAGGATTCCAAGTATGAGTAGTTTCTTTCCCAAGACAACTACTCAATGGAATTAGATCGAGAAGCTTTCTAACAAAATTCAAGAGAAAAGATTGAAGAAGAAGATAAACTATTATTGATTCATTGAATTACAATAGAGCTCCCTAACCCAATGAAAGGGGTTTAGTGAATCATAGCTCTGAATTCAATTACAAAGAAAAGAAACTAGCTAAAAGTGAAAGTCAAAGTCTTTTCTAACTTAACTTCTATCCTATTTATACACTTTCTATATTGAGCTTCAGTTGTGCTTCTTGGGCTTTGAGGCCTCTCCTTGCTTTCCTTTTGCCTTGGGTTTATGATCCATAATCTTGATGAGGTTGTTGATCCAGATCCTGTAACATTTATTGAGCCAACTTAGTGATAATCAAATAATGACACATGACTCAATAAATTGAGATTTCAAACTCATCAATCCTTCAGGCCCAATCCCATAAACCATGATATTCAATTGGGTTTCATACCAAAGTAAGTTTAAGTTAATAATTGTGCTCAAAGACTAACTTAAATCACAATATTTTTGGCCCAGAAACCCTTTTCAAGAGTGGCGTTTAAGTTGTAGTTTAAGCTTAAACTGCAACTTAAACGCCAGACACTTCCAGTGAGGCCATTTGTAGAAGCACGTTTAAGCTTCAGTTAAGGTTAAACTGAAGCTTAAACGTGGAAATGGAAGAAGGTAGCCCTGGAGAGTCATGTAGTCGAACACGTTTAAGCTTCAGTTTAAGGTTAAACTGAAGCTTAAACGTGGAGATAGGAAGGGCAGCCCTGGAGGTCGAACACGTTTAACCTTCAGTTTGAGGTCAAACTGGAGGTTAAACGTGGAAAGGGGTGGAGGCATACTGGAGGTCGAACACGTTTAACCTCCAGTTTGAGGTCAAACTGGAGGTTAAACGTGGAAGCTTGGAATGGTGGCCCTGGAGGTGTCGAACACGTTTAACCTCCAGTTTGGAACTGGAGGTTAAACGTGGAGATGGAGAGAGCAACCCTGGAGTGAAAAAACTATCGAACACGTTTAAGCTCCAGTTTGAGTCAAACTGGAGCTTAAACGTGGAATGGCCCCTGGTACTCTTCCTGGTTCTGGCGTTTAACCTCCAGTTTGAGGTCAAACTGGAGGTTAAACGTGGAACTCCTCCCTGGGTGGCATACTCATTCTGGCGTTTAACCTCCAGTTTGAGGTCAAACTGGAGGTTAAACGTGGAATACTCCTTAAGTGAGGCTTTTCATTCTGGCGTTTAACCTCCAGTTTGAGGTCAAACTGGAGGTTAAACTTCAATCCCAGCATTTCTTATCCTTCATGATTTTGGCGTTTAAGCTCCAGTTTAGGCTTAAACTGGAACTTAAACTCCACATGTGATATTCAAGCTTCCTTTATTGATTTTGTTGCTTCCTTGCTTAGCCTCTTCTTCCCTGAAATCATCCAAACAATTGCATCAAAGTCTTGCAAAATTTCATGAGAAATCTTTTATTCATAGCATTTAAGTAATATAACTAAAACTCATGGAATTTGCATCAAAATCATATTGTTTGGATGGTTCATTACTTTGTTCTTCATTTAACCATTTTTGGTTACTTTAAGCTCAAGAAAATGCATAAAACAACTAAAACTAACATAAAAATGCTAGTGAAACTAGCCTATGATGCCTTGGCATCATAACCAGAATTTAGTGGCAGACCACTTGAGTCGCCTTGAGCACATTAAAGATGATTCTACTCCTATAGATGATAATTTCCATTCGATAACCTGCAAGCAGTATCTGAGGTAGTTCCTTGGTATGCACCTGTAGCTAATTATCTAGTTAGCCACACATTTCCTCCAAACTTTTCTAAGCATCAAAGAGACAAGCTGAAAAGCGAGTCTAAATATTATATATGGGATGACCCATATTTATGGAGATGTGGCGCTGATCAGGTAATTAGACGGTGTATGCCTCAATCAGAATTCCAGTCTATTTTAGAGGCCTATCACTCATCTGAGAGTGGAGGACATTTTGGCCCTCAAAGAACAGCTAGAAAGATCTTAGACTGTGGATTCTGGTGGCCTACTCTTTTTAGAGATGCTGCTGAGTTTTGTAAATCTTGTCTCCCATGCCAAAAATTTGGTAATATATCCAGGAGGGATGAAATGCCTCAACAAATTATGCTTTTCTGTGAAATTTTTTATGTTTGGGGCATTGACTTCATGAGTCCATTTCCAAATTCTAATGGTTATTTTTATATATTGTTAGCTGTGGATTACGTTTCCAAATGGGTGGAAGCAATTCCTACCCGCACTGATGCTAACACTATTGTTTCCTTTGTGAGAAACCATATTATTTGTCGCTTTGGATTACCACGAGCAATCGTGAGCAATCAAGGCACCCATTTTTGTAACAAGGGACTAACAGGATTAATGAAGAAGCATGGGATAATTCATAAGGTTGCAACAGCATACCATCCTCAAACCAATGGGCAAGCCGAGGTATCAAACAGAGAGATAAAGCGTATCTTGCAGAAGATAGTCAAATCTCATAGAAAAGACTGGAGCACCAGGCTACAAGATGCACTCTGGGCATATAGAACAGCATACAAAACACCCATTGGGATGAGTCCTTTCCGCTTAGTTTATGGGAAAGCTTGCCATCTCCCAGTTGAAGTAGAGCACAGAGCCTTTTGGGCAGTCAAGGAGTGCAACATGGGAATTGAGAAAGCCGGAGCTGAAAGGAAGTTGCAACTGCAAGAACTGGAGAGCCTTCGCCTAGAAGCTTATGAAAACTCAAGAATATACAAGGAGAAGATGAAGGCTGTACATGATCAGCACATCAAGAGAAAAGAGTTCCAACCTGGGGATTTAGTCCTCCTTTACAAATCTCTACTGAGGCTCATGGCAGGCAAGTTGAGATCACGATGGGAAGGTCCATACAGAGTAGAGAAGGCCGAACCGTACGGAGTTTATCACCTAAGCCATCCTTCAAGCTCTGAACTTATCAAGGTTAATGGACAACGTCTGAAGCTAAACCATGGCGAGAAGATGCAGAAAAACAAGGAGCTTGAGATCTTCCTCTTGGAAGATCCCCACAAAGCAAAAGATTGAGCTAGTGGAGCATCCAACTTACGGACGTTAAAGCAAAGTGCTAGGTGGGAGACAACCCACCATGGTATGATCGTTCTTTTCTTTATTTTTAGTTTTTCCTATTCAATAACTCTTCTCTTTATCAGTACATTTTGTGCATCTGCATTTGCATACTTTTATCAACAAAAAAAAAATTTTGCCACGCGACGCGACCGCATCAGCGACGCGTCCGCGTCGCAAGGAGAGGGGAGATAATAAAAAACGAACAGAGAGTCACGCTGGAGCGTGGCTGGAGGCGTGCCAGTGGCACAAATCGACTCACGCGACCGCATCGCCGACGCATCCGCGTCACATGGGAATAATGGCCTCCCACGCGACCGCGTGACCCACGAATTATTGTGCGAGAGTGGCGCTGGATTGGTGCTGAACGCACAATTCTATCCACGCAGACGCATGGCTCACGCGTCTATGTCATTCCTTTCTGAAGCCCACTCACGCGATCGCATGCCTCACGCGATCGCGTCACCCCAAATTTGGCAAATATATACATTTGAACAGAGAGTTGCGCAGGCGCGAGGCTGCACTCGCGCCAGAAGCATAACATGGGTCACGCGACCGTGTGCCCGACGCGACCGCGTCAACTGAACTAAAGCGCAATCACACGAACGCGTGCCCCACGCGGCCGCATCGCTTGCGCCGCACAGCTCAACCTAAATTGCCAAAATATCTTATCTTTCTCCTCTCCAAATCCTAATTTTTCTTTTCCCTCCTTATTTCTTCCTTCTCCCTTCTTCCTTCTATCTCACCTTTCACTCTCTCTCTCTCTCTCTCTCTCTCTCACCTCCATTAGCAAGGTTTTATTTTCTTCTTTCTTCCTTCCTTTTCTATCATTCTTCCTATTTTATATGTTATTTTCTTTTCTTTCCTTTTTCTTTTCATTATCCATATTTTCTTTCTTCTTCTTTCCTTTTTACATGGTGTTAGAATTTTATTTGAGTCATTATTCCTCATTATATGCTTGTGGATTGTTGTAAATTATTTGGCAATTATATATTATTTTCTTTAAAGGGTTACTTGCATGTTCACTTTAATACTTTCTATACCTTATTTACCATGCATGCTATGTGTTTGTGAAAAAGTCCATATGGTTTTATGCACGTCTCTATTATACTTTCTACTATTCAATGCTTGCTTTTCATGAATTTCCTTTACTATTGTATTAATTGAATTTAATTGTCAATACAAACATGGTGATTTATTACAAGTAATGCTTGGTCTATGCTACTCACGCCCTTTTCCGGCATGCCAATAAACACCTTGTATTCACTTGTCATTATATGCACTAGCTATTTTCCATTGATGACTTTTCACATGTACTCATGAGAATGTGTTAATGTCAGTTACCTCCTAATGTGCATCCATCACCACCTTTTTCGTTCTCTTCCTTGCTATATATCTCTTTGAATTTAATTTACCTTCTCTTCCTTTTTTCAGGATGGCCACCAAGAAAGGAAAAGAGAAAGCTACTCCCAAACCGCCAGCAAGAAGAGGAACTAAAAGAGCACTAGTGGCAGAGCCTTCTTCAACTGCAGTCAAGCCCTCAACAAAAAAGTGTTAAGAGGATCATAAAGGTTGATGAAAAGGAGAGAGCCTTTCAAGCAAAGGACACTGCGCGATTTTCCAATCGCTACTGTGAGCAGATGTTCCCTATCCTGGCAGAAAGGAGCTATAACAACGAATACCTTCTTATCCTCCCGCCCAATATTGCTACTTTTGTTGAGCCGCAAATTGTACGAAGACAATAGGGTTTCCTACAGAGACAACCAAGGCAGGTCAATCTTTCTTGGGTAGTCGAGTTCTACTCTAACTTCTACCTGCCCACCCTGCAGTCTGTCTTTGTCTGTCAGAAGCAAGTCCCCATTACAGAAGAGGCCATTCAACAAGCTCTGGGTCTTCTGCCTATCCCAGAAGGAATGGACGCCTTTCAAGAAGCCGCACTCAAGCGCCAGAAGTACCAATTTGACTGGGACGCCGTTCTCAGAGTTATCGCATTTTCTGGCAACCGTTGGATCTACGGATACCATCGTACCTGCCCTAAGGGAATATCGGCTTCAGCACTTACCTTAGAAGCTCGCGTATGGGCACAGATCATGTCCCATTACGTCTTTCCGAGCACTTACGAGTCATCCTTCACTGCGGACATGGCCGTTCTACTATGGTGCATCCTTACAGACCAACCTCTGAATCTACCAAGACATATCCGGAATGCCATGGGACACGTACAAATTGCGGGCAACTTACCTTTTCCCGCCTTGGTCTCAGATCTTGTCTCAGCAGCCGGAGTCTCCTACAGAGCTGGGGACACCAAAGCCATGCTTCCACGGGATGATCAGTATGTCCCTAACGGGAAATACCTCAGACTTCCAGCAGCCACTACAAGCCTTCCTACTGCACCGGTTGAAGATATTCCTTCTTCAACACCACAAGCACCTACAACAGACGAACTGCTCCAGCAGATATTCGAAAGGTTGGATCGGCAAGAACAGAAGGCAAAGTTAAGAGAGCGCCATCACAACCGCCGATTCAAACACCTCAGGGAGCTACTTAGAGGAGATTGCAGAGACTCAGACACCCCAGAATCCACTTCTTTTACCTGCACAGGGAGCCATGATGGTCCCGACTGTGGAGATACTGCTACCAGCCCACCCCTGTTCCTGACAGATGGCACCGAGGATGGTGCAAAGCCTTAAGTGTGGGGAGGTCGGTTAGTACCTGACTTCCGGAGGTAATTTCTCTTCCCTAGCACCAATAAATTAGGATATTTTAGTTAGATTTTCTTTCTTTTATAGAATAGGATAAATTGCATAGTAATAGGTTAGTTGCATGCATGTTCTACTTGATTGAAAAGACAATAAGTTTCTTCTAAGACTCTATCTTTGGAACAAAATTTCACTAATTTTTAAAAAAAATTATATGATAAATCTGCTTGAAGTTGTATTTGGAACATGATTTTTGAGCTAAAGAACACACAACCTGTGAAGATTTGAGCCTTTATGTATGGTTACACTATTTAACCATAATTATTTTATTCTTGTGTGTTTACTTCTCTATGATTGTAATCTATATTTTGTTTCATCCTATATGTCCAATATTTATTATATTTGTATGCTTGCACATGATTGAGGCCATTAATTGTTTAAACTCACTTATCCAAATTAAGCCTACCCTTTTCAATTACCTTTGTTAACCACTTTGAGCCTTTAAATCCCAATTGTTCTATATTTCACCACATTACTAGCCTTAAGCGGAAAAACAATTGTATATCCCATATTGAATCTTTGGTTAGCTTAAGATAGAATTGTGTGTGCTAGTTAAGTATGGGAAATTGTGGGAACAAAAGTTATTAAGGGAATGTGTCATGATAATACAATGGGAATTTGGATACCTACTCATGTGAAACTATAAGAATTAAAAAAAATCTATGTGCATTGATAAGCTATGTTTATTTTTATTTCTATAAAAAAAAATCAATCAATAAATAAATAAAGGGACAAAATTACCCCAATGATGAATTAAGAATTCAAAGATCAATGCACATATGATAAAATTAAAATAAAAAGTTGATACATGAGTATGGAATGTAAAAGGGAATTCTGGGTAGCTAGGTATGAATTCTAAGGTTACACTAAATATATATAGGTTGGGTTAAAGATTGGGTTAATTAAAGATTCAATTTATAAGCTAACTTAACCATATATGTATCCCTACCCCTACCTTGGCCCCATTACAACCTTGAAAAGACCTCATGATGTTTGCATTGGTATATTAACTGTTGTTGATTGGTTAGGAGAAGAACAAAAGTTAGAGAGCATGATTAGAGAAGGATAGAGTGATTACCCTATACACTAGAGAGATTAGAGCGTACATACATCATCAGTGAGGGTTCAATGCTTGAATTTCCATGTTCCCTGCTTTCATGAGCTATCTTCTTGTACTTTTATCTGTCTTACTGTATAATGATAGAATTAGTGGAATTTGATTTGTAATTGTTTTGAAGAGCTTATTTACTTTTGATCAAGTGGGAAGAATCATATAGTTGCATTCATATATATAGGATTGCATTGCGTGAGTTTCTACATGTTCATACTTATTTATTTTATCTCCTTCAATTAAGCATGAGGACATGCTAATATTTAAGTGTGGGGAGGTTGATAAACCACTATTTTATGGTTTATATTGTGTTTAATTGTGTGGTTTTATCATGATCCTTACCCACTTATTCATTAATTTAGCATGCATTTATATTTCCTTCCTGAAATTATTACATGATTGAAAACTGCTTCCTAGAGACTTTTAATTACGCATTTTAATTCTCCTTTATTCCATTCGATGCTGTGATCTGTGTGTTAAGTGTTTCAGGCTTTATAGGGCATGAATGAGTTGGAGATTGGAAAGGAAGCTAGCAAAAATGGAAGGAACACAAGAAATTGAGGAGATAACCAGCGAGAAGTGACGCGGCCGCATGGCTCATGCGACTGCGCGAAAGAGGAGAAATCGCAGTGACGCGGCCGCATGGCTCACGCGACCGCGCGGATTGGAAAAGCACAAGCGACGCGAAGGCGTGGACGATGCGAACGCGTGGCAGGGAAAAACGCGAATGACGCGTCCGCATGGATGACGCGATCGCCTGACGTGCGCGATCTGCATAATCTGCAGAATTCACTGGGGGCAATTTTGGACCCTATTTTGACCCAGTTTTTGGCCCAGAACAACAGACTAGAGCCAGAGAACATGCAAAAACCAAAGACAACATTCATTCTACACAGTTTTAGTTTGGAGATCTAGTTTTTACTCCTCCTCTAGGTTTTTCTCTCTACACATTCATAGTTCTTAGGATTTTAATTTTCTCTTGCTTTTTGCATTGGGATACTGAGAAGAGCTATTACCTCATCAAGACTTCGTCATTCTAGTTCGTTTTCTTTACTTGGCTTTACTCTTCCATGTCCTTTGCTTTGTTTAATTTTACCATTGGAATATTTTTAGAATTATTTAATACAAGGATCACTTTTATTTTTAATTGACTATTTTGATTTTTATTTACAATGTCTTTTTTTAATTTCTTTTCATATGCTATGAATTTTACATTCACAATGAGCGAGTAGTTTCCTAACTTGATGGGGAGTTGATTGAAAGGAACCCTTGAGTTGGAAAGCTTAAAAGAAAGATTGTAATTGGGTTTATGGTTGGATTGCCTTCTAGTCACTAACACCAATCTCTTTTAAATAAGTGGATTGCAACTTGTGAACAGACGTAGTATTCCAACTTGTTTGACTTTCCCTTACCTAGTAAAGGATAACTAAACAGGACAACCTTTAATTGTCAATTAATCTTGAGAGTATTCCAACAATAATAGGGATTCCAACTAATCAACTTCCAGTCAAGGCTTTAATTTACATTATTCAAATTCTCCAATTTAATTTCTTGGTTACTCAACTCAAACCTTTTTGAAAACATCCAATTAATAAAATAGCACACTTTTTTGCAACTTGTTGGGAGACGACCTGGGATTCATACTCCCAGTATTTTAATTTTAAATTTCTGTGACACCTTTCTAAATTGATAAGCAGATTTTTGGCGAGTTAAGAACTATACTTGCAACGTATATATTTTAATAATTTTTAATTCACCAATTTCTGCCCGCATCAGTCCGCCCCTTTTTTCTTGATGAGAATGACGAGCCTGCTTTCCCTCTAGAGTGGCAGAAGGATGTGAGAGTGTCTCGTTATACATGGGAGATGCTTGACGAGGTTGAGCAGGCTTTTGTTATTGTTCTTGAAGATTTATGGGAGGAACCACCCCATCTTGATACAAAAAGATTTTTGAATGACCTGTCCCTGGTTCGAACTGTTTTGGGTACTATCTGACTTGTTTCTGCACTTGTTTCTTAGTTTTGCTTCCTCTTTTTGTGATTCTAACCCATTACTGTGGTTGATTCTGTTTTTTCAGAGATGTCAAAGAACAATGATTCCATGAAGGCCTTCAAAAAGGCAAGGAAGGCTGCTGCTGCTCAAACTATCTCGGCCAAGGCGACGGGAGAGGGATCTTCTCAAGTTCAGGTGAAGCTGCCCGTGCCGAGTTCTCCTAAGCCGAGGAAGGTGATTCCCACTCCTCGGGTTCGCCTGGCCGACCCTCCACAGTCTTCCGCTGCTACTTCTGGTGCTCCTCCCAACAAGAAACAAAAAACAATTGAGCCTTTCAACCTTGATGCCCCTGATTTTGATGCGGTCGAGTTCATAGATCAGTAGATCGGTCCCTACGGTGTCCTCCCTATGGATGATGTATCACTCCTTCGTCATTTGGATTTTATAACTCAGAGTAGTGTAAAAATGGCACATATGGGAGCTGTCCTGTATCGAACTGCTCAAAATCTTCCTCCCCATGCCACCAAAGCTTTTATGGAGGAGGCAAAACAGGAGTTTGATCGGATGAAGGGCTTGAAGGAGGAGCTTGAGGTGAAGGTGGCCAAACTAGAGAAGGATCTGAAGAATGAGAAGGCGAGTTCCCTTGCTCTGGCGGCTTCTGTGCGGTTGGCCGAGGACACGGCATTGAGGCATAAAGACAGCTACGTCACATCCTATCGGGAGGGAATGCGTTTGAAGGAGGAGTTGGAGAATGCCCGAGCTGATTACTCCGAGCTCCAGGGTCATCTTGTTGGCAGTGTGAATGCTGCTTACGAGAACCTGAAGGAGCAGGTTTGAATTATTGCTCCCGAGGCCGACCTTACTCTTTTTAGCCTGGACAATGTTGTGAGGGATGGTAAGATTGTCCCTGATAACCAGGATGATGACGATGTCGAACCTCCCCCGTGCCTTCTGCCAAAGTGTCAACTTGTACAGTTCTTTTAGTTGAGGTTGTCATTCCATTTCTGATCTGGACTGTCAGATCTTGAATCGGGATGATGGTACCGTGGATGCTGTGCCTATACTGACTCGCCCTCCTTCTCCCCGTACTGATGCTGCCGAGAAGGCTCCCGATCTTAGCTGATTTTTCTTGGATGTTTGTGCAGATAGCCTGGCTTGTGGGCTTTTAACTCTTTATTTTTTAGTTTGAATATTTTGCTGACTGTTGATACTCCTTCTGGTTGCTTGTTTAGCAACTTTTTATTTTGAAAAAACAACAAGTAACTTTCAAGCTTTTGGGCCTGACCCTGAAGCTTGTTATAATATTGTATTTTATATCATGCTTGTTTGCACTTGTCTTGGCACCTTTCTGGGTTTTGAGAATGCTGGAGCCTTGCTGCTCGGCCTCTTTGGATTGCTTTGTACTTATTGCTTGTAGCTTGGATCCTTTGAGGTTGTGGATGTGTGGATCCAACTGTCATTTCGGTTTTCTCGCTCTTACTTGTATTTATTTCTAGCAATCCATAACCGATTTCTTTACGTTGGTCCTCTTTCCAGTTATATTTGTAGTCCTCTTTTTTGGACCTTTGTCAGGTCTCTTTCAGGGACTACTTTTATAACTTGTTTGTGGGGAGGCTGACTTCTTTACGTCGTCCTTTTCCAAGTTATTTTTGTAATCCTCTTTCTTGGACCTTTGTTAGGTCTCTTTCAGGGATTACTTTTATAACTTATTTTTTGTAGGAGACCGACTTCGTCATGTCGATCTAAGTTATTTTGTAATCCTCTTTCTTGGACATTTGTCAGGTCTCTTTCAGGGATTACTTTTATAACTTGTTTTTCGTAGGAGACCGACTTCGTCGTGTCGATCTCTTCTAAGTTATTTTGTAATCCTCTTTCTTGGACCTTTGTCTGGTCTCTTTCAGGGATTACTTTTATAACTTGTTTTTCGTATGAGACCGACTTCGTCATGTCGATCTCTTCTATGTTATTTTGTAATCCTCTTTCTTGGACCTTTGTCAGGTCTCTTTCAGGGATTACTTTTATAACTTGTTTTTCGTAGGAGACCGACTTCGTCATGTCGATCTCTTCTAAGTTATTTTGTAATCCTCTTTCCTGGATATTTGTCAACTCTCTTTCAGGGATTACTTTTATAACTTGTTTTTCGTAGGAGACCGACTTCGTCATGTCGATCTCTTCTAAGTTATAGAAATTCCTCTTTTATAGGGTTGGCCAGACCTCTTTCCAGGGATTTGCTGATAACTTGGGTTGACTCGGTCCGACTTTTTTTATGTCGGCCAGTCTTTAAGTTATTATTTAGCAATCCATTAAGACCTCGTCAGGTCCTTTCTACGGATCACTTTCGATAACTTCTTGCATTATTATGTTTTCATCTTTGCCGATTTGCAGAAAGTGGATTAAATCCTCGTTTAGTTGACCTTTAGATGAATTTGGTTTTCATCTCTCTTGGTCTTTATCGTGATTGGACAGTGAATTTGTTTTTCACTTTTTGCCAATCTGTTACTTTATAATCGGACGATGAATGTTTCAGATTAACACCTCTTGAAAACTTGTAGAATCGTCTAATATATTTTATTTAAAAGACAACGAAAATATGTACATATAGATTTTTTATCCTTTTGAATTGGATAATTTTTGGATCTCAACATGGTGCCTCATTAAAAAACCTTTTCAGGAAAAAGAGTGCATCTCATGCTGGTATCCTTTATTTCTAACTATAGTACCTTCTTAAGTTGCAGGCGTGCCACGATCTGGGGAACTCTCGCCCGTCGAGTTCGGATAATCTGTAGTAGCCCTTCCCAAGTACTTCTATGACTCGGTAGGGTTCTTTCCAGTTTGCCGCCAGCTTTCCTTCTCCAGGTCGAGTTGTTCCGATATCATTTCGGATTAGGATGAGATCATTTTCAGCGAAACCTCTTGGCACTACTGTTTGATTATATCTCGAAGCCATTCGGCGCTTTAGCGCTTCTTCCCTGATCTGAGCTCTTTCTTGGATTTCCGGAAGTAAGTCGAGCTCTTCTCTTTGAAGTTGAGAGTTGGCTTCTTCATTGTAGTGGACTACTCTAGGCGACCCTTCCTCGACCTCCACTGGGATCATTGCCTCCACTCCGTACGCTAATCGAAATTGTGATTCGTTTGTGGTGGAATGTGGCATTGTTCGATAGTCCCATAGGACTTGTGAAAGTTCTTCGGCCCAAGCTCCCTTTGCATCTTGCAGTCTCTGTTTCAGCTCAGCCAATATGACTTTGTTGGCCGCTTCGGCTTGTCCATTGGCTTGGGGATGTTCGACAGAGGTGAACTGGTGTTTTATGTTCAAGTCGGCTACTAACTTTCTGAAGCCTGCATCTGTGAATTGGGTGCCATTGTCTGTAGTGATGGAGTATGGAACCCCAAACCTTGTGACGATGTTCCTATATAGGAATTTTTGGCTCCTTTGAGCAGTGGCGTTGGCTAGAGGCTCTGCCTTGATCCACTTTGTGAAATAGTCTACCCCGACTATGAGGAACTTAACTTGTCCCGATCCCTGGGAAAAGGGTCCGAGAAGATCGAGTCCCCATTTTGCAAATGGCCAAGGTGAGGTTACACTGATGAGTTCTTCCGACAGGGCGATGTGAAAGTTCGCATGTTTCTGGCATGGTGGACATGTCTTTACAAACTCTGTAGCTTCCTTTTGTAGAGTTGGCCAATAAAACCCCACCCGGAGTACTTTTTTGGTGAGAGCTTGTGCTCCGAGATGATTGCCACAAACGCCACTGTGTATTTCCTCTAAAACTTCCCTTGTGTTGGAGGTCGGCACACATTTTAACAATGGTATTGAAATCCCTCTTTTGTATAGGGTGCTGTTTATGATAGTGTAGTACTGTGCCTCCCGTTTTAATATCTTTGCCTTCTTTTCATCTGTGGGGAGTGTTTCTGTTTTGAGGTAATTAATTATGGGGGTCATCCATCCTTGATCCTGACCTGTTATGGCTAGGACTTTTCCTCTTCCGAGACTGACGGGTTCTGTAGCATTTCCTGGATGAAGCTTCTATTGTTGCCCCCTGGTTTGGTGCTGGCTAGCTTTGAGAGTGCGTCAGCTCGGGCATTTTGTTCACGGGGTATGTGGTGGATCTTATATTCCCTGAGTTGTCCAAGCTGTTCCCTGGTCTTATCCAAATACTTTCTCATGGTGGGGTCTTTGGCTTGGTAGCTCCCTGTTATTTGTGAGGTGACTACTTGTGAATCGCTGAAGATGTTGAGTTTTCGAGCTCCCACCTCCTTAGCCAGCTTCAAACCAGCTAGTAACGCTTCATATTCCGCCTGGTTGTTTGAGGCCGGGAACCCAAATTTGAGGGAAAGCTCCACTTGGGTTCCTTGGTTGCTTTCTATTATTACACCCGCACTGCTTCCAGTTTTATTCGAGGAACTGTCTACGTAGAGGTTCCATTCTGTGGGAGTTTCCAGGGTGTCTGTGAATTCTGCAAGGAAGTCGGCTAAGTACTGTGATTTGATGGCTGTCCGAGCTTCATATTGGAGGTCGAACTCGGATAACTCGACTGCCCATTGTAAAATTCTGCCTGCTAGATCTGTTTTCTGCAATATCCCTTTTATGGGTTGTTGGTCCGAACCTTAATGGTGTGAGCCTGGAAGTACGGGCGAAGTCGTCGAGATGTCAGTATGAGAGTGTAGGAAAACTTTTCTATTTTTTGGTAGTTCAGCTCAGATCCCTGCAGCGCTTTACTAATGAAGTATACAGGTTGTTGCCCTTTGTCGTCTTCTTGAACCAGTGCTGAGGCTACTGCCCGACTTCCTACCGCGAGGTATAATACAAGTGGCTCTTCCTCTCGTGGTCGAGTTAGGATAGGTGGTCGTCCTAGGAAACTTTTGAAATCCTGGAAGGCTTGCTCGCACTCCATTGTCCATTCGAACTTCTTTCCTTTCCTTAAAGTAGCATAGAAGGGGAGAGATCTTATTGCTGATCCTGCTAAGAATCTGGATAAGGCTGCCAATCTCCCGTTGAGTTGTTGCACCTCTTTGACGCAAGTTGGGCTCTTCATATTGAGTATGGCCTGGCATTTATTCGGATTTGCCTCAATTCCTCTTTGTGTGAGCATATAACCTAAAAATTTGCCTGCTTCTACTGCAAAGGTGCATTTTGCAGGATTGAGTTACATGTCATGCTTCCTTATAGTGTCGAACACTTGGGCCAGATCAGACAATAATGTCTCTTCACTTTGTGTCTTTATTAACATGTCGTCCACGTAGACTTCCATGATTTTTCCGATATGATCTGAAAAGACTTTATTTATTAGCCTTTGATAAGTAGCTCCCGCATTCTTGAGACCAAAAGGCATCACAATGTAGCAGTAATTTGCTTTTGGTGTTAAAAACGAGGTCTTTTCTTGATCTGGTGGATACATGGGGATTTGATTATATCCGAAATATGCATCCATAAACGAGGGGTATTTATATCTGGATGAGGTATCCACCAGAGCGTCGATACTTAGGAGTGGATAAGGATCTTTTGGGCAGGCTTTGTTGAGATCGGTGTAGTCGGTGCACATTCGCCACTTTCCATTTGATTTTTTTACCAAGACGACATTAGCTAGCCATAGTGGGTACTTGACTTCTCTTATGAATCCTGCCTCTAGTAGTGCCTGTACCTGTTCTTCCACAGCTTGGGATTGTTCTGGCCCAAGTTTTCTTCGTCTCTGCTGTACCGGCCGAGATCCTGGATAGACCGCCAACTTGTGACACATTAGCTTGGGGTCTATGCCTGGCATGTCTACGGCTTTCCTTGCAAAGAGATCGACATTATCTCGTAAGAACTATACTAGTAATTCTTTTGCGTCTCCTCTTAGGATCGTGCCAATATTAGTTGTTTTGTCCGAGGTGTCTCCGATCTGAACTTTCTCTACTTCACCTTCGGGCTGTGGACGGAGTTCTTCTCGTCTCTGAGCTCCACCAAGCTCAATTGTATGGAACTCTTCTCCTCTGCCTCTGAGGTTTAGACTTTTGTTATAACAGCGGCGTGCCATCTTTTGATCTGCTTTTATTATAGCTATCCCTTCTGTAGTTGGGAATTTCATGCATAGATGCGGAGTTGAGACTATTGCGCCGAGTTGATTTAGTGTTGTCCGACCTATTAAGGAATTGTAAGCTGAACTCATGTCGACCACGATGTAGTCTATCTTGATGTTCTGGATTGGTTCCCTTTTCCGAAGGTTGTATGTAGTGACACATATCCCAGTGGTTGTACTGGGGTATCTCCTAGTCTGAACAGGCTGTTCGGGTATGCTCTAAGCTCTTTTTCTTCTAAGCTGAGCTTGTCGAAGGCAGTTTTGAATAAGATGTCGGTGGAGCTCCCTTGGTCTATTAGTGTGTGGTGGAGATTAGCGTTTGCCAGTATGATGGTGATGACCATGGGATCGTCGTGTCCTAGGATGATACCGGATGCGTCTTCTTTGGTGAACGTAACTGCAGGGATGTCAGGCGCTTCCTCCTTTCCTTCGACACGATATACTTCTTTAAGATATCTTTTGCGGGATGATATGGAGGTTCCTCCTCCTGCAAATCCTCCGTGTATCATATGAACATGTCTTTCTGGTGTACGAGGTGATCGCTCAGTTCATCCGACATCTTCATCCCTTCTTCTCTTTCTTTGCTCATCATCTCGGGTGGCCAGAAACCGATCTAGTTTTCCTTCTCTCACTAATTTTTCTATGAGGTTTTTTAAGTCGAAGCTTTCGTTGGTGGAATGTCCTCGGACTCAATGATATTCACAGTATTCGTTCCGATTTTCTCCTCCTCTTTTGCCTTTGAGTGGTCGAGCTAGGGGTATCTTTTCTGTGTTACAGACTTCTTTGTAAATATCCACAAGGGACACCCAAAGAGGGGTGTAATTATGATACTTTTTTATTTTCTCCCCCGTTCGATCTTCCTTCCTCTTGGATTCTTTATCTTTATCTCGGTAGGTGAAACCGGATCTCGAGGCTTCTCCAAGTCGGAAATTTTCTTCCATGTTGATGTACTTCTCCGCCCGCTCTTGCACCTCATCCAGAGATGTGGGGTATTTCTTTGATATAGATTGGCTAAAAGGTCCCTCCCGTAGGCCGTTGATGAGGCCCATGATAGCGGCCTCTGTTGGTAGGCTTTGTATGTCTAGGCATGTTTTGTTGAATCTTTTCATGTAGTTGCGAAGGCTTTCCCGATCTCCTTGCTTGATTCCTAAGAGACTGGGGGCGTGTTTAGCCTTATCTTTTTGGATTGAAAATTTGGCCAGGAACTTTTTGGCTAAGTCGTCAAAGCTTGAGATAGATTTCGGAGGTAGGTTGTCGAACCATCTGATGGTAGTTTTGGTAAGGGTTGTTGGAAAAGCTTTGCAACGAACTGCATCTGAGGCGTCGGTGAGGTACATTCTACTTCTGAAATTGCTGAGGTGATGGTTGGGGTCTGTGGTGCCATTGTACAAAGTCATATCCGGAATTTTGAAGTCTTTTGGGATTTTGGTCTTCATGATCTCCCTAGTGAATGGATCTTGATCCTTGTGAGAGTTGTCCACAGGGGTGGATCGAGTGGTTTTGGCTTTGAGGTCGGCTTCGATTTTTAGAAGTTTATCCTCCAATTCCCGGCGTCGCCTTATCTCTCTTTGCAGATCCTTTCCTGCTTCTCGCTGATGTTGGGCTTCTTTCTCAAGTTGCATTAAATGATCTTGAAGCACTTCTAACGGATTTGATGAGTTTTTGACCCCGTTAGGGTCCGGAGTGTCTTTCGGTGTAGCATCCGCATTTTTGTGCGGCGTTCATTCCTCTAGATCTGAATCATGGTCGTTGCCATGGTCGTCCGCCATGGTGATGGGATGACTTCCAGGTTCTCCGGCAACGGCGCCAATGTTCCGAGGGTTACCTGAAACTGTAGGTCGATCTCGGATGAGATCTTCTGTACTGGTCGGAGTTGACGTGTCCGGCTGGCAGATGGCGGCCAGAGCTGGTGCGTCCGACTTGTTGGACTGATAGCGCTGCTGATCCTCTGTCTCTGAAGGGTGGGGGGTACCTGCAAGGGACTCCGATGCTTAAGTTAGCAAGGGTATTAAGCAGGTTTTTAGTAGAATCAGAGTATGAGTTATACCTGGGTGCTCTGACCTATTAAAGTGTTGTCCGACCTATTAAAGCATTATAGGCCGAACTTACGTCGACCACAATGTAGTCTATTTTGAGGGTCCGAGATTGGTTCCCTTTTCCGAAGGTTGTGTGTAGCTGATGAGCGGATAATTTATACGCTTTTTGGCATTGTTTTTAGTATGTTTTTAGTAGAATCTAGTTACTTTTAGGGATGTTTTAATTAGTTTTTATGTTAAATTCACATTTCTGGACTTTACTATGAGTTTGTGTGTTTTTCTGTGATTTCAGGTATTTTCTGGCTGAAATTGAGGGACTTGAGCAGAAATCAAATTCAGAGGTTGAAGAAGGACTGCTGATGCTGTTGGATTCTGACCTCCCTGCACTCAAAGTGGATTTTCTGGAGCTACAGAACTCGAAATGGCGCGCTTCCAATTGCGTTGGAAAGTAGACATCCAGGGCTTTCCAGCAATATATAATAGTCCGTACTTTGGCCAAGCATTGACGACGTAAACCGGCGTTCAACGCCAGCCTTCTGCCCAAATCTGGCGTCCAGCGCCAGAAAAGGATCCAAAACCAGAGTTGAACGCCCAAACTGGCACAGAAACTGGCGTTCAACTCCACAAATGGCCTCTGCATGTGCAACACTCAGGCTCAGCCCAAACACACACCAAGTGGGCCCCGGAAGTGGATTTATACATCAATTACTTACTCATGTAAACCCTAGTAGCTAGTTTATTATAAATAGGACCTCTTACTATTGTATTAGGCATCTTTGATCAGTCCTATGCTATCTTAGATCACGCTTTAGGGGGCTGGCCATCTCGGCCATGCCTGGACCTTCACTTATGTATTTTCAACGGTAGAGTTTCTGCACTTCATAGATTAAGGTGTGGAGCTCTGCTGTTTCTCAAAGATTAATGCAATTACTACTGTTTTCTATTCAATTCTTCTTATTTTGCTTCTAAGATATCCATTCGCACCCAAGAACGTGATGAAGGTGATGATTATGTGTGACGCTCATCACCATTCTCCCCTATGAACGCGTGCCTGACAAACACTTCTGTTCTACATGAATTAAGCTAGAATGAGTATCTCTTAGATCTCCTAACCAGAATCTTCGTGGCGTAAGCTAGAATGATGGCGGCATTCAAGAGAATCCGGAAAGTCTAAACCTTGTCTGTGGTATTCCGAGTAGGATTCAATGATTGAATGACTGTGACGAGCTTCAAACTCGCGAGTGCTGGGCGTTAGTGACAGACGCAAAAGGAGGGTGAATCCTATTCCAGCATGATCGGGAACTGACAGATGAATAGCCGTGCCGTGACAGGGTGCGTGAGCATATTATTCACTGAGAGGAGGGGATGTAGCCACTGACAACGGTGATGCCCTTGCATAAAGCCAGCCATGGAAAGGAGTAAGACTGATTGGATGAAGATAGCAGGAAAGCAGAGGTTCAGAGGAACGAAAAGCATCTCCATTCGCTTATCTGAAATTCCTACCAATGATTTACATAAGTATCTCTATCCCTATTTTATTATATAATATTCGAAAACAACATTATCACTTTATATCCGCCTGACTGAGATTTACAAGATGACCATAGCTTGCTTCATACCAACAATCTCCATGGGATTCGACCCTTACTCACGTAAGGTATTACTTGGACGACCCAGTGCACTTGCTGGTTAGTTGTATTGAAGTTGTGACAAATCATGAATTAAGATCAAAGCACCAAGCTTTGGAGCCATTACCAGGGATTGTTCGAGCCTGGACATCATAATTTCGTACACCATGTTTTTGGCGCCGTTGCCGGGGATTGTTCGTGTTTGGACAACTGACGGTTCATCCTGTTGCTCAGATTAGGTAATTTTCTTTTGTTTTGTTTTCAAAAAAGTTTTCGAAAATCTTTCAAAATTTTCTTCTTTATTTTCGAAAAAAAAAATGTTTTCAAAAATATATTTTTCTTCAGGATTTTTAAGAATGAATTCTAGTGTTTCATGAAACATGTTGAATCCTATCTGGCTGTAAAGCCATACCCAAACTGCTTTGGGATTGGTATTCAACTAATCACTCCAGCCCATGTAATTATATGTTAAAGCTTGGCTGGCTATTAAGCCATGCCTGACCCTTTGATTGGAGCTTTAAGACTAACATGGCAAGATTCCTGGAATTCATATTAAAAATTTTGGAATCCTTATTTTTTAATTTTCACAATAATTTTCGAAAAAAAAATTTAAAAGAAAATACAAAAAAATTCATAAAATCATAAAAATCAAAAAAAATATTTTTATGTTCTTGTTGGAGTCTTGAGTCATGTTATAAGTTTGGTGTCAATTGCATGTGCATCTTGCATTTTTCGAAAATTTCATGCATTCATAGTGTTCTTCATGATCTTCAAGTTGTTCTTGGTAAGTCTTCTTGTTTGATCTTGATGATTTTTTGTTTTGTGTTGTTTAGTGTTTTTCATATGCATTCTTGAATTCTTAGTGCCTAAGCATCAAAGAATTCTAAGTTTGGTGTCTTGCATGTTTTCTTTGCATTAAAGATTTTTCAAAATTATGTTCTTGATGTTCATCATGTTCTTCATAATGTTCTTGGTGTTCATCTTGACATTCACAGCATTCTTGCATGCATTCATTGTTTTGATCCAAAAATTTCATGCATTGCATAATTTTCATGTTTTTCTCTTGCATCATAAAAATTCAAAAATCAAAAAAAAATATATCTTTCCCTTTTTCTCTCATCAAATTCGAAAATTTGGATTGACTTTTTCAAAAATTTTTAAAATCAAATTGTTTCTTATGAGTCAAATCAAATTTTCAATTTGAAAATCTTATCTTTTTCAAAATCTTTTTCAAAATTCAAATCTTTTTCAAAATTCTTAGTTATTTTCGAAAATTCCAAAAATATTTTTCAAAAATCTTTTTCTTATTTTTATATCAAATTTTCGAAAATAACATAATCAATTAATGTTTTGATTCAAAAATTTCAAGTTTGTTACTTGCTTGTTAAGAAAGATGCAAACTTTAAGTTCTAGAATCATATCTTGTGATTTCTTATGAATCAAGTCATTAATTGGAATTTTAAAAATCAAATCTTTTTCAAAAACTAATTTCTATCATATCTTTTCAAAAATATCTTCTCATCTTATCTTTTTCAAAAATATCTTTTCAAAATATCTTTTCTAACTTCCTAACTTCCTATCTTTTCAAAATTTGTTACAACTAACTAACTAACTTTTTTGTTTGTTTCTTATCTTTTTCAAAACCACCTAACTAACTCTCTCTCTCTCATTTTCGAAAATATCTCCCCCCTTTTTCAAAATTTCTTTTTAATTAACTAATTATTTTTATTTTTATTTTTGATTTCAAAAATTTTCGAAAAAAGACTAACATTTTTCAAAAACCATTTTCGAAAATCACTAACTCTTTTTCAAAATAATTTTCGAAAATTATCCCTCCCCCATCTTATTCTATTCATTCATTCATATCCTAACATCTCATCTCACATCTCTTCCATCCGTACAGTTGTGTTTCTTCCTTTACATCACATCCTTTATCTCCCCCTCTTCTTCTACTCACATAGGGATCCCTATACTGTGGTATAAAGGATCTCTATTATTATTATTATTATTATTTTTCTGTGCCTTCTTCTTTGTCATATGAGCAGGAGCAAGGATAAGAACATTCTTGTGGAAGCAGATCCAGAACCTGAAAGGACTCTGAAGAGAAAATTAAGAGAAGCTAAAATACAACAATCCAGAGAAAACCTTTCAGAAATTTTCGAACAGGAAGAGGAGATGGCAGCTGAAAATAATAATAATGCAAGGAAGATGCTTGGTGACTTTACTGCACCTAATTCCAATTTACATGGAAGAAGCATCTCCATTCCTGCCATTGGAGCAAACAATTTTGAGCTGAAACCTCAATTAGTTTCTCTGATGCAGCAGAACTGCAAGTTTCATGGACTTCCATCTGAAGATCCTTTTCAGTTCTTAACTGAATTCTTGCAGATATGTGATACTGTTAAGACTAATGGAATAGATCCTGAAGTCTACAGGCTCATGCTTTTCCCTTTTGCTGTAAGAGACAGAGCTAGATTATGGTTGGATTCTCAACCCAAAGACAGCCTGAACTCTTGGGATAAGCTGGTCACGGCTTTCTTAGCCAAGTACTTTCCTCCTCAAAAGCTGAGCAAGCTTAGAGCTGATGTTCAAACCTTCAGACAGAAAGAAGGTGAATCCCTCTATGAAGCTTGGAAAAGATACAAACAGTTGACCAAATAGTGTCCTTCTGACATGCTTTTAGAATGGACCATCCTGGATATATTCTATGATGGTTTATCTGAGCTATCAAAGATGTCACTGGACACTTCTGCAGGTGGATCCATTCACCTAAAGAAAATGCCTGCAGAAGCTCAAGAACTCATTGATATGGTTGCTAATAACCAGTTCATGTACACTTCTGAAAGGAATCCTGTGAGTAATGGGACGCCTATGAAGAAGGGAGTTCTTGAAGTTGATACTCTGAATGCCATATTGGCTCAGAATAAAATATTGACTCAGCAAGTCAATATGATTTCTCAGAGTCTGCATGGAATGCAAGCTGCATCCAATAGTACTCAAGAGGCATCTTCTGAAGAAGAAGCTTATGATCCTGAGAACCCTGCAATAGCAGAGGTAAATTACTTAGGTGAACCTTATGGAAACACCTATAACTCAACATGGAGAAATCATCCAAATTTCTCATGGAAGGATCAAAAGCCCCAACAAGGCTTTAATAATGGTGGAAGAAACAGGTTTAGCAATAGCAAGCCTTTTCCATCATCCACTCAGCAACAGACAGAGAACTCTGAACAAAATGCTTCTAATTTAGCAAATCTAGTCTCTGATCTATCTAAGGCCACTGTAAGTTTCATGAATGAAACAAGGTCTTCCATTAGAAATTTGGAAGCACAAGTGGGCCAGCTGAGTAAAAGGATCACTGAAATCCCTCCTAGTACTCTCCCAAGCAATACAGAAGAGAACCCAAAAGGAGAGTGCAAGGCCATTGACATAAGCGCCATGGCCGAACCTGTGAGGAGAGGAGAGGACGTGAATCCCAAGGAGGAAGACCTCCTGGGACGTCCAGTGATCAATAAGGAGCTTTCCTCTGAGGAACCAAAGGACTCTGAAGCTCATCTAGAGACCATAGAGATTCCATTGAACCTCCTTATGCCCTTCATGAGCTCTGATGAGTATTCCTCTTCTGAAGAGAATGAGGATGTCACTGAAGAGCAAACTGCCAAGTTTCTTGGTGCAATCATGAAGCTGAATGCCAAATTGTTTGGCATTGATGCTTGGGAAGTTGAACCTCCCTTGTTCATCAATGAACTAAGTGATCTGGATCAACTGACATTGCCTCAGAAGAGACAGGATCCTGGAAAGTTCATAATACCCTGTACCATAGGCACCATGATCTTTAAGGCTCTGTGTGACCTTGGTTCAGGAATAAACCTCATGCCCCTCTCTGTAATAGAGAAACTGGGAATCTATGGGGTGCAAGTTGCTAAAATCTCATTAGAGATGGCAGACAGCTCAAGAAAACAGGCTTATGGACAAGTAGAGGACGTGTTAGTAAAGGTTGAAGGCCTTTACATCCCTGCTGATTTCATAGTCCTGGATACTGGAAAGGAAGAGGATGAATCCATCATCCTAGGAAGACCTTTCCTGGCCACAGCAAGAGCTGTGATTGATGTTGACAGAGGTGAAATAGTCCTTCAATGGAATGAGAACTCCCTTGTATTCAAAACTCAAGGATCTCCCTCTGCAACCATGGAGAGAAAGCAGAAAAAGCTTCTCTCCAAGCAGAGTCAACCAGAGCCCCCACAGTCAAACTCTAAGTTTGGTGTTGGGAGGCCACAACCAAACTCTAAGTTTGGTGTTGAACTCCCATATCCAAACTCTAAGTTTGGTGTTGGAGAGTCTCAACAAAGCTCTGCACGTCTGTGAGGCTCCATGAGAGCCCACTGTCAAGCTATTGACATTAAAGAAGCGCTTATTGGGAGGCAACCCAATGTTTATCTAATTCTTATTTTTATTGTTTTTCATGTTTTCCTAGGTTCATGATCATGTGGAGTCACAAAATAAATATAAAAATTGAAAACGGAATCAAAAACAGCAGAAGAAAAATCACACCCTGGAGGAGCATCTGCCTGGCGTTCAAACGCCAGAACAAGCATGGTTCTGGCGCTGAACGCCCAGAATGGGAGCATCCTGGCGCTGAACGCCCAGAACAAGCATGGTTCTGGCGTTCAACGCCAGAAATGGCAGAAAAGGGGCGTTGAACGCCCAAAATGGGCACCAACCTGGCGCTGAACGCCCAGAGTTGTGTGCAAGGGCATTTTACATGCCTAAATTGGTGCAGGGATGTAAATGCCTTGACACCTCAGGATCTGTGGACCCCACAGGATCCCCACCTACTTCATCATCTCTCTTTCCATTCATGACCATCCCTTCTGTTTTCCATTTACCACTCACATCCATACACCCACTACCTTCAAAATTCAACATCTCTCCCCCACCCAATCCCACCCATATGGCCGAATACACACTCCCATCCATCTCCTCCATATCTTCTTCTTATCCTTCTATTCTTTCTTCTTTTGCTCGAGGGCGAGCAACATTCTAAGTTTGGTGTGGTAAAAGCATAGCTTTTTTTTGTTTTTTCCATAACCATTGATGGCACCTAAGGCCAGAGAAACCTCTAGAAAGAGGAAAGGGAAGACAAAAGCTTCCATCAAGGGTCTATAGCTCAGTGGTAGAACATTTGACTGCAAATCAAGAGATCCCTGAGATACCTCAGGGGATACATTTTCTTCCACACAATTATTGGAAGCAACTAAGGGTGGAACATCAAGAGCACTCCATCATCCTTCATGAAATCAGAGAAGATCTAAAAGCAATGAAGCAGGAGCAGCAAAGACAAGGAAGAGACATAGAAGAGCTCAAGGACATCACTAAGGTGGACTCATTCCTTATTCTTACTTTCTCTGTTTTTTTTCGTTTTATATGTTATGTGCTTATCCATGTTTGTGTCTTCATTACATGATCATTAGTAGTTAGTAACTTTGTCTTAAAGTTATAAATGTCCTATGAATCCATCACCTCTCTTAAATGAAAAATGTTTTAATTCAAAAGAACAAGAATTACATGAGTTTCGAATTTATCCCTGAACTTAGCTTAATTATATTGATGTGGTGACAATGCTTCTTGTTTTCTGAATGTATGCTTGAACAGTGCATATGTCTTTTGAAGTTGTTGTTTAAGAATGTTAAATATGTTGGCTCTTGAAAGAATGATGACTAGGAGACATGTTATTTGATAATCTGAAAAATCATAAAAATGATTCTTGAAGCAAGAAAAAGCAGCAAAGAACAAAGCTTGCAGAAAAAAAAAAGAGAAAAAAAATAGGCGAAAAAAAATATAGAAAAAAAATAGAAAGAAAAAGCAAGCAGAAAAAGCCAAAAGCTCTTAAAACCAAGAGGCAAGAGCAAAAAGCCAATAACCCTTAAAACCAAAAGGCAAGGCAAATAAAAAAGATCCCAAGGCTTTGAGCATCAGTGGATAGGAGGCCTAAAGGAATAAAATCCTGGTCTAAGCGGCTAAACCAAGCTGTCCCTAACCATGTGCTTGTGGCGTGTAGGTGTCAAGTGAAAACTTGAGACTGAGCGGTTAAAGTCAAGGTCCAAAGCAAAAGAAGAGTGTGCTTAAGAACCCTGGACACCTCTAATTGGGGACTTTAGCAAAGCTGAGTCACAATCTGAAAAGGTTCACCCAATTATGTGTCTGTGGCATTTATGTATCCGGTGGTAATACTGGAAAACAAAGTGCTTAGGGCCACGGCAAAGACTCATAAAGAAGCTGTGCTCAAGAATCATCATACTGAACTAGGAGAGTCAATAACGCTATTCGAAATCTGAAGTTCCTATAGATGCCAATCATTCTGAACCTCAATGGATAAAGTGAGATGCCAAAACTATTCAAGAGGCAAAAAGCTATAAGTCCCGCTCATATGATTGGAGCTATGTTTCATTGATAGTTTGGAATTTGTAGTATATTCTCTTCTTTTTATCCTATTTGATTTTGAGTTGCTTGGGGACAAGCAACAATTTAAGTTTGGTGTTGTGATGAGCGGATAATTTATACGCTTTTTGGCATTGTTTTTAGTATGTTTTTAGTAGAATCTAGTTACTTTTAGGGATGTTTTAATTAGTTTTTATGTTAAATTCACATTTCTGGACTTTACTATGAGTTTGTGTGTTTTTCTGTGATTTCAGGTATTTTCTGGCTGAAATTGAGGGACTTGAGCAGAAATCAAATTCAGAGGTTGAAGAAGGACTGCTGATGCTGTTGGATTCTGACCTCCCTGCACTCAAAGTGAATTTTCTGGAGCTACAGAACTCGAAATGGCGCGCTTTCAATTGCGTTGGAAAGTAGACATCCAGGGCTTTCCAGCAATATATAATAGTCCATACTTTGGCCAAGCATTGACGACGTAAACTGGCGTTCAACGCCAGCCTTCTGCCCAAATCTGGCGTCCAGCGCCAGAAAAGGATCCAAAACCAGAGTTGAACGCCCAAACTGGCACAGAAACTGGCGTTCAACTCCACAAATGGCCTCTGCATGTGCAACACTCAGGCTCAGCCCAAACACACACCAAGTGGGCCCCGGAAGTGGATTTATACATCAATTACTTACTCATGTAAACCCTAGTAGCTAGTTTATTATAAATAGGACCTCTTACTATTGTATTAGGCATCTTTGATCAGTCCTATGCTATCTTAGATCACGCTTTAGGGGGCTGGCCATCTCGGCCATGCCTGGACCTTCACTTATGTATTTTCAACGGTAGAGTTTCTGCACTTCATAGATTAAGGTGTGGAGCTCTGCTGTTTCTCAAAGATTAATGCAATTACTACTGTTTTCTATTCAATTCTTCTTATTTCGCTTCTAAGATATCCATTCGCACCCAAGAACGTGATGAAGGTGATGATTATGTGTGACGCTCATCACCATTCTCCCCTATGAACGCGTGCCTGACAAACACTTCTGTTCTACATGAATTAAGCTAGAATGAGTATCTCTTAGATCTCCTAACCAGAATCTTCGTGGCGTAAGCTAGAATGATGGCGGCATTCAAGAGAATCCGGAAAGTCTAAACCTTGTCTGTGGTATTCCGAGTAGGATTCAATGATTGAATGACTGTGATGAGCTTCAAACTCGCGAGTGCTGGGCGTTAGTGACAGACGCAAAAGGAGGGTGAATCCTATTCCAGCATGATCGGGAACCGACAGATGAATAGCCGTGCCGTGACAGGGTGCGTGAGCATATTATTCACTGAGAGGAGGGGATGTAGCCACTGACAACGGTGATGCCCTTGCATAAAGCCAGCCATGGAAAGGAGTAAGACTGATTGGATGAAGATAACAGGAAAGCAGAGGTTCAGAGGAACGAAAAGCATCTCCATTCGCTTATCTGAAATTCCTACCAATGATTTACATAAGTATCTCTATCCCTATTTTATTATATAATATTCGAAAACAACATTATCACTTTATATCCGCCTGACTGAGATTTACAAGATGACCATAGCTTGCTTCATACCAACAATCTCCGTGGGATTCGACCCTTACTCACGTAAGGTATTACTTGGACGACCCAGTGCACTTGCTGGTTAGTTGTATCGAAGTTGTGACAAATCATGAATTAAGATCAAAGCACCAAGCTTTGGAGCCATTACCAGGGATTGTTCGTGCCTGGACATCACAATTTCGTGCACCAGTAGCGATACGTATCCCAGTGGTTGTACTGGGGTATCTCCTAATCCGAACAGGCTGTTCGGGTATGCCCTAAGCTCCTTTTCGTCTAAGCCAAGTTTGTCAAAGGCTGTTTTGAATAAGATGTCGGCAGAACTCTCTTCGTCCACTAATGTGCGATGTAGATTGGCGTTTGCCAGTATGACAGTGATGACCATGGGATCATCGTGTCCCGAGATGATGCCGGATGCGTCCTCTTTAGTGAATGTTATTGTAGGGATGTCGAGTGTTTCCTCCTTTCCTTCGACGTGATATACTTCTTTGAGATATCTTTTGTGAGATGATTTGGAGATCCCACCTCCTGCGAACCCACCGTGTATCATGTGGACGTGTCTTTCTGGTGTCCGAGGTGATCGTTCAGTTCGTCCGTCATCTTCGTCTCATAGCCTCTTTCTTTGGTCATCATCCCGGGTGGCCAGAAATCGATGTAATTTTCCTTCTCTCACTAGTTTTTCTATGATATTCTTTAAGTCGAAGCACTCGTTGGTGGAGTGCCCTCGGACTCGATGGTATTCACAATATTCCTTCCGGTTTCCCCCTCCCCTTTTGCCTTTGAGCGGTCGCGCTGGGGGGATTTTCTCTGTATGGCAGACTTCTTTGTACACGTCGACCAGGGATGCCCTGAGAGGAGTGTAATTATGGTATTTTTTGATTTTCTCCCCTTGTCGATCTTCTTTCTTTCTGGATTCTTTGTCTTTATCCCAGTAGGAGGCTCTAGATTTTGAGGTTTCTCCCAACCGAGCGTTTTCTTCCATATTGATGTATTTTTCTGCTCATTCCTGTACTTCATCTAAGGAGGTCGGGTACTTTTTTGATATAGATTGGCTGAAAGGTCCTTTTTATAGGCCGTTGATGAGTCCCATGATGGCGGCCTCTGTGGGTAAACTTTGTATGTCCATGCACATTTTGTTGAACCTTTCCATGTAGTTGCGGAGGCTCTCCCGATCTCCCTGCTTGATCCCTAGTAGACTGGGGGCGTGCTTGGCCTTATCTTTCTGGATGGAAAATCTGGCTAGGAACTTTCTGGCCAGGTCGTCGAAGTTTGAGATGGACTTTGGAGGTAAGTTGTCGAACCATCTGATCACCATCTTCGTGAGAGTTGTTGGAAAAGCTTTGCAGCGAACGGCATCAAAGGCGTCGGTAAGGTACATTTTACTTCTAAAATTGCTGAGATGATGGTTAGGATCATTGGTGCCGTCGTACAAAGTCATATCCGGGAGTTTGAAGTCTTTTGGAATTTTGGTTTTCATGATTTCCCTGATGAATGGATCTTGTTCTTTGCGTGAATTTTCCTCAGGGGTAATCCGAGGAGTTTTCGATTTGAGATCGGCTTCTAACTGCTGTAGTTTTTCTTCCAATTCTCGGCATCGCCGTACCTTCTTTTGTAGATCCTTTCCGATCTCTCGTTGTTGTTGGGTTTCTTTCTCAACTTGCTTTAAGCGATCTTGAAGTGCTTCTATTGCTCCTGGGTTTGCTGAATTTTTGTCTCCGTTGGATTCTGGGGTATCTTTCGGTGTGGTGTCCGCATTTTTGTGCGGCGTTCTGTTTTCTAGATCTGAATCGTGGTCGTTGTCATGGGCGTCCGCCATGGTGATGGGATGACTTCCAGGTCCCCGGCAACGGCGCCAATGTTCCGAGGGTTACCTGAAACTGGAGGTCGATCTCGGATGAGATCTTCGGTATTGGTCGGAGATGGTGTGTCCGGCTGGTTGGTAGCAGCCGGAGCTGTTGTGTCCGACTTATGGGACTTGCTGCACTGCTGATCCTTGGTCACCGGAGGGTGGGGGATACCTGCAAGAGACTCCGATGCTTAAGTTAGCACGGGTATTAAGCAGGTTTTTAGTAGAATCAGAGTATGAGTTATACCTGGGTGCTCCAGTGTATTTATAGTGGTTGTAGAGTGACCTTTCTAGATAAGATAAGTTAGTTATCTTATCTTATCTTTTATCTTTGAGTTGAGGTCAGCTTATCTTCAATGAGACCGCCCTTATCTCTATAGGCTTGGATGGCCTTTGGATTTGGGTCATGTTCCTCTACTTAGGCCCTTTATGGGCTTTTCTGTCGGTTGGGACCGAGTTCTTTAGGAAGAAGTCGGTCCGCTTTACCTGAAGAGGTCGGTTGTTTTGTCGTCAATCATCCCAGGTCGGATAGCTCGACCCAGGGTATGAACAGTGCCCCTGCTTGAGCTCGGTCTTCTTTGTCGAGGTTGAGTCCTTGACTTTGGTCCCTCTCATAGCGAAGCCGAACTCAAGCATTTTGTCGACTCCTTCTTGTAGCAGCTTTTGAATGTAGAACGTTTTTTCTCTAAAAGCGCGCACTTTTATATCAGCGCTTTTTTGGGAACGCAAGTGGTTTTAATATCCGCATTTAATTGGCATTTAACTGCCCCCACTCTCTCTTGGCTTTTATTTTGAATTTCTCGATCAAAAACGGTTTCTCTTCTTTACTTCTTCTTCGTAACTTCTCCCTTTACCTTCTCATTTCAACTTTTTCCTTTGATTTTTCTGAAGCTTCCGCCTGTAGCTTTCGCGTTTCAGCCCAGCGACGTTACTTTGTGACTTTTGCTTTTTCGTGGGGGAAGGGGTGATTCTGGATTTTGCCTTCCGCTTCTCTGCCTTTCTTTGCAGCTTTCTCTCATTCTCCCAGGTTTGGTTCTTCTTTCTTCCTCCCTCTACGCCATTTTTGTGTTTGTTTTGAGAAAGTTTTTATCTTAGTTGGGAAAAGTTTGGATCTTTCTACTTTTCGCTGTGCCTGATCACTGTGCGTCTCATAATTTCTTGGTCTTTTTCGTTGTTCCTGTTGCTTGATACCTTTAGGGCTTTTGCATGTTGTGAAATACTTTTGATTTTGAGGCTTTGGAATGATAATTTTGTTTGATTCTGAAAAAAGGTTGTATCTTTGACGATTTTTGCCTGGTATGTTTGATGTTTGTTTTTTGCTGATAGACTGTTCGGAGATGACTTTCTGTTTTGTTTGTGATTTGTCTTTCTCATATGAGGAATGCTTGCTGTTTGAAATCTTCTATTCTTGTTTGTGAGAGTCCGAAACGTAAGTAGATAATTCTTGCTACCTTGCTTTGTTACTGCCTCCAAAGGATGTCCCAAGACTTTTAGTTTAAGTCTTGGGGTTTTTCCTTTTCTGTGTATTCGCCCTGTCGAGATGTTTTTGACTAATCCGTTCTTCTTTTCTTTTGTAGGATTTAGTTGGCCTCATGTCTTCCCGAAATAACGTTGTAGAGATGCCTTCCCAGGTTCCTGAGGGTATAGCCAATTGGGTGGACTCGATGGTTCTTATGTGTGTCTCTCTGGTTGATTCTGATTTTTGCGCGCAGCTTAGGCAGTTTCATAGTGTTTGTAGTAATCCCAGTGATGAGAAGAACTATGAGCTTGTCCCTCCTTCTTCTGACGAGAGAGTCTGCTTTTCTACTCGGGTTGTTGATGATCGCCCCTTCCTTTATTTTTATGATTTTTTCTTCGGCCAGCTGGGTATCACCCTTCCTTTTACTCAATTTGAAACCGACCTGTTATGGTCCTGTAACGTTGCCCCCTCTCAACTTCACCCCAATTCCTGGGGTTTCATAAAAATTTTCCAATTGTTGTGCAATGGTTTTGGTATTCCTGCTTCCCAATCTCTCTTTTTCTATCTGTTTGTGTTGACTAAGCCCGGCGTGGTAAAAAAGAAGTCAGCTTGGGTCTCCTTTCGTTCTACCCAGGGAAAGAAGGTCTTTTCCATGTTTGACGAATCATTCCGTGATTTTAAAAACTGCTTTTTCAAGGTCCGAGCTATTGAAGGAGCTCGGCCCTTTTTTCTGGATAAAAATGACGAACCTGCTTTTCCCTTGGAATAGCAAAAAGATGTGAGGGTCTCTAGATATGCGTGGGAAATGTTGGATGAGGCTGAGCGAGCTTTTGTGACTGTCTTGGAAGAACGCTGGGGGTCAACTGGTGCACGAAATTGTGATCTCTGTTAATGGCTCCAAAAGCTTGGTGCTCTAATCTCAATTCATAATTTGTCACAACTTCGATACAACTAACCAGCAAGTGCACTGGGTCGTCCAAGTAATAAGCCTTACGTGAGTAAGGGTCGATCCCACGGAGATTGTTGGTATGAAGCAAGCTATGGTCACCTTGTAAATCTCAGTCAGGCGGATATAAAATGGTTATGAAGTTTTCGAAAATAAATAATAAAAGAAGGATAGAAATGCTTATGTAAATCATTGGTGAGAATTTCAGATAAGCGCATAGAGATGCTTTCGTTCCTCTGTACCTCTGCTTTCTTGCTGTCTTCATCCAATCAGTCTTACTCTTTTCTATGGCTGGCTTTTTGTAACGATGTCACCGGTGCCAATGGCTACTTTCAATCCTCTCGGGAAAATGGTCCAAATGCTCTGTCACAACACGGCTAATCGTCTGGAGGCATCACCCTTGTCAATGGTTGCGTCCTATTCCTCTCTGTGAAAATGGTCCGATGCGCTGTCACTGCATGGCTAATCATCTTGGAGGTTCTCGATCATACTGGAATAGGATTTACTATCCTTTTACGTCTGTCACTACGCCCAGCACTCACGAGTTTGAAGCTCGTCATAGTCATTCAATCCCAGAGTCCTACTCGGAATACCACAGACAAGGTTTAGACTTTCCGGACTCTCATGAATGCCGCCATCAATCTATCTTATACCACGAAGATTCCGATTAAGAGATCCAAGAGATACTCATTCAGTCGAAGGTAGAACAGAAGTGGTTGTCAGGCACGCGTTCATAGGGAATGATGATGATTGTCACGTTCATCACATTCAGGTTGAAGTGCGAATGAATATCTTAGAAGCGAAATAAGATGAATTGAATAGAAAAACAGTAGTACTTTGCATTAATCTTTGAGGAACAGCAGAGCTCCACACCTTAATCTATGGAGTGTAGAAACTCTACTGTTGAAAATACATAAGTGAAGAAGGTTCAGGCATGGCCGAGAGGCCAGCCCTCAAAAGTGATCAATAGATCAAAATATAATCCAAAGATGTCTAATACAATAGTAAAAAGTCCTATTTATAATAAACTAGCTACTAGGGTTTACAGAGGTAAGTAATTGATGCATAAATCCACTTCCGGGGCCCACTTGGTGTGTGCTTGGGCTGAGCTTGAAGTCTACACGTGGAGAGGTCATTCTTGGAGTTGAACGCCAGCTTTTGTGCCAGTTTGGGCGTTGAACTCCACTTTGCAACTTGTTTCTGGCGCTGGACGCCAGAATTGGGCAGAGAGCTGGCGTTGAACGCCAGTTTGCGTCGTTTAAACTTGGGCAAAGTATGGACTATTATATATTTCTGGAAAGCCCTGGATGTCTACTTTCTAACACAATTGGAAGCGCACCATTTTGAGTTTTGTAGCTCCAGAAAATCCATTTTGAGTGCAGGGAGGTCAGAATCCAACAGCATCAGCAGTCCTTCTTCAACCTCTGAATCTGATTTTTGCTCAAGTCCCTCAATTTCAGCCAGAAAATACCTGAAATCACAGAAAAACACACAAACTCATAGTAAAGTCTAGAAATGTGAATTTAACATAAAAACTAATGAAAACATCCCTAAAAGTAACCAGATTCTACTAAAAACATACTAAAAACAATGCCAAAAAGCGTATAAATTATCCGCTCATCACAACACCAAACTTAAATTGTTGCTTGTCCCCAAGCAACTGAAAATCAAATAGGATAAAAAGAAGAGAATATACTATAAATTCCAAACTATCAATGAAACATAGCTCCAATCAGAAGAGCGGGACTTGTAGCTTTTTGCCTCTTGAATAGTTTTGGCATCTCACTTTATCCATTGAAGTTCATAATGATTGGCATCTATAGGAACTCAGAGTTTAGATAGTGTTATTGATTCTCCTAGTTCAGTATGATGATTCTTGAACACAGCTATTTTATGAGTCTTGGCCATGGCCCTAAGCACTTTGTTTTCCAGTATTACCACCGGATACATAAATGACACAGACACATAATTGGGTGAACCTTTTCAGATTGTGACTCAGCTTTGCTAAAGTCCCCAATTAGAGGTGTCTAGGGTTCTTAAGCACACTCTTTTTTTGCTTTGGACCTTGACTTTAACCGCTCAGTCTCAAGTTTTCACTTGACACCTACACGCCACAAGCACATGGTTAGGGACAGCTTGGTTTAGCCGCTTAGGCCAGGATTTTATTCCTTTAGGCCCTCCTATCCACTGATGCTCAAAGCCTTGGGATCCTTTTTATTTTCCCTTGCCTTTTGGTTTTAAGGGTTATTGGCTTTTTGCTCTTGCCTCTTGGTTTTAAGAGCTTTGACTTTTTCTGCTTGCTTTTTCTTTATATATATATATATATATTTTTTTTTTTTGCCTATTTTTTTTCTCTTTTTTTTTCTGCAAGCTTTGTTCTTTGCTGCTTTTTCTTGCTTCAAGAATCAATTTTATGATTTTTCAGATTATCAAATAACATGTCTCCTTGTCATCATTCTTTCAAGAGCCAACATATTTAACATTCTTAAACAACAACTTCAAAAGACATATGCACTGTTCAAGAATTCATTCAGAAAACAAAAAGTATTGTCACCACATCAATATAATTAAACTAAGTTCAAGGATAAATTCGAAACTCATGTACTTCTTGTTCTTTTGAATTAAAACATTTTTCATTTAAGAGAAGTGATGGATTCATAGGACATTCATAACTTTAAGACAAGTTACTAAATACTAATGATCATGTAATAAAGACACAAACATGGATAAGCACTTAACATAGAAAACGAAAAACAGAGAATGAAAGAACAAGGAATGAGTCCACCTTAGTGCTGGTGGCATTTTCTCCTTGAGGAACCAATGATGTCCTTGAGCTCTTCTATGTCTCTTCCTTGTTTTTGTTGCTCCTCCCTCATTGCTTTTTGATCTTCTCTTATTTCATGAAGGATGATGGAGTGCTCTTGATGTTCCACCCTTAATTGTCCCATGTTGGAACTTAATTCTTCTAGGGAGGTGTTGATTTGCTCCCAATAGTTTTGTGGAGGAAAATGCATCCCTTGAGGTATCTCAGGGATTTCTTGATGATGAGCTTCTTCATGTGCCTGTTGAGATCCATGAATGTGCTCTCTTGTTTGCTCCATCCTTTTCTTAGTGATGGGCTTGTGAGATGAATCTTTCCATCTCCCATGGCTCAGAGGTGGAAGCAATTGTCTTCCCTTTCCTCTTTCTTGAGGTTTCTCTGGCCTTAGGTGCCATTTGGTAATGGAAAAATAAAAAGCTTATGCTTTTACCACACCAAACTTAGAATTTTGCTCGCCCTCGAGCAAGAGAAGAAAGAATAGATGAAGAAGAAGAAGAAAATATGGAGAGGAGGGGGGAGGTGTGTTTCGGCCAAGAAGAGAAAGGAGGGTTGTGTTGTGTGAAAATGAGGAAGAATGGAGGGCTATATATAGGGAAGGGAGGGGGGTAAGTTCGGCCATTTAGGGTGGGTTTGGGTGGGAAGTTGATTTTGAATTTTGAAGGTAGGTGGAGCTTATGAGGTAGGTTTATGGGGAAGAGTGGATGGATGTGAGTGGTGAAGAGGTGATGGGAAAAGGAGATTGAGGTGATTGGTGAGGAGTTTTGGGGAAGAGTGTTTATGGGATTGTGTGAAAGAGGGGTAAAAAGAAGTGAGTGGAGGTAGGTGTGGATCCTATGGGGTCCACAGATCCTGAGGTGATCCTGTGGGGTCCACAGATCCTGAGGTGTTCAAGGATTTACAACCTTGCACCAAATTAGGCATGCAAAATGCCCTTGCACACAATTCTGGGCGTTCAGCGCCAGATTGGTGCTTGTTCTGGGCGTTGAACGCCCATTTGTGGCCCATTTCTGGCATTGAACGCCAGAACCATGCTTGTTCTGGGCGTTCAGCGCCAGCTCTTCTCCAGGGTGCATTTCTGGCATTCAAACGCCCAGATGCTGCCCATTTCTGGCGTTCAGCGCCAGAACCATGCTCTGTTCTGGCGTTGAACGCCCAAAACATGCTTCTTACTGGCGTTTAAACGCCAGTAAGGCCTTCCTCCAGGGTGTGATTTTTCTTCTGTTGTTTTTGATTCCGTTTTCAATTTTTATATTTATTTTGTGACTCCACATGATCATGAACCTATAAAGACATATAACTAAGAAAAATATAGTTAGATAAATAAAAATTGGGTTGCCTCCCAACAAGCGCTTCTTTAATGTCAATAGCTTGACAGTGGGCTCTCATGGAGCCTCACAGATGTTCAGAGCATTGTTGAGACTCTCCAACACCAAACTTAGAGTTTGGATATGGGAGTTCAACACCAAACTTAGAGTTTGGTTGTGGCCTCCCAACACCAAACTTAGAGTTTGACTGTGGGGGCTTTGTTTGACTCTGCTTTGAGAGAAGCTTTTTATGCTTCCTCTCCATAGATGCAGAGAGAGATCCTTGAGTTGTAAACGCAAGGTTGTCCTCATTTATTTGAAGGATCAATTCTCCTCTGTCCACATCAATCACAACTCTTGCTGTGGCTAGGAAAGGCCTTCCTAGGATGATGGATTCATCCTCATCCTTCCCAGTATCTAGGACTATGAAATCAGTAGGGATGTAAAGGCCTTCAACCTTTACTAACACGTCCTCTACTTGTCCATAAGCCTGTTTTCTTTAATTGTCTGCCATCTCTAATGAGATTTTAGCAACTTACACCCCATAGATTCCCAGTTTCTCTATTACAGAGAGGGGCATGAGGTTTATTCCTGAACCAAGGTCACACAGAGCCTTAAAGATCATGGTGCCTATGGTACAAGGTATTAAGAACTTTCCAGGATCCTGTTTCTTCTGAGGCAATGTCAGTTGATCCAGATCACTTAGTTCATTGGTGAACAAGGGAGGTTCATCTTCCCAAGTTTCAATGCCAAATAAATTGGCATTCAGCTTCATGATTGCACCAAGGAACTTAGCAACTTGCTCTTCAGTAACATCCTCATTCTCTTCAGAAGAGGAATACTCATCAGAGCTCATGAATGGCATAAGGAGGTTCAATGGAATCTCTATGGTCTCTAGATGAGTCTCAGATTCCTTTGGTTCCTCAGAGGGCAACTCCTTATTGATCACTGGACGTCCCAGGAGGTCTTCCTCCTTTGGATTCACGTCCTCTCCTTCCCTTACAGGTTCGGCCATGGTGATCAATTCAATGGCCTTGCACTCTCCTTTTGGATTTTCTTCTGTATTGCTTGGGAGAGTACTAGGAGGGATTTCAGTGATCCTTTTACTCAGCTGGCCTACTTGTGCTTCCAAATTTCTAATAGAGGACCTTGTTTCATTCATGAAACTTACAGTGGCCTTAGATAGATCAGAGACTAAGTTTGCTAAATTAGATGTATTTTGTTCAGAGTTCTCTGTCTATTGCTGAGTGGATGATGGAAAAAGTTTGCTACTGCTAAACCTGTATCTTCCACCATTATTAAAGCCTTGTTGAGGCTTTTGTTGATCCTTCCATGAGAAATTTAGGTGATTTCTCCATGATGAGTTATAGGTGTTTCCATAAGGTTCACCTAAGTAATTTACCTCTACTATTGCAGGGTTCTCAGGATCATAGGCTTCTTCTTCAGAAGGTGCCTCTTGAGTACTGTTGGATGCAGCTTGCATTCCATTCAGACTCTGAGAAATCATATTGACTTGCTGAGTCAATATTTTGTTCTGAGCCAGTATGGCATTCAGAGTATCAATTTCAAGAACTCCCTTCTTCTGAGGCGTCCCATTACTCACAGGATTCCTCTCAGAAGTGTACATGAACTGGTTATTAGCAACCATGTCAATGAGTTCTTGAGCTTCTGCAGGCATTTTCTTTAGGTGAATGGATCCACCTGCAGAAGTATCCAATGACATCTTTGATAGCTCAGATAAACCATCATAGAATATATCCAGGATGGTCCATTCTGAAAGCATGTCAGAAGGACACTTTTTGGTCAGTCCTTTGTATCTCTCCCAAGCTTCATAGAGAGATTCACCTTCTTTCTGCTTGAAGGTTTGAACATCCACTCTAAGTTTGGTAAGCTTTTGAGGAGGAAAGAACTTGGCTAAGAAAGCCATGACCAGCTTATCCCAAGAGTTCAGGCTATCTTTGGGTTGAGAATCCAACCACACTCTAGCTCTGTCTCTTACAGCAAAAGGGAAAAGCATGAGCCTGTAGACTTCAGGATTTACTCCATTGGTCTTAACAGTATCACAGATCTGCAAGAATTCAGTTAAGAACTAAAAAGGATCTTCAGATGGAAGTCCATGAAACTTGCAGTTCTGCTGCATCAGAGAAACTAGCTGAGGTTTCAACTCAAAATTGTTTGCTCCAATGGTAGGGATGGAGATGCTTCTTCCATGTAAATTGGAATTAGGTGCAGTAAAGTCACCAAGCATCCTCCTTGCATTATTATTATTTTCGGCTGCCATCTCCTCTTCCTGTTCGAAAATTTCTGAAAGGTGCTTGCTAGATTGTTGTAATTTAGCTTCTCTTAATTTTCTCTTCAGAGTCCTTTCAGGTTCTGGATCTGCTTCAACAAGAATGTTCTTGTCCTTGCTCCTGCTCATATGACAAAGAAGAGGGCACAGAAAAATAATAATAATAATAATAATAGGGATCCTTTATACCACAGTATAGAGGTCCCTGTGTGAGTGGAAGAAAAGAATGGATAATCCAAACACAAAGGTGATGATAGGAGCAGAGATGTGAGATGAAGAGGAGTATTAGTAGATGAATAAATAAATAGAAGGAGATGAGAGAGGGAGAGAATTTTCGAAAATTATTTTTGAAAAAGAGTTAGTGATTTTCGAAAATAGTTTTTTTGAAAAAGGTTAGTAATTTTCGAAAATTAAAATAAAAAATTAAAGTAATTAGTTAATTAAAAAGAAATTTTGAAAAAGGGGGAAGATATTTTCGAAAATTAGAAAGAGAGAGTTAGTTAGGTAGTTTTGAAAAAGATATGAAACAAACAAAAAGTTAGTTAGTTAGTTGAAACAATTTTGAAAATTAATTTTTAAAAGATAAAAAGATAAGAAGTTAGAGAAGATATTTTGAAATCAAATTTTTTTGAAAAAGATAAGATAAGAAGATATTTTTGAAAAGATATGATTGAAATTAGTTTTGAAAAAGATTTGATTTTTAAAATCACAATTAATGACTTGATTCACAAGAAATCACAAGATATGATTCTAGAACTTAAAGTTTGAATCTTTCTTAATAGGAAAGTAACAAACTTGAAATTTTTGAATCAAAACATTAATTGATGATGTTATTTTCGAAAATTAGGGGATAAAGATAAGAAAAATATTTTTGAAAAATATTTCTGTAATTTTCAAAAATAACTAAGAAAAATGAAAAAGATTTGATTTTTGAAAAAGATAAGATTTTTAAATTGAAAATTTGATTTGACTCATAAAAACAACTAGATTTTAAAAATTTTTGAAAAAGTCAAATCTAAATTTTCGAATTTGATGGGAGAAAAAGGGAAAGATATATTTTTTTTATTTTTGAATTTTTAATGATGAGAGAGAAAAACATGAAAATGATGCAATGCATGAAAATTTTGGATCAAAACAATCAATGCATGCAAGAATGCTATGAATGTCAAGATGAACACCAAGAACACTATGAAGATCATGATGAACATCAAGAACTTATTTTTGAAAAATTTTAATGCAAAGAAAACATGCAAGACACCAAACTTAGAAATCTTTCATGTTTAGACACTATGAATGCAGGAATGCATATGAAAAACAAGAAAAGACACAAAACAAGAAAAGATCAGGATCAAACAAGAAGACTTACAAAGAACAACTTGAAGATCATGAACACTATGAATGCATGAATTTTTCGAAAAATGCAAGATGAATATGCAATTGACACCAAACTTTCAACTTGACTTAAGACTCAAACAAGAAACATGAAATATTTTTTATTTTTACGATTTTCTAAATTTTTTTGTATTTTCTTTTAATTTTTTTTTTCGAAAATCATCTTGAAAAAGAAAAATAAGGATTCCAAAATTTTTAATATGAATTCCAGGAATCTTATGCTCTTTAGTCTAAAGCTCCAATCAAAGGGTCAGGCATGGCTTAATAGCCAGCCAAGCTTTAGTATGTACTCAGACATGACATGCCTGACATTCCCTACAGTCAGCTAGGCTTCAACATGCTTCATGAAACAATAGAATTCATTCTTAAAAATTTTGAAGAAAAATATATTTTTGAAAACATTTTTTTTTTGAAATTTTTTTTTTTCGAAAACAAAGGAGAAATTTTTGAAAGATTTTTGAAAAAATTTTGAAAATAAAACAAAAAGAAAATTACCTAATCTGAGTAACAAGATGAACCGTCAGTTGTCCAAACTCGAACAATCCCCGGCAACGGCACCAAAAACTTGGTGCACGAAATTTTGATCTCTGTTAATGGCTCCAAAAGCTTGGTGCTCTAATCTCAATTCATAATTTGTCACAACTTCGATATAACTAACCAGCAAGTGCACTGGGTCGTCCAAGTAATAAACCTTACGTGAGTAAGGGTCGATCCCACGGAGATTGTTGGTATGAAGCAAGCTATGGTCACCTTGTAAATCTCAGTCAGGCGGATATAAAATGGTTATGAAGTTTTCGAAAATAAATAATAAAAGAAGGATAGAAATGCTTATGTAAATCATTGGTGAGAATTTCAGATAAGCGCATAGAGATGCTTTCGTTCCTCTGTACCTCTGCTTTCTTGCTGTCTTCATCCAATCAGTCTTACTCTTTTCTATGGCTGGCTTTTTGTAACGATGTCACCGGTGCCAATGGCTACTTTCAATCCTCTCGGGAAAATGGTCCAAATGCTCTGTCACAGCACGGCTAATCGTCTGGAGGCATCACCCTTGTCAATGGTTGCGTCCTATTCCTCTCTGTGAAAATGGTCCGATGCGCTGTCACTGCATGGCTAATCATCTTGGAGGTTCTCGATCATACTGGAATAGGATTTACTATCCTTTTACGTCTGTCACTACGCCCAGCACTCACGAGTTTGAAGCTCGTCACAGTCATTCAATCCCAGAGTCCTACTCGGAATACCACAGACAAGGTTTAGACTTTTCGGACTCTCATGAATGCCGCCATCAATCTAGCTTATACCACGAAGATTCCGATTAAGAGATCCAAGAGATACTCATTCAGTCGAAGGTAAAACGGAAGTGGTTGTCAGGCACGCGTTCATAGGGAATGATGATGATTGTCACGTTCATCACATTCAGGTTGAAGTGCGAATGAATATCTTAGAAGCGAAATAAGATGAATTGAATAGAAAAACAGTAGTACTTTGCATTAATCTTTGAGGAACAGCAGAGCTCCACACCTTAATCTATGGAGTGTAGAAACTCTACTGTTGAAAATACATAAGTGAAGAAGGTTCAGGCATGGCCGAGAGGCCAGCCCTCAAAAGTGATCAATAGATCAAAATATAATCCAAAGATGTCTAATACAATAGTAAAAAGTCCTATTTATAATAAACTAGCTATTAGGGTTTACAGAGGTAAGTAATTGATGCATAAATCCACTTCCGGGGTCCACTTGGTGTGTGCTTGGGCTGATCTTGAAGTCTACACGTGGAGAGGTCATTCTTGGAGTTGAACGCCAGCTTTTGTGCCAGTTTGGGCGTTGAACTCCACTTTGCAACTTGTTTCTGGCGCTAGACGCCAGAATTGGGCAGAGAGCTGGCGTTGAACGCCAGTTTGCATCGTTTAAACTTGGGCAAAGTATGAACTATTATATATTGCTGGAAATCCCTGGATGTCTACTTTCCAACGCAATTGGAAGCGCACCATTTTGAGTTCTGTAGCTCCAGAAAATCCATTTTGAGTGCAGGGAGGTCAGAATCCAACAGCATCAGCAGTCCTTCTTCAACCTCTGAATCTGATTTTTGCTCAAGTCCCTCAATTTCAGCCAGAAAATACCTGAAATCCCAAAAAAACACACAAACTCATAGTAAAGTCCAGAAATGTGAATTTAACATAAAAACTAATGAAAACATCCCTAAAAGTAACCAGATTCTACTAAAAACATACTAAAAACAATGCCAAAAAGCGTATAAATTTTCCGCTCATCATCAACCTCCCCATCTTGACACAAAGAAATTTCTAACCAATCCTTCTCTTCTTCAAACTGAACTGGGTATCTTGTGTTTCTTTTATTATCTGTTTACGTTGCTTGTAGCTGTCTTTCCGACTTGTCCGACTTGTAGCTGAATTTCTGTTTTATTTGCAGAGGCAATGAAGAATAGTGAATCCATGAAAGCTTTTAAGAGGGCGCAGAGGGCGACTGCTGCCAGAAATATTACGGCCAAAGCGGCTGGGGAGGGGTCCTCCCAAGTGTGCGAGAAGCCATCAGTGCCGAGTTCTCCCGTGGTGAAGAAGGTGATCCCTACACCCCGTGTCCATTTGGTGGATCCTCACGCCACTTCTGCTGCTCCCTCTGTTGCTCCTCCCAATAAAAAACAAAAGACAGCTGAACCCTTCGACCTCGATGCTCCTGATTTTAATGCCATTGAATTTGTGGATGAGCAAATCGGTCCCTACGGCGCTCTCTCTATGGACGATGTGTCCATCCTCCGTCACTTGGAATTTATGGCCCGAAATCACGTGAAGATGGCGTATATGGTGGCTGCCATATATCGGACTGCTCAGAATCTCCCTCTCCACGGCACTAAAGCGTTTATGGAGGAGGCAAAACAAGATTTTGATCGGATGAAGGAGTTGAAAGAGGAACTTGAGATAAAAGTAGCCAAGCTGGAGAAGGACTTGAAGAACGAGGAGGCGAGTTCTCAATCACTGGCGGCTTCTTTGAAGTTGGATGAGGACGCAGCCATGATGCATAAGGAGAGTTATGTTACATCTTATCGGGAGGTGATGCGCCTGAGGGGGGAGCTCGACAGTGTCCGGGAAGATTATTCTGAGCTCCAAAGTCATCTCGTTGGCAGCATGACTGCTGCTTATGAGAACTTGAGGGAGCAAGTTCAGGTCATTGCTCCCGAGGCCGATCTCACCTCTTTTAGCCTGGACAACGTTGTCAGGGATGGCAAGATTGTTCTGATGATGAAGATGATGATGATGAGGTTGTTCCTCCCCCTGCATCCTCTGCCAAAGTGTCGACCTCTTCTGTTCCTCCTGCTGCGCCTGACTCGGATTGCCAGATTCTGAACCGGGAGGATGGAACTGTGGACGCTGTGCCGATCCAGACTCGTCCTCCTTCTCCTTGTCCTGATGCTGCCAAGAAGGCTCCTGATGTTTGCTGACCTCTTTCTGGATATGTAGTTGGCCCGGCTTGTGGGCTTTTAAAATTTTTTATTTAAGTGCTGACATTTTCTAGTTGCTTGTTTAGCAACTTTTTATTTTGAAAAACAAAAGGTAGCTCGCTATCTCTTCATGGTAGGTTTTGGTGGCCTTCCGGGCCTTATAACTTTTTGTAGAGTAAAAAGAAGTAGCTTTTTGACTTGGCATCTTTTTTGTTTTCTACTGATGCTTGAAATCTTTCATCTCGACCTCCTCAGATTGCTTTGTTTTATTATTTGTAGCTTGTATCCTTTGAGGTTGTGACTTATGGGTCCAACTTGTTTTTCGGTGGTTCTTTTGTGCTGGTCCCCTTTTAAGTTATTTCTGTAATCCTCCTTTTTGGACTTTGTCAGGTCTCTTTCGGGGATTACTTTTATAACTTGTTTATAGGAGGTCGACTTTGTTAGGTCAATCTCTTTCTAGGTTATTTTGTAATCCTCTTTCTTGGACCTTTGTCAGGTCTCTTTCAGGGATTGGTTTTATAACCTTTTCATTCTGTAGTAGGAGTCCAACTTGGTTATGTCGGTCTCCTTTAAGTTATTTTTTGTAGTCCTCTTTCTTGGATCTTTGTTAGATCTCTTTCAGGGACTACTTTGATAACTTTTTAGTAGTAGGAGTCCGACTTGGTTATGTCGGTCTCCTTTAAGTTATTTTTTGTAGTCCTTTTTCTTGGATCTTTGTCAGATCTCTTTCAGGGACTACTTGTATAACTTTTCGTTTCGGGCTGACTTTGTTATGTCGGGCCCTTCTAAGTTAAAGTAATCCTCTTTAATAGGGTTGGCCAGACCTCTTTCCAGGGTTTACTTATAACTTGGGTTGACTTGGTTCGACTTCTTAACGTTCGACCAGTCTTTAAGTTATTATTTTAGCGATCCGTAAGACCTCGTCATGTTCTTTTTTAGATCACTTTCGATAACTTCTTACATTATTCTATGTTCATCTTTGCCGATTTGTAGAAAGTGGTTGTCATCTCTAGATCGTCCTTTGGGTGAATCGTGTTTTCACCTTTATCGGACGGTTGTCTTTATCGTGATCGTGCAGTGAAATTGTTTTTCACTTTCAGCCGATCTGTTGCTTTATAATCAGACGATGAATGCTTCAGATTAATGCGTCTTGAAATCTTTGTAGAATATCTAACATATATTTTATTTAAAAGAAAAGTGCAAGTATATACATATGGGATTGTCTGAGTCTCAACTTGGTGCCTCATTAAAAAACCCTTTTAGGGAAAAAGAGTGCGTCCCATGATGAGATCTTTTATCTTTTCTAACTGTAGTACCTTCTTAGGTTGCAGGCGTGCCATGACATGGGGAGCTCTCGTCCCTCGAGTTCAGACAGTCTGTAGTAGCCCTTTCCAAGTACTTCTACAACTCGGTAGGGTCCTTTCCAGTTTGCTGCCAGCTTTCCTTCCCCTGGTCGAGTTGTTCCGATATCGTTTTGGATTAGAATAAGATCATTCTTTGCAAAACTTCTCGGCACTACCTTTTGATTATATCTGGAAGCCATTCGGCGCTTTAGAGCTTTTTCCCTGATCCGAGCTCTTTCTTGGATTTCAAGTAACAAGTCGAGCTCTTCTCTCTGAAGTTGGGAGTTTGCTCCCTCATTGTAGTGAACTACTCTAGGTGACCCTTCCTCAATCTCTACTGGAATCATCGCCTCCATTCCATACTCTAATCGAAAGGGGGATTCCTTCGTGGTGGAATGTGGCGTTGTTCGATATGCCCATAGGACCTGTGGAAGCTCTTCTGCCCAAGCTCCCTTTGCATCTTGTAATCTCCGTTTTAATCCGGCCAATATGACTTTGTTAGCAGCTTCGGCCTGTCCATTGGCTTGTGGATGTTCAACGGAGGTGTACTGGTGCTTTATATTCAAGTCGGCTACTAATTTTTTGAAGCCTGCATCTGTGAATTGAGTGCCATTGTCTGTGGTTATTGAATATGGGACCCCGAACCTTGTAACAATATTTCTATATAAGAATTTCCGGCTTCTTTGAGCGGTGGCATTGGCTAGGGGCTCTGCCTCGATCCACTTTATAAAGTAATCCACCCCCACTATGAGGAATTTAACTTGTCCTGATCCCTGTGGGAAGGGGTCGAGAAGATCGAGTCCCCATTTTGCAAATGGCCAAGGCGAGGTCACGCTGATGAGCTCTTCTGGCGGGGCGATGTGGAAGTTGGCATGTTTCTGACATGGTGGACATGTCTTCACAAATTCTGTAGCTTCTTTCTGTAGAGTTGGCCAATAAAATCCCGCCCGGAGTACCTTCTTGGCGAGAGCTCGTGCTCCGAGATGATTTCCACAAATGCCGCCGTGTATTTCTTCTAGCACTTCCCTTGTGTTGAAGGTCGGTACGCATTTTAGTAAAGGTATTGAGATTCCTCTTTTGTACAGGATGTTGTTTATGATGGTGTAGTACTGTGCCTCCCTTTTTAACCTCTTTGCCTCCTTTTCTTCTGTGGGGAGCGTTTCTGCTTTGAGGTAGTTGATTATGGGGGTTATCTATCCTTGGTCCTGACTTGTTATAGTTAGGACTTTTTCCTCTTCCAAGATTGACGGGTTCTGCAACATTTCTTGGATGAGGCTTCTATTGTTGCCTCCTGGTTTGGTGCTGGCTAGTTTTGAGAGTGGATCATCTCGGGCATTTTGTTCGCGGGGTATGTGACAGATCTTATACTCCTCAATTTGTCCGAGCTGTTCCTTGGTTTTATCCAAATACTTTTTAATGGTGGGATCTTTGGCTTGGCAGCTCCCTGTTATTTGCAATGTGACCACTTGTGAATCGCTGTAAATGTTGAGTTTTTGAGCACCGACCACTTTAGCCAGCTTCAAACCAGCAAATAATGCTTCATATTCTGCCTGGTTGTTTGAGGCCGGGAACCCGAACTTGAGGGAGAGCTCAACTTGGGTTCCTTGGTTGCTTTCTATTATCACGCCTATGCCGCTTCCAGTTTTATTCGAAGAACCATCTACGTAAAGATTCCATTCTGTGGGGTTTCTAGGGCATCTGTGAATTCTGTGATAAATTTGGCCAGATACTGTGATTTGATGGCCGTCCGGGCTTCATATTGGAGGTCAAATTCTGACAACTCGACTGCCCATTGTAGAATTCTGCCTGCTAGATCTGTTTTCTGCAATATTCCTTTTATGGGCTGGTTAGTTCGAACTTTAATGGTGTGAGCCTAGAAGTACGAGCGGAGTCGTCGAGATGTTAGGATAAGAGTATAGGCAAATTTTTCTATTTTCTGGTAGTTCAGCTCGGATCCCTGTAGTGCTTTGCTAATGAAGTAGACGGGTTGTTGCCCATGTTCGTCTTCTCTAACTAGTGCTAAGGCTATTGCCCGGCTCCCTACTGCGAGATATAATATGAGCGGCTCTCCTTCTCGTGGTCGAGATAGGATAGGTGGCCGTCCTAAGAACTCCTTGAAGTCTTGGAAAGCTTGCTCGGATTCTATCATCCATTCGAACTGTTTTTCCTTTCTTAAAGTAGCATAGAAGGGGAGAGATTTTATCGCAGCTCTTGCTAAGAATCGGGATAGGACGGCCAATCTCCCGTTGAGTTGTTGTACTTCTTTGACGCAGGTTGGGCTCTTCATTTTGAGTATGGCTTGACATTTGTCCGGATTTGCTTCAATTCCCCTTTGTGTGAGCATGAAACCTAAGAATTTGCCTGCTTCTACTGCGAAGGTGCATTTTGCGGGATTGAGTCGCATGTTGTGCTTTCTTATGGTGTCAAACACTTGGGCCAGGTCGGATAATAATGTATCTTTGCTTTGTGTCTTTATCAACATGTCGTCCACATAAACTTCCATGATTTTTCTGATGTGACCTGAGAAGACTTTATTCATTAGCCTTTGATAAGTAGCTCCTGCGTTCTTGAGACCGAAAGGCATCACGATATAGCAGTAGTTTGCCTTTGGTGTTAAGAACGAGGTCTTTTCCTGATCTGGTGGATACATGGGGATTTGGTTGTATCCCGAGTATGCATCCATAAATGAGAGGTATCTGTATCCGGAAGAAGCATCTACCAGAGCGTCGATGCTTGGGAGTGGGTATGGATCTTTTGGGCAGGCTTTGTTGAGATCAGTGTAATCGGTGCACATTCGCCACTTCCCATTTGATTTTTTCACCAAGACAATGTTGGCTAGCCATAGTGGGTACTTGACTTCTCTTATAAATTCTGCCTCCAGTAGTGCTTGTACTTGTTCTTCCATAGCTTTGGATCGTTCTGGCCCGAGTTTCCTTCGTCTCTGTTGCACTGGCCGAGATCCTGGGTAGACCGCCAACTTGTGGCACATTAGCTTAGGGTCTATGCCTGGCATGTCTGCGGCTTTCCATGCGAAGAGGTCGACATTATCTCGTAAGAATTGTCTCAATAATTCTTTTGAGTCTCCTCTTAGGGTCGTGCCAATATTGGTCGTTTTGTCTGAGGTGTCTCCGATTTGAATATTCTCTATCTCGCCTTCTGGCTGCAGACAGAGTTCTTCTCGTTGCTGGACTCCGCCCAGTTCAATTGTATGAAACTCTTCTCCCCTTCCTCTAAGGTTTAGACTTCGTTATAACAGCGGCGTGCCATCTTTTGATCTGCTTTTATCATGGCTATCCCCTCTGTGGTTGGGAATTTCATGCATAGATGTGGAGTCGAGACTATTGCGCCGAGTTGATTGAGTGTTGTCCGACCTATTAAAGCATTGTAGGCCAAACTTACGTCGACCACAATGTAGTCTATTTTGAGGGTCCGAGATTGGTTCCCTTTTCCGAAGGTTGTGTGTAGCGATACGTATCCCAGTGGTTGTACTGGGGTATCTCCTAATCCGAACAGGCTGTTCGGGTATGCCCTAAGCTCCTTTTTGTCTAAGCCAAGTTTGTCAAAGGCTGTTTTGAATAATATGTCGGCAGAACTCCCTTGGTCCACTAATGTGCGATGTAGATTGGCATTTGCCAGTATGACAGTGATGACCATGGGATCATCGTGTCCTGAGATGATGCCGGATGCGTCCTCTTTAGTGAATGTTATTGTAGGGATGTTGAGTGTTTCCTCCTTTCCTTCGACGTGATATACTTCTTTGAGATATCTTTTGCGAGATGATTTGGAGATCCCACCTCCTGCGAACCCACCGTGTATCATGTGGACGTGTCTTTCTGGTGTCCGAGGTGATCGTTCAGTTCGTCCGTCATCTTCGTCCCTTCGCCTCTTTCTTTGGTCATCATCTCGGGTGGCCAGAAATCGATCTAATTTTCCTTCTCTCACCCATTTTTCTATGATATTCTTTAAGTCGAAGCACTCGTTGGTTGAGTGCCCTCGGACTCGATGGTATTCACAATATTCCTTCCAGTTTCCCCCTCCCCTTTTGCCTTTGAGCGGTCCCGCTGGGGGATTTTCTCTGTATGGCAGACTTCTTTGTACACGTCGACCAGGGATGCCCTGAGAGGAGTGTAATTATGGTATTTTTTTATTTTCTCCCCTTGTCGATCTTCTTTCTTTCTGGATTCTTTGTCTTTATCCCGGTAGGAGGCTCCAGATTTTGAGGTTTCTCCCAACCGAGCATTTTCTTCCATATTGATGTATTTTTCTGCTTGTTCCTGTACTTCATCCAAGGAGGTCGGGTACTTTTTTTATATAGATTGCCTGAAAGGTCCTTCTCGTAGGCCGTTGATGAGTCCCATGATGGCGGCCTCTGTGGGTAAACTTTGTGGTACGCGGAAATTGTGATTACACTTTAATTATGTAAAATTCATAGCTCTTTCTTTCCCTGGTAATGGCACCAGAAACATGATGCCAATACCATGGTTCACAACTCCGTGTAACTGACCAGCAAGTGCACTGGGTCATCCAAGTAATACCTTACGTGAGTAAGGGTCGAATCCCACGGAGATTGTTGGTATGAAGCAAGCTATGGTCACCTTGTAAATCTCAGTCAGGTGGATATAAAATAGTAATGAGGTTTTCGAAAATAATTAATAAGATAGGGATAGAGATACTTATGTAAATCACTGGTGAGAAATTCAGATAAGCGAATAGAGATACTTTCGTTCCTCTGAACCTCTGCTTTCCTGCTATCTTCATCCAATCAGTCTTACTCCTTTCCATGGCTGGCTTTATGTAATGCATCACCATTGTCAATGGCTACTTTCGGTCTTCTCTCGGGAAAATGATCCAAATGCCCTGTCACGGCACGGCTAATCGTCTGGAGGCATCACCCTTGTCAATGGTTTACATCCTATCCTCTCAGTGAAAATGGTCAACACACCCTGTCACGGCACGGCTATTCATCTGTCAGTTCTCGATCATGCTGGAATAGGATTTACTATCCTTTTGTGTTCTGTCACTACGCCCAGCAATCGCGAGTTTGATGCTCGTCACAGTGATTCAATCATTGAATCCTACTCGGAATACCACAGACAAGGTTTAGACTTTCTGGATTCTCTTGAATGCCGCCATCATTCTAGCTTACACCACGAAGATTCTGATTAAGAGATCTAAGAGACACTCATTCAATCTAAGGTAGAACGGAAGTGGTTGTGAGGCACGCGTTCATGGGGGATGATGATGATTGTCACGTTCATCACATTCAGGTTGAAGTGCGAATGAATATCTTAGAAGCGGAACAAGTTGAATTGAATAGAAAACAGTAGTACTTTGCATTAATCTTTGAGGAACAGCAGAGCTCCACACCTTAATCTATGGAGTGTAGAAACTCTACCGTTTGAAAATACATAAGTGAAGGTCCAGGCATGGCCGAGAGGCCAGTCCCCAAAACGTGATCAATAGATCAAAAGATGATCAAAAGATGTCTAATACAATAGTAAAAGGTCCTATTTATAATAAACTAGCTACTAGGGTTTACAGAAGTAAGTAATTGATGCATAAATCCACTTCCGGGGCCCACTTGGTGTGTGCTTGGGCTGAGCTTTAACTTTCCATGTGTAGAGGTCCTTCTTGGAGTTGAACGCCAGCTTTTGTGCCAGTTTGGGCGTTCAACTCTGGTTTTGGATCCTTTTCTGGCGCTGGACGCCAGAATTGGGCAGAGAGCTGGTGTTGAACGCCAGTTTGCGTCGTCTATTCTTGGCCAAAGTATAGACTATTATATATTTCTGGAAAGCCCTGGATGTCTAATTTTCAACGCAATTGGAAGCGCGCCACTTTGAGTTTTGTAGCTCCAGAAAATCTATTTTGAGTGCAGGGAGGTCAGAATCCAACAGCATCAGCAGTCCTTCTTCAACCTCTGAATCTGATTTTTGCTCAAGTCCCTCAATTTCAGTCAGAAAATACCTGAAATCACAGAAAAACACACAAACTCATAGTAAAGTCCAGAAATGTGAATTTAACATAAAAACTAACGAAAACATCCCTAAAAGTAACTAGATTCTACTAAAGACATATTAAAAACAATGCCAAAAAGCGTATAAATTATCCGCTCATCACAACACCAAACTTAAATTGTTGCTTGTCCCCAAGCAACTAAAAATCAAATAGGATAAAAAGAAGAGAATATACTATAAATTCCAAACTATCAATGAAACATAGCTCCAATCAAATGAGCGGGACTTATAGCTTTTTGCCTCTTGAATAGTTTTGGCATCTCACTTTATCCATTGAGGTTCAGAATGATTGGCATCTATAGGAACTCAGAGTTCAGATAGTCTTATTGATTCTCCTAGTTCAGTATGATGATTCTTGAACACATCTTCTTTATGAGTCTTGGCCGTGGCCCTAAGCACTTTGTTTTCCAGTATTACCACCGGATACATAAATGCCACAGACACATAATTGGGTGAACCTTTTCAGATTGTGACTCAGCTTTGCTAAAGTCCCCAATTAGAGGTGTCCAGGGTTCTTAAGCACACTCTTTTTTTTGCTTTGGACCTTGACTTTAACCGCTCAGTCTCAAGTTTTCACTTGACACCTACACGCCATAAGCACATGGTTAGGGACAGCTTGGTTTAGCCGCTTAGACCAGGATTTTATTCCTTTAGGCCCTCCTATCCACTGATGCTCAAAGCCTTAGGATCCTTTTTATTTGCCCTTGCCTTTTGGTTTTAAGGGTTATTGGCTTTTTGCTCTTGCCTCTTGGTTTTAAGAGCTTTTGGCTTTTTCTGCTTGCTTTTCCTTTTTTTTTTTGCCTCTTTTTTTTTCTGCAAGCTTTGTTCTTTGCTGCTTTTTCTTGCTTCAAGAATCATTTTTATGATTTTTCAGATTATCAAATAACATGTCTCCTAGTTATCATTCTTTTAAGAGCCAACATATTTAACATTCATAAACAACAACTTCAAAAGACATATGCACTGTTCAAGCATACATTCAGAAAATAAAAAGCATTGTCACCACATCAATATAATTAAACTAAGTTCAAGGATAAATTCAAAACTCATGTACTTCTTGTTCTTTTGAATTAAAACATTTTTCATTTAAGAGAGGTGATAGATTCATAGGACATTCATAACTTTAAGACAAAGTTACTAACTACTAATGATCATGTAATAAAGACACAAACATAGATAAGCACATAACATAAAAAAAACGAAAAACAGAAGAAATGAGAACAAGGAATGAATCCACCTTAGTGATGGTGGTGTTTCCTCCTTGAAGAGCCAATGATGTCTTTGAGCTCTTCTATGTCTCTTCCTTGTCTTTGTTGCTCCTCCCTCATTACTTTTTGATCTTCTCTTATTTCATGAAGGATGATGGAGTGCTCTTGATGTTCCACCCTTAGTTGTCCCATATTGGAACTTAATTCTTCTAGGGAGGTGTTGGTTTGCTCCCAAAAGTTCTGTGGAGGAAGGTGCATCCCTTGAGGTATCTCAGGGATCTCTTGATGGTGAGCTTCCTCATATGTTTCTTGAGCTCCATGAGTGGGCTCTCTTGTTTGCTCCATCCTTTTCTTAGTGATGGGCTTTAGAGATGAATCTTTCCATCTCCCATGGCTCAGAGGTGAAAGCACTTGCCTTCCCTTTCATCTTTGAGGTTTCTCTGGCCTTAGGTGCCATTAATGGTTATGGAAAAACAAAAAGCTTATGCTTTTACCACACCAAACTTAGAATGTTGCTCGCCCTCGAGCAAAAGAAGAAAGAATAGAAGAAGAAGAAGAAGATATGGAGGAGATGGAGGGATGTGTGTATGGACGTGAGTGGTGAATGGAAAACAGAAGGGATGATCATGAATGGAGAGAGAGAGGGTGAGGTGCGTGGGGATCCTGTGGGATTCACAGATCCGGAGGTGTCAAGGATTTACATCCCTGCACCCATTAGGCATGTAAAAATGCCCTTGCACACAACTCTGGGCGTTCAGCGCCAGGTTGGTGCCCATTTTTGGCGTTCAACGCCCATTTGTTGGCCATTTCTGGCGTTGAACGCCAGAACCATGCTTGTTCTGGGCGTTCAGCGCCCAGACACTGCCCATTTTGGGCGTTCAGCGCCAGAACCATGCTCTGTTCTGGTGTTGAACGCCAGACAGGTGCTTCCTCCAGGGTGTGATTTTTCTTCTGCTGTTTTTGATTCCATTTTCAATTTTTATATTTATTTTGTGACTCCACATGATCATGAACCTAAGAAAACATGAAAAATAAAAACAAAATTAGATAAATAAACATTGGGTTGCCTCCCAACAAGCGCTTCTTTAATGTCAATAGCTTGACAGTGGGCTCTCATGGAGCCTCACAGATGTTCAGAGCATTGTTGAGACTCTCCAACACCAAACTTAGAGTTTGGATATGGGAGTTCAACACCAAACTTAGAATTTGGTTGTGGCCTCCCAACACCAAACTTAGAGTTTGACTGTGGGGGCTCTGGTTGACTCTGTTTTGAGAGAAGCTTTTTATGCTTCCTTTCCATGTTGACAGAAGGATGACCTTGAGTTGTAAACACAAGGGAGTCCCCATTCAATTGAAGGACTAATTCACCTCTGTCAACATCAATCACAACTCTTGCTGTGGCTAGGAAAGGTCTTCCTAGGATGATGGATTCATCCTCATCCTTCCCAGTATCCAAGACTATGAAATCAGTAGGGATGTAAAGGCCTTCAACCTTTACTAACACATCTTTTACTTGTCCATAGGCCTGTTTTCTTGAATTGTCTGCCATCTCTAGTGAGATTTTAGCAGCTTGCACCTCAAATATTCCCAGCTTCTCCATTACAGAGAGTGGCATGAGGTTTATCCCTGACCCGAGGTCACACAGAGCCTTCTCAAAGGTCATGGTGCCTATGGTACAAGGTATGAGGAACTTTCCAGGATCCTCTTTCTTCTGAAGTAATCTCAGTAATTCCAATGCATTTAGTTGATTGGTGAACAGGGGAGGTTCATCTTCCCAAGTTTCAATACCAAATAATTTGGCATTCAGCTTCATGATTGCACCAAGGAACTTGGCAGCTTACTCTTCATTGACATCCTCATTCTCTTCAGAGGAGGAGTATTCATCAGAGCTCATGAATGGCATAAGGAGGTTTAATGGAATCTCTATGGTCTCTAGATGAGCCTCAGAGTCCTTTGGTTCCTCAGAGGGAAGCTCCTTATTGATCACTGGACGTCCCAGGAGGTCTTCCTCCTTGGGATTCACGTCCTCTCCTTCCCTTACAGGTTCGGCCATGGTGCTTATGTCAATGGCCTTGCACTCTCCTTTTGGATTCTCTTCTGTATTGCTTGGGAGAGTACTAGGAGGGATTTTAGTGATCCTTTTACTCAGCTGGCCCACTTGTGCTTCCAAATTTCTAATGGAAGACCTTGTTTCATTCATGAAACTCAGAGTGGCCTTAGATAGATCAGAGACTAAATTTGATAAATTAGAAGTATTTTGTTCAGAGTTCTCTGTCTGTTGCTGAGTGGATGATGGAAAAGGTTTATTATTATTAAACCTGTTTCTTCCACCATTATTAAAGCCTTGTTGAGGCTTTTGTTGATCCTTCCATGAGAAATTTGGATGATTTCTCCAAGATGAGTTATAGGTGTTTCCATAAGGTTCACCTAAATAATTTACCTCTGCTATTGCAAGGTTCTCAGGATCTTAAGCTTTTTCTTCAGAAGATGCCTCTTGAGTACTGTTGGATGCAGCTTGCATTCCATTCAGACTCTGAGAAATCATATTGACTTGCTGAGTCAATATTTTATTCTGAGCCAATATGGTATTCAGAGTATCAATTTCAAGAACTCCCTTCTTCATAGGCGTCCCATTACTTACAGGATTCCTCTCAGAAGTGTACATGAACTGGTTGTTAGCAACCATGTCAATAAGCTCTTGAGCTTCTGCAGGCGTTTTCTTTAGGTGAATGGATCCACCTGCAGAAGTATCCAATGACATCTTTGATAACTCAGATAAACTATCATAGAATATATCCAGGATGGACCATTCTGAAAGCATGTCAGAAGGACACTTTTTGGTCAGCTGTTTGTATCTTTCCCAAGCTTCATATAGGGATTCACCATCTTTTTGTTTGAAGGTTTGAACATCCACTCTAAGCTTGCTCAGCTTTTGAGGAGGAAAGAACTTGGCTAAGAAAGCCTTGACCAGCTTATCCCATGAGTTCAGGCTATCCTTAGGTTGAGAATCCAACCAGAGTCTAGCTTTGTCTCTTATAGTAAAAGGGAAAAGCATGAGCCTGTAGACTTCAGGATCTACTCCATTAGTCTTTATAGTATCACATATCTGCAAGAATTCAGTTAAGAACTGAAAAGGGTCTTCAGATGGAAGTCCATGAAACTTGCAGTTCTGCTGCATCAGAGAAACTAATTGAGGTTTCAGCTCAAAGTTGTTTGCTCCAATGGCAGGAATGGAGATGCTTCTTCCATGTAAATTGGAATTTGGTGCAGTAAAGTCACCAAGCATTCTCCTTGCATTGTTGTTGGGTTCGGCTGCCATCTCTTTTACTTGTTCGAAATTTTCAATCAAGTTGTCTCTGGATTGTTGTAATTTAGCTTCTCTTAATTTTCTCTTCAGAGTCCTTTCAGGTTCTGGATCAGCTTCAACAAGAATGCCTTTTTCCTTGTTCCTGCTCATAAGAAAGAGAAGAAAACAAGAAAAGAAGAGGAATCCTCTATGTCACAGTAAAGAGGTTCCTTATTGTTAGTAGAAGAAGAAAAGGAATAGGGGTGAAGAAGAATGAAGAATCCAAACACAAAGGTGATGATAGGAGCAGAGATGTGAGATGAAGAGAAGTGTTAGTAGATGAATAAATAATTAGAAGGAGATGAGGGAAGAGAGAATTTTCGAAAATAGTTTTTGAAAAAGAGTTAGTGATTTTCGAAAATAATTTTTAAAAAAGGTTAGTGGTTTTTCGAAAATTAAAATCAAAAATTAAAATAATTAGTTAATTAAAAAGAAATTTTTGAAAAAGAGGGAAGATATTTTCGAAAATTAGAGAGAGAGAGTTAGTTAGGTTGTTTTGAAAAAGATAAGAAACAAACAAAAAGTTAGTTAGTTAGTTGAAACCAATTTGAAAATCAATTTTGAAAAGATAAGAAGATAAGAAGTTAGAAAAGATATTTTGAAATCAAATTTTGAAAAAGATAAGATGAGAAGATATTTTTGAAAAGATATGATTGAAATTAGTTTTTGAAAAAGATTTGATTTTTAAAATCACAATTAATGACTTGATTCACAAGAAATCATAAGATATGATTCTAGAACTTAAAGTTTGAATCTTTCTTAACAAGCAAGTAACAAACTTGAAATTTTTGAATCAAAACATTAATTGATGATGTTATTTTCGAAAATTATGATGTAAAAATAAGAAAAAGATTTTTGAAAAATATTTTTAAAATTTTCGAAAATAACTAAGAAAATTGAAAAAGATTTGATTTTTGAAAAAGATTTTGAAAAAGATAAGATTTTCAAATTGAAAATTTGATTTGACTCATAAAAACAACTAGATTTTAAAAATTTTTTGAGGAAGTCAACTCAAATTTTCGAATTTGATGAGAGAAAAAGGGAAGAATATTTTTTTGATTTTTGAATTTTTATGATGAGAGAGAAAAACAAGAAAGATGATGCAATGCATGAAGATTTTAGATCAAAACAATGAATGCATGCAAGAATGCTATGAATGTCAAGATGAACACCAAGAACACTATGAAGATCATGATGAACATCAAGAACACATTTTTGAAAAATTTTAATGCAAAGAAAACATGCAAGACACCAAACTTAGAATTCTTTAATGCTTAGACACTAAGAATCCAAGAATGCATATGAAAAACAAGAAAAGACACAAACATGCAAATGCAAAGATCAAACAAGAAGACTTACCAAGAGCAACTTGAAGATCATGAAGAACACTATGAATGCATGAATTTTTTCGAAAAAAAATATGCAAGATGCACATGCAATTGACACCAAACTTATAACATGACTCAAGACTCAAACAAGAAACACAAAATATTTTTTATTTTTATGATTTTCTAATTTTTTTGGATTTTTATTTTATATTTTTTGAAAATTATTTAGAAAAGGGAAAAATAAGAATTCCAAAATTTTTAATATGAATTCCAGGAATCTTATACTCTAAAGCTCCAATCAAAGGGTCAGGCATGGCTTAATAGCCAGCCAAGCTTTAGTATGTAACTCAGACATGACACGCCTGACATACCCTATCCAGAAGGATTGGGCATGGCTCCACTGAGGTGATTAGTTGAAGACCAATCCCAAAGGAGTTTGGATATGGCTTTACAGCCAACCAGGCTTCAACATGCTTCATGAAACACTAGAATTCATTCTTAAAAATTCTGAAGAAAAATATATTTTTGAAAACATTTTTATTTATTTATTTTTTTTTTTTTCGAAAACAGATGAAAAATTTTTGAAAGATTTTTGAAAAATTTTTTAAAATAAAAATAAAAAAGAAAATTACCTAATCTGAGCAACAAGATGAACCGTTAGTTGTCCAAACTCGAACAATCCCCGGCAACGGCGCCAAAAACTTGGTACGCGGAAATTGTGATTACACTTTAATTATGTAAAATTCATAGCTCTTTCTTTCCTTGGCAATGGCACCAGAAACATGATGCCAATACCATGGTTCACAACTCCGTGTAACTGACCAGCAAGTGCACTGGGTCGTCCAAGTAATACCTTACGTGAGTAAGGGTCGAATCCCACGGAGATTGTTGGTATGAAGCAAGCTATGGTCACCTTGTAAATCTCAGTCAGGTGGATATAAAATAGTAATGAGGTTTTCAAAAATAATTAATAAGATAGGGATAGAGATACTTATGTAAATCACTGGTGAGAAATTCAGATAAGCGAATAGAGATACTTTCGTTCCTCTGAACCTCTGCTTTCCTGCTATCTTCATCCAATCAGTCTTACTCCTTTCCATGGCTGGCTTTATGTAATGCATCACCATTGTCAATGGCTACTTTCGGTCTTCTCTCGGGAAAATGATCCAAATGCCCTGTCACGGCACGGCTAATCGTCTGGAGGCATCACCCTTGTCAATGGTTTACATCCTATCCTCTCAGTGAAAATGGTCAACGCACCCTGTCACGGCACGGCTATTCATCTGTCAGTTCTCGATCATGCTGGAATAGGATTTACTATCCTTTTGCGTTCTGTCACTACGCCCAGCAATCGCGAGTTTGAAGCTCGTCACAGTGATTCAATCATTGAATCCTACTCGGAATACCACAGACAAGGTTTAGACTTTCCGGATTCTCTTGAATGCCGCCATCATTCTAGCTTACACCACGAAGATTCTGATTAAGAGATCTAAGAGACACTCATTCAATCTAAGGTAGAACGGAAGTGGTTGTGAGGCACGCGTTCATGGGGGATGATGATGATTGTCACGTTCATCACATTCAGGTTGAAGTGCGAATGAATATCTTAGAAGCGGAACAAGTTGAATTGAATAGAAAACAGTAGTACTTTGCATTAATCTTTGAGGAATAGCAGAGCTCCACACCTTAATCTATGGAGTGTAGAAACTCTACCGTTTGAAAATACATAAGTGAAGGTCCAAGCATGGCCGAGAGGCCAGCCCCCAAAACGTGATCAATAGATCAAAAGATGATCAAAAGATGTCTAATACAATAGTAAAAGGTCCTATTTATAATAAACTAGCTACTAGGGTTTACAGAAGTAAGTAATTGATGCATAAATCCACTTCCAGGGCCCACTTGGTGTGTGCTTGGGCTGAGCTTTAACTTTCCATGTGTAGAGGTCCTTCTTGGAGTTGAACGCCAGCTTTTGTGCTAGTTTGGGCGTTCAACTTTGGTTTTGGATCCTTTTCTGGCGCTGGACGCCAGAATTGGGCAGAGAGCTGGCGTTGAACGTCAGTTTGCGTCATCTATTCTTGGCCAAAGTATGAACTATTATATATTGCTGGAAAGCCCTGGATGTCTACTTTCCAACGCAATTAGAAGCGCGCCATTTTGAGTTCTGTAGCTCCAGAAAATCCATTTTGAGTGAAGGGAGGTCAGAATCCAACAGCATCAGCAGTCCTTCTTCAACCTCTGAATCTGATTTTTGCTCAAGTCCCTCAATTTCAGTCAGGAAATACCTGAAATCACAGAAAAACACACAAACTCATAGTAAAGTCCAGAAATGTGAATTTAACATAAAAACTAATGAAAACATCCCTAAAAGTAACTAGATTCTACTAAAAACATACTAAAAACAATGCCAAAAAGCGTATAAATTATCCGCTCATCACTTTGTATGTCCATGCACGTTTTGTTGAACCTTTCCATGTAGTTGCGGAGGCTCTCCCGATCTCCCTGCTTGGATGGAGAATCTGGCTAGGAACTTTCTGGCCAGGTCGTCGAAGTTTGAGATGGACTTTGGAGGTAAGTTGTCGAACCATCTGATCGCCGTCTTCGTGAGAGTTGTTGGAAAAGCTTTGCAGCGAATGGCATCAGAGGCGTTGGTAAGTTACATTCTGTTTCTGAAATTGCTGAGATGATGGTTGGGATCAGTGGTGCCGTCGTACAAAATCATATCCGGGAGTTTGAAGTCTTTTGGAATTTTGGTTTGCATGATTTCCCTGGTGAATGGATCTTGTTCTTTGCGTGAATTTTCCTCAGGGGTAATCCGAGGAGTTTTCGATTTGAGATCGGCTTCTAACTGCTGTAGTTTTTCTTCCAATTCTCGGCGTCGCCGTACCTCCCTTTGTAGATCATTTCTGATCTCTCGTTGTTGTTGGGTTTCTTTCTCAAGTTGCTTTAAGCGATCTTGAAGTGCTTCTATTGCTCCTGGGTTTGCTGAATTTTTGTCTCCGTTGGATTCTGGGGTTTCTTTTGGTGTGGTGTCCGCGTTTTTGTTCGGCGTTCTGTTTTCTAGATCTGAATCGTGGTCGTTGTCATGGGCGTCCGCCATGGTGATGGGATGACTTCCAGGTCCCCGGAAACGGCGCCAATGTTCCGAGGGTTACCTGAAACTGGAGGTCGATCTCGGATGAGATCTTCGGTATTAGCCGGAGATGGTGTGTCCGGCTGGTTGGTGGCAGCCGGAGCTGTTGTGTCCAACTTATGGGACTTGCTGCACTACTGATCCTTGGTCACCGGAGGGTGGGGGGTACCTACAAGACACTCCGATGCTTAAGTTAGCACAGGTATTAAGCAGGTTTTATGTAGAATCAGAGTATGAGTTATACCTGGGTGCTCCAGTGTATTTATAGTGGTTGTAGAGTGACCTTTCTAGATAAGATAAGTTAGTTATCTTATCTTATCTTTTATCTTTGAGTTGAGGTCAGCTTATCTTCAAGGGGACCGCCCTTATCTCTATAGGCTTGGATGGCCTTTGGATTTAGGTCATGTTCCTCTACTTGGGCCCTTTATAGGCTTTTCTCTCGGTTGGCACCGAGTTCTTTAGGAAGAAGTCGGTTCGCTTGACCTGAAGAGGTCGGTTGTTTTGTCGTCAATCATCCCAGGTCGGATAGCTCGACCCAGGGTATGAACAGTTGCTCTGACGCTAGGCGACGCGAACGCGTCATCCATGCGGACACGTCGCAGTTACGAAAATCAGCGTGGCAGATTTCTTTTCCAGCGATTTCTAGGCTATTTTCGACCCAGTTTGCGGCCCAGAAAACATAGATTAGAGGCTATAAAGTGGGGGACTGCATCCATACATAAGCAAGCTTTCATATTCACAATTTTAGGATTTAGATGTAGTTTTTAGAGAGAGAGGTTCTCTCCTATCTCTTAGGATTAGGATTAGGATTTCTCTTAGTTTTAGGAGTGACTCTCGATCCCAAGTTCAATGTTCTTTTTATTTATTTTCTCAATTTAATTTATGAACATCTATGCCAAATTTAATTTCTTTTGTTAATGCAATTCGAGGTATTTTCAGATTTAAGATTACTTTGCTTTATTTATATTGATGCTTTTAATTTAGATATTTTTCTCCCTTTTGGCTTTGGTCAAGTGATTGGTAGTACTCGAGTTATCAAACTCAGCAAGTGATTGAAATTGGCAGATTCTGCTTGAGCCAGGATTGCTCTAACACTAGTCTCTCCACAGAGTTGACTAGGACTTGAGAATCAAGCTAATCAGTCCACTTAACCTTCCTTTGTTTAATAAAGGCTGACCAAGTGGGATTAAAACCCAATTCTCTTCACACCTGATAAGGATAACTAGGATAGGAATTCCAATTCTTATACCTTGCCAAGAGATTTTATTATTATTATTTTATTTTACTTGTCATATAACATATTCCCTCCTTACTTCCAAAACCCCAATTTACAAACTCATAACCAATAATAAGAACATACCTCCCTGCAATTCCTTGAGAAGATGACCCGAGGTTTGAATACTCGGTTATCAATTTCAAAGGGGTTTGTTACTTGTGACAACCAAAACGTTTGTACGAAGGGATTTCTGTCGGTTTAGAGACTATATCTACAATGCGACTGTTTTTATGAAATTCTTTACTGGCAAAAATCCTAATGTCAAAATGGCGCCGTTGCCAGGGAATTGCAAACGTGTGCCTTATTATTGGTTATTGTAAATATTTGCTTTTTGCTTGTTTATTTGTTTTTATTTTTGTTTTTATTTTTGCTTTTGCGTAAATTAAGAGGTTATTGGTTTTTATTTTGTTATTAGAAATTTTTTCAAAAATTTGTTCTTAGTGTTCATCTTGATCTTCAAGTTGTTCTTCATGTTCATCTTGACCTTCAAGTTATTCTTAGTTGTTTTCTTCATTTTGATCTAAAAATTTTTAAGTGTAGTGTCATTTTATTGTTTTTCTCTTTCCTCAAATTCAAAATTTAAAACTCAAATTTGAAAATTTCAAATCTCAATTTTCAAAATTCAACTTTAAAAATTTAAAAATTCAAATTTCAGATTTCAAAATTTAAAATTTCAAAATTTAAATTTCAAAATTTAATTTTTTTTTTCAAAAATCATATCTTTTTCAAAATCTTATCTTATTTTATTTCAAAAATCAAATTTCAATTTTCAATTTTCAAAATTCAAATTTAAAAATTTAAAAATTTAAAATTTAAATTCCAATTTTCAAACTTCAATTTTTGAAATTCAAATTTAAAATTTTAAAACTTCAAATTCAATTTTCAAAATTCAAATTAAAAAAAAAATAATTTCAAATTTAAATTTTCAAATTTCAAACTTAAAAATTCAAATTTGAAAAATTTTTAATTCAAAATTCAAAAAAATTTAAATTTAAATTTCAAAATTTAAATTTTAATAACCTTTGAATTTAAAATTTGTTTTTATTTTCGTTTTTAATTTTTATTTACTATTATGAGTTCTCACCCCTTTGGCTGAGTCTGGTTACAATTATGTTGCAGGAAGAAGAAATTATAATGAGAACAAGCATCAAGGTTGGAACAATCAAAGATGGGAGGAGCCACAAGGATTTGATCAACCCTCATGGCAACAACCACCTCCAATGGACTATCAATAACCTCCACCATATGCCTATGAACCCTTTCCTCAACATAACTTTGGACCACCATACTAACAAGCCCCTTACCACCAAACACCACCATATGATCCTAACCCGTATCCACCACACCAACCACCTTATGAGCCATATGAACCATATATAGAACCACCCCCATTCCAACACAATTACTCTCATGAACCACTACCTCAATATTTGCCATCTCCATATCCATCAATCCAAGAGCACTATGATCCTACTTATGATAGCCGAGCGCAACAAGAATCAAGTGATCGACTCACGGAAACATGTGCAAAATTTCAAGCAATCCTTCGCCAACTGGATCAAGCGATAAATCAATTAGCTTCCCGACGTTCGGACACTCAAGGAACCCCCATTGCTTCATGTGGGCAATCTAATGAAGAACGTAGCATGAAGGATATACTAGAAACTCCAGTGGACAGTACAGAACATGACTTTGTACTGGAAGAAGTGGAGGAAGCTGCAATTATCAAAGAAGAAGAATTGGTTGAAGACTTAGGAGATACTGAACCTCCATGGGAAAGTCAGGTTATAGAACCTCCTTCCAAGGCAATTGAAATTAATGCTGAGGAGGGTGTACAACCTCCAAGGCATACCATGGTTGAAGACTTGGAAGAGGTTGATCAAGAAATGGAGACTAAAGCAGCAGAAGTACAACCTTCCATGCCCTTGGTGAGCAATGAAGAAAAGATTGAACTAGAAGAAAGCTACCAAGAGGAAGAGGTTAAAATTGAAGAAGTTTGCAAAGAGGTGGAAGTTGTCAAAGAGCACAAGGGAGTGGAGCTTGAAATCACCTTGCCAAAGTTATTGGAGACCCATCCCCCTAAGTTGCCATCATCCTTCATAATATTCAAGTGGGTAAAATTCATATCCCTTAGCTTTCTAATTCCACTTGAATATGGGCTACTGGAGACGGATGGTCAACTTAGAGCTCTTTGTGGCATTAAGAGTAAGAGGAAGATGGTCAGTGGTAAGAATTGTCCTGCAAGGTTCATTATGGTTGGAAGCCTTAAGTTTAAACGCAAAGGTTGGTGTAGAGCTCAATTGAATGGGTCTAGCAAGCTGTTTGGTAGCTGCAGTGAGAATTCAAATTACTTATCACCCGGCTGGAAAAATACAAATCCCAACAACAATGGGTGTAAAAGCAAGATTTGGGATCCTGGAATCTATTCTGACATCCAACACCCCGGGAGCCTAAGAATCTGTTTGAAGCTGCTCAAAGGCTTTACGTGCCTAGTTTGGGACCCTGGAGGCTGTTGGAATTCCAAACACTGGTGAAGATTCCTGGATGAATACAAGCATAAGCCACCATAACAGGGAGCTCACCAAATGTCCAACTTAAGGACTCTAACTAAAAGTGCTAGGTGGGAGACAACCCACCATGGTATGATCGTTCCTTTTTCATTTTTATTTGGTTTTATTTGTTTTCGAGTTTTATTTTATTTTATTTTATTGAACCTGGAGTCATGCATCACATTCATATTAACACTGCATTCTGCATTTTCTTTTCAGTAAAAACAAAAAAAACAAAAAAATCATGCTACGTGACCGCCTAATTGTCGCGTCCGCGTCGCAGGTGTGGAAGAGAATAATAAAATGAACAGAGAGTCACGCGAGAGCGTGGCTGGAGGCGTGCCAATGGCACAAATCGTCCCACGCGACTGCGTCGCTGACGCGACCGCGTGCCCCACGCGGCCGCGTGACCAGGATTTCGACGTAATAATGGTGCACAGCCGAAAGTTGTGCTAGAGTGGTGCTGGACTGGCACTGGACGCGCAGTCCATCTCACGCGACCGCGTGCCCCACGCGGCCGCGTCACATCTTACTAAGTGGCCACTCGCGCGATCGCATGCCCTATGCGATCGCGTCACCCAATATTTGGCAATTAATGATTTTTGAACAGAGAGTTGTGCAAGTGCAAGGCTGCCCTCGCGCCAGTGGCATAAAATAGGTCACACAACCATGTGACTGATGCGACCGCGTCAATCAAGTTTAAGAGCAAGTCGCGCGACCGCGTGCCCCACGCGACCGCGTCGCTTGCGCCGCACAGCTTCCCTAATTTACCAAATATCTTATCTTTTCTTCCCCAATCCTTATTTTTCTTTCTATCTTTCCTTCTTTCTTCTTATCTTTCATTTTATTTTAATTTATTTACATACTTTCATTCATTGCATATTTTTATTTTTCTAAATTTATTATTTTACCATTGGTGTTTAAATGTTCTTACTCAACTGTTACATCTTTTCTGGTATTTTCTTAGTGCTTAATGACTTGTTTAATTCTGATTGAGTAATATTATTTAAATCAATGCCAACCTTTTATATCTGTATTACTTTTGCATTGACATGAATTTATATTATCTCTCCTCCCCCACTCTCTTCCCCATTGTTGTACATTTTGTACCACTGGCATGCCATGGCTTCTATTATTTTCTCACTTGCATGTTGTAGCTACCATGTAATTGAGACCCTTATTATTTGGCATTAACCCACCCATACTGTATTTATTTTCCTATCTTTATTTCTGGGTTACTCTTCTTCCCTTTTTCTTTCAGGATGGCCACCCGGAAGAGAACCGGAAGACGTTTACATGGGGAGACAGGCAAGTCAATCTGCACAATCTATAGAGAAAAGCATCAGTTGAAGCCTCCCGTCTACTTGCACATCCTAGCATGCACCAAGGACGGTGCAATCTTTAAGTGTGGGGAGGTCGATACCGATCTCCATGGGTTAGTACCTTTCTGTGTCAACACCAATGTTTAAATTTTCTTTATTAATTCATTGTTGCATTGCATAATAGATTGCATGTGTAGTTGATTGTTTGCATTTAGTTACTACTTGGTTAAAGTAATAAATTTCTTTTAAGACCCTATTTTTGAAAAATTTTACTAATTTAAATTAAAAATTAAAATTTTTTATGTGTTAAAACTTGTTTGAAGTTGTATTTGGAACATGGTTTTTGAGCCAAAGAACACACAACCTGTGGGATTTTGAGCTTATTTATATGGTTACGTTATTTAACCATAAATATTTTATTCCTGTGTGTTTCCTTCTCTATGATTGTAATATATATTTTGTTCCAATCTATATGTCTATTATTTAGTATATTTACATGGTTGCATATGATTAAGGCCATTGTTTGATTTTAGCTCACTTATCCCAAATAAGCCTACCCTTTAAATTACCCTTGTCAGCCACTTTGAGCCTTTTAATCCCCATTTGTTCTGTATTTTACCACATCACTAGCCTTAAAGCAGAAAAACAATTAAATATCCCAATTGAATCTTTGGTTAGCTTAAGATAGGGATTGTCCATCAACTAAGTGTGGGGAAATTGTGGGAACTTGGGTTAATAAGGGAATGTATCATGTTTCTAATTTATTTGAATATTGGGAATTTGGGAACCTACTCATGAAAAACCAAAATAGAAAAATAATGGAGAATCCATCTACATTGATAAGTTATGTTTGCTTTTATGATTCAAAAAAAAAAAAAAGAGAGAAAAAGAGAAAAAGAAAAAAAAAATATATATATATATAATATACATAAATAAGGGGACAAAATTACCCCAATGTTAAGTTAATGAAAAATCAATGCACATGTGATAAATTAAAAAGAAAAAAAAGTTGATACATGAGTATGTGATGTAAAAGTGGGAATTTTGGGTAGCTAGGTAAAGCATTTTAAATTTTATAAAGTATGTATGTGTTAGGTGAGATCTTAGACTAATCAAGGATTCACTTTACTAGCTCACTTAGCCTTATATATACCCTTACCGTTACCTCAGTCCCATTACAACCCTGAAAAGACCTCATGATGTTTGCATTGATATGCTAAATAATTGTTGATTGGTTAGATGAAGAACAAAGTTTAGAAAGCGTGATTAGAGAAGACTAGAGTGAATTACCCTATACACTTGAGAGACTAGAGTGATATACACTTCTTGTGAGGGTTCAATGCTTGATTCTATGTTCCTGCTTTCATGAGCTATCTTCTTACAAGTTTATTTACTTTTTATTGCATGATTTGAATTAGTGAAATCTGATTTATGTTTTCCTTGAAGAGCTTATTTACTTTTAACCAAGTAGGTAGAAGCATTCTGTATTTAGTTGCATTCATAGGTTGCATTTCATGCATTCTACCATTCCTCTTCATTCTTTATAGCTTCTCTTGAGCTTAGCATGAGGACATGCTAATATTTAAGTGTGGGGAGGTTGATAAACCACTATTTTATGGTTTATCTTGTGCTCAATTGAGTGGTTTTCATCAACTCTTTACCCACTTATTCATACTATTCGCATGTTTTACATTTTCCTTCCTGATTTCGTGCTATGATTGAAAACATGCTTCTTTGATCTTATATTTGCTTATTATTAATCCTCTCTTATTACCATTAGATACCTTGATATGTGTGTTAAGTGATTTCAGAGATTACAGGACAGGAATGGCTTGGAGGATGGAAAGGAAGCATGCAAAAGTGGAAGGAATACAAGAAGTTGGAGAAATTACTAAGCTGTCCCGCCTGACCTCTTCGCACTCAAACGGCTATAACTTTAGCTATAGAGGTCCAAACGATGCAGTTCCAATTGCGTTGGAAAGCTAATGTCCGGGGCTTCGATTTGATATTTAATACGTCATAGTTTCCCTGACGCTAAGTGACGTGAACGCGTCATCCACGCGGACGCGTCGCAGTTACGAAAATCAGCGTGGCAGATTTCTTCTCCTGCGATTTCTGGGCTGTTTTCGACCCAGTTTGCGGCCCAAAAAACACAGATTAGAGGCTATAAAGTGGGGAACTGCATCCATACATAAGGAAGCTTTCATATTCACAATTTTAGGATTTAGATGTAGTTTTTAGAGAGAGAGGTTCTCTCCTCTCTCTTAGGATTATGATTAGGATTTCTCTTAGTTTTAGGAGTGACTCTCGATCCCAGGTTCAATGTTCTTTTTATTTATTTTCTCAATTTAATTTATGAACATCTATGCCAGATTTAATTTCTTTTGTTAATGCAATTCGAGGTATTTTCAGATTTAAGATTGCTTTGCTTTATTTATATTGATGCTTTTAATTTAGATATTTTTCTCCCTTTTGGCTTTGGTCAAGTGATTGGTAGTACTCGAGTTATCAAACTCAGCAAGTGATTGAAATTGGTAGATTCTGCTTGAGCTAGGATTGCTCTAACACTAGTCTCTCCACAGGAGTTGACTAAGACTTGAGAATCAAGCTAATCAGTCTACTTAACCTTCCTTTGTTTAATAAAGGCTGACCAAGTGGGATTAAAACCCAATTCTCTTCACACCTGATAAGGATAACTAGGATAGGAATTCCAATTCTTATACCTTGCCAAGAGATTTTATTATTATTATTTTATTTTACTTGTGATATAACATATTCCCTCCTTACTTCCAAAACCCCAATTTACAAACTCATAACCAATAATAAGAACATACCTCCCTGCAATTCCTTGAGAAGACGATCCGAGGTTTGAATACTCGGTTATCAATTTCAAAGGGGTTTGTTACTTGTGACAACCAAAACGTTTGTACGAAGGGATTTCTGTCAGTTTAGAGACTATATCTACAACGCGACTGTTTTTATGAAATTCTTTACTGGCAAAAATCCTAACGTCAAGCATCTCCTATGTAACAGCAAACAATAAATGAACCACCATTATCTGCATAAAAACCCCATGCACACTTCTCTATTTCATTACATTCCCTCCTATGTTTGATGCTTGCTTGGGGACAAGCATGATTTAAGTTTGGTGTTGTGATGACAAGTCATCATATGCTAGCTTTTCAAGCATTTTTCACTTGTTTCATTAGTTTTTATGCACTTTCTTGCATTGTAAGTAAGTAATTTGGAGTGGAATTGCATGGTTTCTTTGAATCAATCAACCACCCTTTAATTGACACAAAATCATGAAGTTTAAGCTAAAATTAATTGGTTTTTAAATGAATTCTAAGCTTTGTGAATTTTGTGATACTTTAATTGGTTGTTTTAATTACTTGTAGGTGAAGAAAAGAAAAAAAATAAGAGAAGCGTGACCCAAGGGAAGAAAAGCGTGGCTGAATTCAAGGAACAAGAGCACAAAGCTCTTGCCAAGAGCGTAGAGCTCTTGTGGAGAGATTTACTTCAAAAAAAAATCAAAGGCCAAGCTCTTACCAAGAGCCTAGAGCTCTTGCCAAGAGCTTAACCAAGTGCTACAAGGAAGAAGGGAGCAAGGCAAACTCAAAGCAAAGCTCTTGCCAAGAGCTTTCTCCAAGAGCTTTTTCAGGCTTCTTCAAGGAAAAATCAAGGGAAAAAGAGCTCAATAATGCACTCACCAAGGCTTGAACCCAAGACCAAGGGGGAGAGGGGCAGCGCTACCTCACAAGAAAAACAAGCCAAAATTGGCTTGTTTTCACTCCATGGGATTCGAACCAAGGACATCCAAGGAGCAAAGCCTTAGGTGCCACTTTGTTGCCAAGAAGAAAAGCCAGCTCCTGCACTCCCCAAGGACCGAACCAGGCACCTCAAGGAGGGAAGACATTGGGCGCTACTCTTGTGCCAAGAAAAATGACCAGCAAGTGCTCCACCCCAAGGATCGAACCATGGACCTCAAAGGACAAGCAAAGCTCTTGCCAAGAGCTTAGAGCTCTTGCAAAGAGCTTTGTTTCCTTGTCACAAGGAAGAAGCGTGCAACACATTGGAAGGCCAAAATCACCAAAGCTTTTGCCCAGAGCTCTTGCCAAGAGCCGAGCTTTGCCCTGGGAGGTGTACCATGGGCCAAAAATCCATCAAAAATCCAAATTAATTCATTTCTTCACCCAATTTTAGAGCCCACCCAAATTCTTAGATCTAAATTAGGAAGTGTATAAATAGATGTTAGTTAGATGTAGAGAGGACTTTTCTTTTTTTTTGAGTTTTTCTTTGAATTTTAATTTGAGAACTTTTTCATCTTTCTCTTTTAACTTTGGTTTTCTATGAACTGAATTGGGAAGGAGAATTGAGTTCTCTTCCTCTGAGCATTCTTGTTTTCTTTTCAGCAAAGCTTTGTTGAGTCTTGGGTGTGAAGAATTGAGAAAATTCTGTCTCAATCTCACCTTGAGATCTCTTTGTTCAATTTACTGCATAATTCAAGGATTTGTGTTCTTCTTTACTGATTTTCATCTTCAATTTGTTTGCAATTTCCTTTCTGTTCATCTGCTGAGGCTTCTTCAAGCCAATTTACTTTTCTGTTTGAGATCTATTTCAATCCAATTCATCTTCTGCTCTTCTGCTTGTTGCAATTTACTGTTCTCTATTTAAATTCTGCATTCCCAGCTCACTAAGCCCTTTAATATTCAAGCAATTTACATTTCTTGCAGTCTAAGTTTCTGCAATTTAAATTTCTTGCACTCTAAGTTTTTGTCATTTACTTTACTTGTTCTTTAAGATTCAGCACTTTTACTTCTTCAGCTCTTTAATTTACTGCAATTCTTCCCTCCCCCTTTACAATTCATGCAATTTAGCTTCTGTCAATCACAAATCACTCAAATCAATTCTTGTTTGCTTGACTAAATCAACCACTAAACTAAAATTGCTCAATCCTTCAATCCCTGTGGGATCTACCTTACTCCCGTGAGTTATTATTACTTGATGCGACCCGGTACACTTGCCAGTGAGTTTTGTGTTGGATCGTCTTCCACACATCATAGACCACGACTTTAACTGCTCATTCTCAAGCTTTTCACTTGACACCTTCACACCACAAGCATATAGTTAGGGAAGCAGCTCATTTGAACTGTTTAGACTAAGATTTTAATTTTTTTAGGCCCTCTTAACCATTGATGCTCAAAGCCTTGGATCCTTGCTCTTGCCTTTTGGTTTAAAGACCTATTGGCTTTTTGCTCTTGCCTTTTGGTTTAAAGAGCTACTGGATTTTTCTTTTTCTTTTTATTTATTTCTTTTTCTGCTTGCTTCTCTCTTTTTTTCGCATATATATTTTTTTATTTTTGCTTTTTGCTGCTTTTTCTTGCTTCAATAATAAATTTTTGAATTTTTCAGATTACCAATAATACTTTACTTTTATCATCATTTTTTCAAGAGCCAATATTCTTAACTCCAACATCAAATATGCACTATTCATTCATGCATTCAGAAAATAAAAGCAATGCCACCACATCAAAATAATTAAACTATTCTTAATATATAACTCGAAATTCATGCATCTTACTTCTCTTTCTCAATTAAAATTTTCTTTTAAGCAAGGTGAGAGATGCATGGAATATTTCATAACTTTAAGGCATAAGACAAAGATGATCATGCACTAGAAATAGATAATAAAACAAAATACATGGAAAACAAAAAAATAACATGGAAAACAGGGGATTCAGGGAATGAATCCACTTTAGTGATGGTGGCTACTACTTTTTCTGGAGGGTCCAATGGAGTGCTTGATTTCTTCTATGTCACGCCCCTGCCTCTGTTGTTCTTCCCTCATGGTTCTTTGTTCTTCCCTCATGGCCCTTTGATCTTCTCTTATGTCATGGAGGATGGTGGAATGTTCTTGATGTCCCATCCTTAGTTGATCCATGCTGGAGCTTAATTCTCCTAGAAAAGTGTGTAATTGGTCCCAATAGCCTTGGGGAGAAAAATGCATCCCTTGAAGCATCTCAGGGATTTCTTGTTGAGGCAGCTCCACATGCTCTTCTGTGGTCCATGTGTTGGCTCTCTAGTTTGCTCCATCTTTCTTTTAGTGATGGGCTTGTCCTCTTCAATGGAGATGTCTCCTTCTATGACAATTCCAGCTGAATTGCATAGGTGATAGATAAAGTGGGGAAAAGCCAACCTTGCTAAGGTGGAAGGCTTTTCAGCTTTTTTGTATAACTCTTGAGGTATTACCTCATGTACCTCCACTTCACTTCCAATCATGATGCAATGAATCATAATGGCTCTGTCAATGGTCATTTCTGACCGATTTCTAGTAGGGATGACAGAATGTTGGATGAATTCCAACCATCCTCTAGCTACAGGCTTGAGGTCAAGCCTTCTCAATTGGATAGGTTTGCCTTGAGCATCCCTCTTCCACTGAGCTCCTTTCACACAAATATCTGAAAGGACTTGGTCCAGCTTCTGATCAAAATTGATTCTCCTAGTGTAAGGATGTGGGTCTCCTTGCATCATTGGCAAATGGAGCGCCAAGCTTACACTTTCTGGGCTGAAATCAAAGGGTCGCCCTCGGACCATGGTACTCCAATTTTTGGGATGTGGGTTCACACTAGTGTCATGGTTTTTAGTAACCCATGTATTAGCATATAACTCTTGCACCATCAAGATCCCAACTTCCGGGATAGGATTGGTTAGCACTTTCCAACGTCTCTGATGAGCGGATAATTTATACGCTTTTTGGCATTATTTTTAGTATGTTTTTAGTAGGATCTAGTTACTTTTAGGGATGTTTTTATTAGTTTTTATGTTAAATTCACATTTCTGGACTTTACTATGAGTTTGTGTGTTTTTCTGTGATTTTAGGTATTTTCTGGCTGAAATTGAGGGACTTAAGCAAAAATCAGATTCAGAGGTTGAAGAAGGACTGCTGATGCTGTTGGATTCTGACCTCCCTGCACTCAAAGTAGATTTTCTGGAGCTACAGAACTTCAAATGGCGCGCTCTCAACGACGTTGGAAAGTAGACATCCAGAGCTTTTCAGCAATATATAATAGTCCATACTTTTCTCGAGTTTAGATGATGCAAAAGGGCGTTGAACGCCAGTTTTACGCTGTAGTCTGGAGTTAAACGCCAGAAACACGTCACGAACCAGAGTTGAACGCCAAAAACATGTTACAACTTGGCGTTCAACTCCAAGAATGACCTCTACACGTGTAACATTCAAGCTCAGCCCAAGCACACACCAAGTGGGCCCCGGAAGTGGATTTATGCATCATTTACTTATCTCTGTAAACCCTAGTAACTAGTTTAGTATAAATAGGACCTTTTACTATTGTATTAGGCATCTGGGGACGTTTAGTTCTTAGATCATGGGGGCTGGCCTCTCGGCCATGCCTGAACCTTTCACTTATGTATTTTTCAACGGTAGAGTTTCTACACTCCATAGATTAAGGTGTGGAGCTTTGCTGTTCCTCATGAATTAATGCAAAGTACTACTGTTTTTCTATTCAATTCAACTTATTCCACTTCTAATATATTCATTCGCACTTCAACATGAATGTGATGAATGTGACAATCATCATCATTCCCTACGAACGCGTGCCTGACAACCACTTCCGTTCTACCTCAGATTGAATGAGTATCTCTTGGATCTCTTAATCAGAATCTTCGTGGTATAAGTTAGAACCCATGGATGGCCATTACTGAGATCCGGAAAGTCTAAACCTTGTCTGTGGTATTCCGAGTAGGATCTGGGAAGGGATGGTTGTGATGAGCTTCAAACTCGCGAGTGCTGGGTGATGACAAGTCATCTTAGCCTATTTTAACTAGTCTTTTTCTTTTGTTTTCATTAGAATTATGCACTTTCTTGAGCTACAAGCAAGCTAATTGAGTAGATTTTCATGTTTCCCTTGATTGAACCAACCATGTATGAATTCATGCCATTTCATGAGGTTTTAGGCTATATTTGTTGCATATTATGAAAGAATGAATACCTCATGATTTTGAGCATAGCTTTGATGTGTTTGGTTGATTAATGATAGGTGAAGAAAGCTTGGAGAAAGGTTGAAGCAAGAAGGAATGGCTAGGAGTGAAGAGAGGACAATGGAATAAGTGAAATTGAACCAGGAAGCAAGAAGTTAGCCCCAACGTTAGCCCCCTAACTTGGAGGCTAACGTTGGAACTTGAAATCTCTCCCCTGGGCTCCAAAAGTTAGCCCCAACGTTAGCCCCCTAACTTGGAGGCTAACGTTGGAACTTGAGAATTTCTCCCCTGGGCACCAACGTTTGCGCCAACGTTAGCCCCCTAACTTGGAGGCTAACGTTGGCATATGAATTACAATGGGGAAGGAGCCAACATTTGCGCCAACGTTAGCCCCCTAACTTGGAGGCTAACGTTGGCACATGAGAATACAAGGGGGAGGGACCAACGTTTGCACCAATGTTAGCCCCCTAACTTGGAGGCTAACGTTGGCGCCACTAGCACTAAGCAAGGCCAACGTTAGGGTCAAAGTTAGACCCCTAACGTTGGCACCAACGTCCATACCAGAAGAATTTTGCTTGCTGCTATGAAAAGTTGGAGCCAAAGTTAGACCCCTAACTTTGGCTCAAACTTTTGGTCCAACTTGGGCTAACCTCAAAACCGGTTCAATTGATTCACTTTGGTTCTTCTTCAAACTTCAAGAGCAATCAACCAAGGCCTCTTTCAACCCAATTCCACCAAGAGCAAAGGCCCAACTCAAGGCTTGAAGATCATTTTTGAAAGTGTATAAATAGGATAGAATTCAAGTTATTCGGGGAGCTTTTCTTTTAGAATTTTCATAATAGTTTTTCGGAGAGCTTTTGAACTTGAGTGAACTTTAATTTCTTGTTTTCATTGCTTTCAATTTCATTTTACATTTGTCTTGGATCTTGGATTGGAGAATTGAAGAAATTCTGTTTCAATCTCAATCTTGGATCTCTCTGCTTTATTTACTGAATTTGAATTTCCGTTTCTGTTACTTGATTCTTCATCTCTTTTCTTTGCAATTTACATTTCCCTTGCAATTGTTCTTGTTGGATCTAGGAAGGCATTGAGATCTAGACTTGGTTTTCTAGTCTCTGGGTCCTGAGATCCAAATCCCCAATTTACATTCTGTTTCTTTCCTTTCTATGTTCATTTACTTTTCTGCGTCATATCCGGTTCAATCCCAATTCCCTTTTTCTCTTCTGTTTGATGCAATTTAATTTTTCCTTGTTTAAATTCTGCAAATCCACATCCCAATCCCCTTTACATTTCAAGCAATTTACATTCCTTGCACTTTAAGATTCCGCAATTTACATTTCTTGCACTCTAAGTTTCTGCCATTTAATTTCTTGTTCTTTAAGTTTCAGTCATTTATTTCTTGTTCCCTTTACTTCAATGCAATTTAATTCTGCAAGTCACAAAACCATCAACCAAATCTTAATTCGCTTGACTAAATCAACCATTAAACTAAAATTGCTCAATCCTTCAATCCCTGTGGGATCGACCTCACTCCCGTGAGTTTTTATTACTTGATACGACCCGGTGCACTTGCCGGTTAGTTTTGAGTATTTTGGGAGAAATTTATTTTTCCTCCAAAATATCTCATCACTGGGCGTAGTGACAGACGCAAAAGGAGGGTGAATCCTATTCCAGTATGATCGAGAACCTCCAGATGATTAGCCATGTAGTGACAGCGCATCGGACCATTTTCACCGAGAGGATGGGATGTAGCCATTGACAACGGTGATGCCCTTACATAAAGCTTGCCATGGAAAGGAGTAGGATTGATTGGATGAAGACAGCAGGAAAGCAGAGATCAGAGGAACGAAAGCATCTCCATACGCTTATCTGAAATTCTCACCAATGAATTACATAAGTACCACTATCCTATTTTATATTTTATTTATTTTCATCCACTATAATTTCTTAATACAATTTAATCCGCCTGACTGAGATCTACAAGGTGACCATAGCTTGCTTCAAGCCGACAATCTCCGTGGGATCGACCCTTACTCACGTAAGGTTTATTACTTGGACGACCCAGTGCACTTGCTGGTTAGTTGCGCGAAGTTGTGAAACAGATATAAGATCATGAACGTGCGTATTGAGTTTTTAGCGCCGTTACCAAGGAATGGAATGATCACGATTTCGTGCACCAAGTTTTTGGCGCCGTTGCCGGGGATTGTTCGAGTTTGGACAACTGATGGTTCATCTTGTTGCTCAGATTAGGTAATTTTCTTTTTGTTCTATTTTCAAAAATTTTTCAAAAATATTTCAAAATTTTTTCTTTTGTTTTCGAAAATTATTTTAAAATTTTAAGAATGAATTCTAAAGTTTCCAAATGGTATGCTGAAGTTTGGCTGGCCATCAAGCTTTAGACTAACCTGGTATGATTCCTAGAATCTTGTTTGAGGACTTTGAATTCATTGCTTCCTTTTTCCTATATGTTTTCGAAAAAAATATACAAAAATCCAAAAAAATAATAAAATTGTAAAAACCAAAAATATTTTGTGTTTCTTGTTTGAGTCTTAAATCAATTTTTTTGTGTCAATTGCATTTTTCTAAAAAATTTATGTATTTTTTAAAAATTCATGCATTCATAGTGTTCTTCATGGTCTTCAAGTTGTTCTTGGTAAGTCTTCTTGTTTGATTTTGATGTTTTCTTGTTTTGTGTCTTTTGTTGTTTTTCATATGCATTTTTCGTTTGTTAGAGTCTAAACATTAAAAATTTCTAATTTTGGTGTCTTGCATGTTTTCTTTGCATCAAAAATTTTTCAAAAATATGTTCTTGATGTTCATCATGATCTTCAAAGTGTTCTTGGTGTTCATCTTGACATTCATAGTGTTCTTGCATGCGTCATTGGTTTTGATCCAAAATTTTTCATGTTTTGGGTCATAATTGTGTTTTTCTCTCACATCATTAAAAATTCAAAAATCAAAAAAATATCTTTTCCTTTTTTTCTCTCAAATTTTCGAAATTTTGGGTTGACTTAGTCAAAAATTTTAAAAATAAGTTGTTTCTTGTAAGTCAAGTCAAATTTTCAATTTTAAAAATCTTATCTTTTTCAACAACTTTTTCAAAAATCAAATCTTTCTCATTTTTTTATAATTATCGAAAATTTTAAACATTAATTTTTCAAAATTTTTTTTCTTAATTTTATCTTATATTTTCGAAATTAATACTAACCTTTAATGTTTCAATTCAAAAATTTTAAGTTTGTGATTTTCCTTTCAAGAAAAATTCAATCTTTAAAATTCTAGAATCATATCTTTTGGTTTCTTGTTAGTTAAGTCATCAACTTTAATTTTTAAAAAAAGTCAAATCTTTTTAATTTATCTTTTAAATCTTTTTCAAACAAATCTCTTTCAATCATATCTTTTCAAAATTTGATTTCAAAATCTTTTTCTAACTTCTTATCTTCTTATCTTTTTAAAATTGATTTTCAAATCTTATCTTTTTGTTTCAATCATATCTTTTTAAATTTCAATCATATCTTTTTCAAAACTACCTAACTAACTCTCTCTCTCTCTAATTTTCGAAAATTACCTTCCTCTTTTTCAAAAATTCTTTTTAATTAACTAATTGTTTCAGATTTTAATTTTAATTTATTTCTTCTTTTAATTTTCGAAAATCACTAACCATTTTTCAAAAAAATAATTTTCGAAAATCCTTCTTTCTCATCTCCTTCTATTTATTTATTCATCTACTAACATCTCTCCCTCACTCACCAAAAATCCGAACCCTCTCTCTCTCTCCGAGTTCAGATTTTCTCTTCTTCTTTTCTTCTACTCACACAGGGAACCTCTATACTGTGGTAAAAAAGATCCCTATTATTATTATTTTTCTGTTCCCTCCTTTTTCATATGAGCAGGAGCAAGGACAAGAACATTCTTGTTGAAGCAGATCCAGAACCTGAAAGGACTCTGAAGAGGAAACTAAGAGAAGCTAAATTACAACAATCCAGCAAGCACCTTTCAGAAATTTTCGAACAAGAAGAGGAGATGGCAGCCGAAAATAATAATAATGCAAGGAAGATGCTTGGTGACTTTACTGCACCAAAATCCAATTTACATGGAAGAAGCATCTCTATTCCCACCATTGGAGCAAACAATTTTGAGCTTAAGCCTCAACTAGTTTCTCTGATGCAACAAAACTACAAGTTTCATGGACTTCCATCTGAAGATCCTTTTCAGTTCTTAACTGAATTCTTGCAGATATGTGATACTGTAAAGACTAATGGAGTATATCCTGAAGTCTACAGGCTCATGCTTTTCCCTTTTGCTGTAAGAGACAGAGCTAGAATATGGTTGGACTCTCAACCAAAAGATAGCCTGAACTCATGGGATAAGCTGGTCACGGCTTTCTTAGCTAAGTTCTTTCCTCCTCAAAAGCTTAGTAAGCTTAGAGTGGATGTTCAAACCTTCAGACAAAAAGAAGGTGAATCCCTCTATGAAGCTTGGGAGAGATACAAGCAACTGACCAAAAAGTGTCCTACTGACATGCTTTCAGAATGGACCATCCTAGATATATTCTATGATGGTCTGTCTGAATTAGCTAAGATGTCATTGGATACTTCTGCAGGTGGATCCATTCACCTAAAGAAAACACCTGCAGAAGCTCAAGAACTTATTAACATGGTTGCTAACAACCAGTTTATGTATACTTCTGAGAGGAATCCTGTAAGCAATGGGATGCCTCAAAAGAAGGGAGTTCTTGAGATTGATACTCTGAATGCCATATTGGCTCAGAACAAACTATTGACTCAACAGGTCAATATGATTTTTCAGAGTCTGAATGGAATGCAAGCTGCATCCAACAGTACTCAAGAGGCGCCTTCTGAAGAAGAAGCTTATGACCCTGAGAATCCTGTAATAGCAGAGGTAAATTACTTAGGTGAACCTTATGGAAACACCTATAACTCATCATGGAGAAATCATCCAACTTTCTCATGGAAGGATCAACAAAAGCCTCAACAAGGCTTTAACAATGGTGGAAGAAGTAGGTTTAGCAATAGCAAACCTTTCCCATCATCCACTCAGCAACAGACAGAGAATTCTGAACAAAATACCTCTAATTTAGCAAACTTAGTCTCTGATCTGTCTAAGGCCACTCTGAGTTTCATGAATGAAACAAGATCCTCCATATGAAATTTGGAGGCACAAGTGGGCCAGCTGAGTAAGAAGATCACTGAAATCCCTCCTAGTACTCTCCCAAGCAATACAGAAGAGAATCCAAAGAGAGAGTGCATGGCCATTGATATAACCATCATGGCCGAATCCAAAGAGGAAGGGGAGGACGTGAATCCCAATGAGGAAGACCTCATGGGACGTCTCTCAAGCAAGGAGGAGTCCCCTATTGAGGACCTAAAGGAATCTGAGGCTCATCTAGAGACCATAGAGATTCCATTGAACCTCCTTATGCCCTTCATGAGCTCTGATGAGTATTCCTCTTCTGAAGAGAATGAGGATGTTACTGAAGAGCAAGTTGCCAAGTTCCTTGGTGCAATCATGAATCTGAATGCCAAATTATTTGGTAATGAGACTTGGGAAGATGAACCTCCCCTGTTCACCAATGAACTAAATGCATTGGATCAACTGAGATTGCCTCAGAAGAAACAGGATCCTGGAAAGTTCCTAATACCTTGTACCATAGGCACCATGACCTTTGAGAAGGCTCTATGTGACATTGGGTCAGGGATAAACCTCATGCCACTCTCTGTAATGGAGAAGCTGGGAATATTTGAGGTGCAAGCTGCTAGAATCTCATTAGAGATGGCAGACAACTCAAGAAAAGAGGCTTATGGACAAGTAGAGGACATGTTAGTAAAGGTTGAAGGCCTTTACATCCCTGCTGATTTCATAATCCTGGATACTGGGAAGGATGAGGATGAATCCATCATCCTTGGAAGACCCTTCCTAGCCACAGCAAGAGCTGTGATTGATGTGGACAGAGGAGAGTTGGTCCTTCAACTGAATGATGACTACCTTGTAATTAAAAGCCAAGGTTCTCCTTCTGTAACCATGGAGAGGAAGCATGAAAAGCTTCTCTCATTACAGAGTCAACCAAAGCCCCCACAGTCAAACTCTAAGTTTGGTGTTGGGAGGCCACAACCAAACTCTAAGTTTGGTGTTAAACTCCCATATCTAAACTCTAAGTTTGGTGTTGGGAAGTCTCAACAATGCTCTGAACATCTGTGAGGCTCCATGAGAGCCCACTATCAAGCTATTGACATTAAAGAAGCGCTCATTGGGAGGCAACTCAATTTTTATTTATCTAATTTTATTTTATTTTTATTGTTATTTCATGTTTTATTAGGTTCATGATCATGTGGAATCACAAAATAAATACAAAAATTAAAAATAGAATCAAAAACAGCAGAAGAAAAATCACACCCTGGAGGAAGGGCTTACTGGCGTTTAAACGCCAGTAAGGAGCATCTGGCTGGCGTTCAACGCCAGAACAGAGCATGGATCTGGCGTTGAACGCCAAAAACAAGCAGCATCTTGGCGTTCAGACGCCAGAAATGCACACTGAGGAAAGCTGGCGCTGAACGCCAGAAACATGCTGCATCTGGGCGTTGAACGCCCAGAACAAACATCAACTCGGCGTTTAAACGCCAGAATTGCATGCAAAGGCATTTTGCATGCCTAAATGGTGCAGGGATGTAAATCCTTGACACCTCAGGATCTGTGGACCTCACAGGATCCCCACATACCTCACCCTCTCTCTCTCTCCATTCACAGTCATCCCTTCTGTTTTCCATTCACCACTCACATCCATACACACATCCCTCCATCTCCTCCATATCTTCTTCTTCTTCTTCTATTCTTTCTTCTTTTGCTCGAGGGCGAGCAACAATCTAAGTTTGGTGTGGTAAAAGCATAAGCTTTTTATTTTTCCATTACCATTGATAGCACCTAAGACCAGAGAAACCTTTAGAAAAGGGAAAGGGAAGACAAAAGCTTCCACCTCCGAGTCATGGGAGATGAAAAGATTCATCTCAAGGGTCTATAGCTCAGTGGTAGAACATTTGACTGCAAATCAAGAGATCTCTGAGACACCTCAGGGGATACATTTTCCTCCACACAAGTATTGGGAGCAAATCAATACCTCCCTAAGGAGAACTAAGTTCCAACATGGGACAATTAAGGGTGGAACATCAAGAGCACTCCATCATCCACCATGAAATTAGAGAAGATCAAAGAGCAATGAGGGAGGAGCAACAAAGACAAGGAAGAGACAAAGAAGAGCTCAAGGACATCATTGGTTCTTCAAGAAGAAAACGCCACCATCACTAAGGTGGACTCATTCCTTGTTCTTAAATTTTCTATTTTTCGTTTTCTATGTTAAATGTTTATCCCTGTTTGTGTCTTCATTACATGATCATTAGTATTTAAGTGTCTATGCCATAAGTTATGAATGTCATATGAATCCATCACCTCTCTTAAATGAAAAATGTTTTAATTACAAAAGAACAAGAAGTACATGAGTTTCGAATTTATCCTTGAATTTAGTTTAATTATATTGATGTGGTGACAATACTTTTTGTTTTCTGAATGAATGCTTGAACAGTGCATATGTCTTTTGAAGTTGTTGTTTAAGAATGTTAAATATGTTGGCTCTTGAAAGAATGATGACAAGGAGACATGTTATTTGATAATCTGAAAAATCATAAAATAGATTCTTGAAGCAAGAAAAAGCAGTGAATACAAAGCTTGCAGAAAAAAATAGCGAGAAAAAGAAAAAAAAAAAGAGAAAGAAAAAGAAAAAGCAAGCAGAAAAAGCCATAGCTCTTAAAACCAAAAGGCAAGAGCAAAAAGCCAATAGCCCTTAAAACCAAAAGGCAAGGGTAATAAAAAGGATCCAAGGCTTTGAGCATCAGTGGATTGGAGGGCCTAAAGGAATCAAATCCTGGCCTAAGCGGCTAAACCAAGCTGTCCCTAACCATGTGCTTGTGGCGTGAAGGTGTCAAGTGAAAACTTGAGACTGAGCGGTTAAAGTCAAGGTTCGAAGTAAAAAAAAGAAAAAAAAAGTGTGCTTAAGAATCCTGGACACCTCTAATTGGGGACTTTAGCAAAGCTGAGTCACAATCTAAAAAGGTTCACCCAGTTATGTGTCTGTGGCATTTATGTATCCGGTGGTAATACTAGAAAACAAAGTGCTTAGGGCCACGGCCAAGACTCATAAAGTAGCTGTGTTCAAGAATCAACATACTGAACTAGGAGAATCAATAACACTATCTGAACTCTGAGTTCCTATAGATGCCAATCATTCTGAACTTCAATGGATAAAGTGAGATGCCAAAACTATTCAAGAGGCAAAAAGCTACAAGTCCCGCTCATTTGATTGGAGCTAAATTTCATTGATAGTTTGGAATTTATAGTATATTCTCTTCTTTTTATCCTATTTGATTTTCAGTTGCTTGGGGACAAGCAACAATTTAAGTTTGGTGTTGTGATGAGCGGATAATTTATACACTTTTTGGCATTGTTTTTAGTATGTTTTTAGTAGGATCTAGTTACTTTTAGGGACGTTTTTATTAGTTTTTATGTTAAATTCACATTTCTGGACTTTACTATGAGTTTGTGTATTTTTCTGTGATTTCAGGTATTTTCTGGCTGAAATTGAGGGACTTGAGCAAAAATCAGATTCAGAGGTTGAAGAAGGACTGCTGATGCTGTTGGATTCTGACCTCCCTGCACTCAAAGTAGATTTTCTGGAGCTACAGAACTCCAAATGGCGCGCTCTTAACGGCGTTGGAAAGTAGACATCCAGAGCTTTCCAGCAATATATAATAGTCCATACTTTGCCCGAGTTTAGATGACCCAAAAGGGCGTTGAACGCCAGTTCTACGCTGCAGTCTGGAGTTAAACGCCAGAAACACGTCACGAACCAGAGTTGAACGCCAAAAACATGTTACAACTTGGCGTTCAACTCCAAGAATGACCTCTACACGTGTATCATTCAAGCTCAGCCCAAGCACACACCAAGTGGGCCCTGGAAGTGGATTTATGCATCATTTACTTATCTCTGTAAACCCTAGTAACTAGTTTAGTATAAATAGGACCTTTTACTATTGTATTAGGCATCTGGGGACGTTTAGTTCTTAGATCATGGGGGCTGGCCTCTCGGCCATGCCTGAACCTTTCACTTATGTATTTTTCAATGGTAGAGTTTCTACACTCCATAGATTAAGGTGTGGAGCTCTGCTGTTCATCATGAATTAATGCAAAGTACTACTGTTTTTCTATTCAATTCAACTTATTCCGCTTCTAAGATATTCATTCGCACTTCAACATGAATGTGATGAATGTGACAATCATCATCATTCCCTACGAACGCGTGCCTGACAACCACTTCCGTTCTACCTCAGATTGAATGAGTATCTCTTGGATCTCTTAATCAGAATCTTCGTGGTATAAGTTAGAACCCATGGATGGCCATTCCTGAGATCCGAAAAGTCTAAACCTTGTCTGTGGTATTCCGAGTAGGATCTGGGAAGGGATGGTTGTGACGAGCTTCAAACTCGCGAGTGCTGGGCGTAGTGACAGTCGCAAAAGGAGGGTGAATCCTATTCCAGTATGATCGAGAACCTCCAGATGATTAGCCATGCAATGACAGCGCATCGGACCATTTTCACAGAGAGGATGGGATGTAGCTATTGACAACGGTGATGCCCTTACATAAAGCTTGCCATGGAACGGAGTAGGATTGATTGGATGAAGACAGTAGGAAAGCAGAGATCAGAGGAACGAAAGCATCTCCATACGCTTATCTGAAATTCTCACCAATGAATTACATAAGTACCACTATCCTATTTTATATTTTATTTATTTTCATCCACTATAATTTCTTAATACAATTTAATCCGCCTGACTGAGATCTACAAGGTGACCATAGCTTGCTTCAAGCCGACAATCTCCATGGGATCGACCCTTACTCACGTAAGGTTTATTACTTGGACGACCCAGTGCACTTGCTGGTTAGTTGCGCGAAGTTGTGAAAAAGATATAAGATCATGAACGTGCGTATTGAGTTTTTAGCGTCGTTACCAAGGAATGGAATGATCACAATTTCGTGCACCAGTCTCCTTCGAATTTCTCTTCGGATCTCTAGATACTCATTCTTTTTTAGCCTGAAGGGGACTTCAGGAATCACCATTTTCTTTGCCACTACTTCATAGAAGTAGTCTTGATGAGCTTTGGTGATGAATCTTTCTATCTCCCAAGATTCGGAGGTGGAAGTAATGAATCCATATTTGATGATGATTTTTGGGTAGAATTGGATGAATTTCATCACATAAACTTGCACTTATTCCCTTGAATAGCATGCTTTTGAACTTTCCTCCCAAATTGTGCTTGATTGTGAAAATATGCTCTTTTGTGTTTGATTTGATCTATTTTTATTCTATTTACCTTCCATTCGATGCCTTGATGTGGTTGTGAGTGATTTCAGGTGTATAAGGTAGGAATGGATTGGAGAAAATGGAAAAAGAGCATGCAAAGTGGAGGAAACATGAAGAATCAAAGGAGATGAGTTCAGAGACCTGTGCGTGTGCACAGCCTCTTGTGCGTCCGCACAGGAGCCCAAGCAGAGCGCGTGAATGAATCTGAGCGTGTCACACATCCAGCCAAGCATCGCCTAGTATGCGTGCGCACACATACTTGTGTGTACGCATAAGAAGGAAATTCCGCAAAGTGTGCAGACGCACATGCCTGTGCGTCCGCACAGGTGGCCGCACATGTCTTCATTAAAATAGCACGTGACTCGCGATTTGGGGACTTTGGAGGCCCAATTCTGCAGCCTCTTAGCTCATATTGAAGGGGAAATAAAGAGGAGAACATAGCATATCATTAGTATAGTTTTAGGAGTAGTAGTAAGAAGTTTTAGTTTAGTTTTCTCTTAGTTTTTCATCATCTCTACTAGGGTTCTATTAGGGTTTTATATTCCAAGTGCCATTTCCAATTTTGATCTAGGATTTTGCTAATCTCATTGTAAGTATTCTCTTGTTTTTACTCTTTATAGTTACATTGTCATTACTCTTTCTTCCATTTCAAGTAATAGTTCAATTTTACTTCTCTTTTGCAATTTCAATTTCTTGTTGATGAATTTGATGTTTGATGCTTTTTTTATGATTTCTTGTGCTATTCTTGTTGATTGAGATCAATTGTTGCTTTTTGTTTCAAGTCTTTTCTCATTTTCTTCATGTTTGAGCTTTATGCCCACAAGGTGTTTGACAAAATATCAAACATGGTTTTAGGCCAAAGGCTTGGGTAAAGTGAGCCATTGGGTTCCTAGAGTTGAATGTCCGACATTTAGTGTCAATTCTTGGATTGTTAATTGTGCTTGTTCCCACTAACGCTAATTTGTTGCTAAGGCAATTAGCAAGCAATTTAGGATTTGTGGGTTAAGGACACTTATGCTCATTGAACTTACTTTCCAATGTGAGAGTTGATCAAGTGAGACTAATCCATCATAATTGTCATAGTTGTGGTTCCAACAAGGAAAGGACCCTTAGCCCACTCCAAGCCAAGACCCCTTTTTATGCTTTCAATCCTTTAGACATTTCCATGTTGATCTCTTTTATACTTTACTTGTTCATATTACATAGTCGGTTCTTTCGTCTCTTCATTAGTTCAATTGTTACAATTTTGCATGTTCTTTGATGAGCGGATAATTTATACGCTTTTTGGCATTATTTTTAAGTAGTTTTCAGCATTTTTTAATTACTTTTTAGTATATTTTTATTAGTTTTTATGCAAAAATTGATGCACGGAAAACTTGTCTCTTAACAAATTTCCCTTCGGTGAGTATACCGAATTGTTGTCAAGTAATAACTCACAATAGAGTGAGGTCGAATCCCACAGAGATTAACGGATTAAGCAATCAATGGTTAATTGATTATTCTAGTTAGACGAATCATATTGGAGTGATGAGTAACAAGGAACTGTAAATGGCACAAAAATAAAGAGAGAGATAAAGTGCTGAAAAGTAAAATGGCAAGAAAAGTAAACGTAAGAACTAAAAATAAAATGAACATTGGGATCAAGAGATATTGCAATCCTCCGGATCAAGTTCATCCTCATCTCTTCCTCAATCAATGCATTCATTGATCTCCTTGGCAATCTTAAGTGATTGGATCCCAATTCCTTGGCAACCCAATCTCTCTAAGCTTGAACAATTTCCCAATTCCTTGATTTAATTGCTCATGGGAAGAGATGAAGTTTGGTCACTGATTATACCACACACATTCATAGATCAAAGTATTGGTAGGATTAAATGTCACAATATCCATCCAACCCCCAACCTAATCCAATGTGAGAGAGCATTTCTAGCATGATCTCCTCATTCCTCTTCCAAGGTTCAGAGGAAATCCAAGTATGAGCAATTTCTCTTCCGAGACAATTACCCAATTGGATGAAGATCGAAAGCTCTCTAGTAAAATCAAGAGAAAAGAAAGAAGAAGAAGAATAAGAACTACAATTGATCCATTGAATCACAATAGAGCTCTCTAACCCAATGAAAAGAGTTAGTTGATCATTGCTCTACCAAAATAGAAAAGAAAGAAAGTGCAAAAAAGTAAAGATGAAGATTAAAACTGAAATTGAAACTTCAAAATTCTTAAATGAAAATTACAACTAAAACGAAACTACTCATAAGGAAGAAAAGAAGAGAAAAAGAAGAAGAGTGTAGGAGGGGAGGGGTCCGAAGGCCCACTCCCCTTGGAGTGTGCCAATTCACAGAAGTTCGAATTGGTCTTCACTCTCTCCCCTTCCTTCAATTTCTCCCTTTTTCAGAATGAATTGTAGAAACTAAGGCCTTTTTATAGGCTCTCCTAAATTACAAAATGAAATGAAATTAAAAGTAAATTACAATGAAATGAAAATTAACTATTCTAGATGCTTATTGTGGCCTTGATTGGTTGACAATTGTGGGCTTGCTTGCTTGAGCTTTGAAGTGGACTTGAGAGAGAAGTGAATCAAATTTGAGGTCCAGGGTGACTTGGCGTTATTGCTGCCATTAGCCACACTAACGCTACAAGTGTGGCGTTAGTGCTGAAGTTAGTGTGGCTAACGTCACACTTGCTACCCAGTTAGTGTTTTTGGGGCTTAAAAGATGCCTATGGTTTGTACTCCAATTTCATGCCCACCATAAAGTATTATATATCGTTGGAACTCTCTAAATGTCAGATTTCTAACGTAACTGGAATCACCTCAATTGGACCTCTGTAACTCAAGTTATGCTCCTTTGAAGTGGACAAGGTCGCTGGCATAGTCGCTGGCGTTATTGGAAGAAGTCAGTGCCAATAACGTCCGCGTTCAGGGGATTAATATTGCCAGGTTCTGGAGCTCAAACTTAATGTGCACCCCATACTATTATATATTTTTGGAAAGCCTTGGATGTCTACTTTCCAACGCCTTTGAAAGCGCATCATTTGGAGCTATACAGCTCGAGTTACACTTCTTGGAAGGTGAAGAGGTCAGCTGGCCTTACTACAGGTTGATACCATGTTCATCTTTGCACTTTCGGGGCAGGTTTTCTCCCACAAATTTAGTGTTCACCATATAGTGCCATAGATGCTTAGAAAGCTCTGGAATCCTACTTTCCAATGCCACTAGAATCACCTCATTTGGAGCTATGTGGCTCAAGTTATTTTGGTTTGAAGAGGGCATGGTCAGGCTACTGAGTGAGATTTTGCCCACGATAGTGTCCACGTTAGTGTAATTAACGTGGCCACTAACGTAAGCCTTCTTTGCTTCGCAAACGTTAGTGGCATTCACTTTTTCTACTAATCTTGGAATTTCCCTTTCCTTCCACGTTAGTTCCCACGTTAATGTAACTAACGTGGAAACTAACGTGGGTCTTCTTGCCCTTTGCTAATGTTAGTGGTGTTTACTTTTACCACTAACGTTCCATGCTCTCCTTCTTCAAAGTAAATGCCATTAACTTTCTCACAAACGTTGGGGCTTCTCTTTTCTTCCACCTTAGTGCCCACGTTAGTGGAGCTAACGGGGTCGCTAACGTGGGTCTTCTTGCCCTTCGCTAACGTTAGTGGCGTTAATGTTCTCACTAACTTTTCAAGCTTTCCTTCCTTCCACTTTAATGGCCACATTAGTGGTGCTAACATAGCCACTAACGTGGCTCTTCTCTGCTTCTTTTGGTCTGAAATCAAATAAACAAAGTGTATCAAAGTAACATACAAGACAAACTTCATTATACTAAGTGTGCTAATAATGCCCAAAATCATACTTTCACTTAGTGTGATCTATTTCATCATATTTACCCTGTATATTAACTAAAATTCACCTATGCTTGAGATTTTGTTTCATGCAGAGATTTTTCATGCTATTACTCATTTATTGGCATAATTTGTATGAAAACTAACTAAAACCTACTGAAATAACTATCAAAAATAGGCAATGATGCACCCGCATCACAACACCAAACTTAAATCTTGCTTGTCCCCAAGCAAGGAAAGAATTATGCATGAAGGATTCTTTTTATTGGAGTGTGCTGAAGAATATCTTATGATGCCTTGGTGAGTGAAGTGATTAAGTGACAATGAAGGCCAACTCCAATTATATGCTTATGCAAGGGTTCCAGTGTTCATTAGTCCTTACATCTTGGAAGTCTTAGATCTTATTAGTGTCATTCGGATGGTATTATGGAGTCCTCTTTATAGATTATCACCTTGAAGCAGTATTTATTTGTCTTGGCCTCGACTCTAGGTGTCATGTCTCAAAGCAGCCCTTTAGGATAAGTTTTCAATCAATACTCCCAATCCAGTTGGGTTAAGGTATTAGGTGATGAAGCACCCCTTAGGATTTACTTGCTCAGGCCTCTTTCTTTGACACAAATTCACCACAAGCATGTAACTAGGACAATAACTCTTTGAGTTTTTGTATCTTTCTTTTTTGTCCTAGTAATTGATGCTCTGAGCCTTGGGCTTTTTCCTTGTTTTTCTTTTTCTTTTGTTTTCTTTTGTTTACTGCTTCTTGGATCAATAGATTTTTGAGAATTTCCATAACACTTCTCCAAATTTCAATTCCTGTCTATGAGCTCCCATGCAAGTTTTCACAAATATGTAACCTCAATACACAATCATACAATCAGAACCTCCACTCCTCTTAATCTTTAGCTTGCCTCAAAATTAATAAAATTTCTCAACACTTTCCTTTCAAAAGAATGATTTCTTCGATGCATTTTTAAGTATAATGGATGCAAGCAGATTAAAGATGAAGGTGCAATGATAAGTAGTGAACCATGCTTATTACTAAAAGCAACTTAACAGAAGAGAGGTAGACCACAGAATTCAAAACAAGAGACATTCATGATTGCAATTAAGTCTACTGGGAGTAAATGAGAAGGAAAGGAACTTTACAACCTTTGTAGCTCATCTTCGCCCTTGTTGTCCTTTCTTGCATACTTCCTCCCTCCAATCACCATCTTAGAATAAGTGCTTTGCAGGCAAGCAACAAGTAGGAGCAGTGTTGTTGAGATTGTGATTCAACCATGAATGTCAAAAAAAAGAAACAAGCTATGAGTAATGCATAAAATTAAGCAAGCTTGGTAAAAAAAAATGACACTACAAGCCTAAGAAGCAAAGGCATTATGATTGTATAGACAAGTGGTGTTGTTGGATACATTGCATAAAAAAAATAAGTGGCACACCAAACTTAGTGTGAAACTTTCTCTTGGAATTGATGCAAGTATCCAGAAAGATTAAAAACAGATTGTTGCGGGGCAACACCAAACTTAGAATGTGATCATATGCCAATTTTATTTGAAAAGAAGCTAAGTAAAAGAACTGTTGTATTAATAACAAAATCACCAAGAGCCAGAGCTGTCACGAACAGGGGCTTCTTGGTGAGGCATTAACACAAACAGTTAGAGAGCATAGAAAATAAAGAACTAAAGAAATTACATGAATAAAGCAAAACAAAAGAAAATGTCTAATCTATGTAATCAACCAACCGGGAGTTTGTTAATCACAATTAATCCCCGGCAACGGCGCCATAAACTTGATGCACGGAAAACTTGTCTCTCAACAAATTTTCCTTCGGCAAGTATACTGAATTGTCGTCAAGTAATAACTCACAATAGAGTGAGGTCGAATCCCACAGAGATTAACGGATTAAGCAATCAATGGTTAATTGATTATTCTAGTTAGACGAATCATATTGGAGTGATGAGTAACAAGGAACTGTAAATGGCACAAAAGTAAAGAAAGAGATAAAGTGCTGAAAAGTAAAATGGCAAGAAAAGTAAATGTAAGAACTAAAAATAAAATGAACATTGGGATCAAGAGATATTGCAATCCTCCGGATCAAGTTCATTCTCATCTCTTCCTCAATCAATGCATTCATTGATCTCCTTGGCAATCTTAAGTGATTGGATCCTGATAAACTACTATTTCATGGTTTATCTTGTGCTCAATTGAGTGATTTTTATCAACTCTTTACCCACTTATTCATACTATTTGCATGGTTTTACGTTTTCCTTCCTAATTTTGTTCTATGATTGAAAACATGTTTCCTGGGCCTTTATATTGCTAATATTAATCCTCTCTTATCACCATTAGATGCCTTGATGTGTGTTAAGTGATTTCAGAGTTTATAGAGCAGGAATGGCTCAGAGGATGGAATGGAAGCATGCAAAAATGGAAGGAATACAAGAAGTTGAAAGAACTGCAAAGCTGTCAGCCTGACCTCTTTGAACTCAAATGGCTATAACTTTAGCTACAGAGGTCCAAACGACGTGGTTCCAATTGCATTGGAAAGCTAATGTCCGGGGCTTCGATTTGACATATAATATGTTATAGTTTCCCTGACGCTAGGCGACGCAAACGCGCGCTCCACGCGGACACGTCGCAGTGGCGAAAATCAGCGTGGCAGATTTCTTCTCCAGCGATTTCTGGGCTATTTTCGACCCAATTTGCGGCCCAGAAAACACAGATTAAAGGCTATAAAGTGGGGGAATCTATTCATTCATAATCACAAGCTCATAATTCACAATTTTAGATTTTTAGATGTAGTTTTTAGAGAGAGAGGCTCTCTCCTCTCTCTTAGGATTTAGGATTAGGATTCCTTTTAATTTTATTGCTTCAATACCAGGTCCAATATTTTCCTTTAATTAATGTCTCTCTTTTATTTTTAATTATTCCAATTCTCTTACTTGTTAATGTTCCAATTTAGCTTATGAACCTTCCCATGTTAAGATTTGAATGTTCTATTTAATATATTTTGAGGTATTTCAGTTTATGATTGTTTTATTCTATTTATGAATGCTTTTAATTTAATTTAGATATTTTCTTCCTTTTGGCTTTGGTTAAGTAATTAGTAACACTTGAGTTGTCAAACTCAGCAGTGGTTGAAATTGACAGATTCCTGATTGATCTAGATCGCTCTAAAGCTAGTCTTCCCACAGGGATTGACTAGGACTTGAGGATCAAGCTAATTAGTCCACTTGACTTAACTAAGTGGGATTAAAATCCAATTCTCATCACACCTGATAAGGATAACTAGGATATAAATTCCAAATTCTTATACCTTGCCAAGAGATTTTATTATTATTAATTTATTTTTCTTGTCATTTAAATTACTTGCTCCTTATTTCAAAAACCCCCAATTTACAAAACTCATAACCAATAATAAGAACATACCTCCCTGCAATTCCTTGAGAAGACGACCCGAGGTTTAAATACTTCGGTTATCAATTTATTTAGGGGTTTGTTACTTGTGACAACCAAAACTTTTGTACGAAATGATTTTCTGTTGGTTTAGAAACTATACTACCAACGTATTATATTTTTATAAAAATTCTAAACTAGCTAGAATCCTGATCGTCAGATCCCAATTCCTTGGCAACCCAATCTCTCTAAGCTTGAACGATTTCCCAATTCCTTGATTTAATTGCTCATGGGAAGAGATGAAGTTTGGTCACTGATTATACCACACACATTCATAGATCAAAGTATTGGTAGGATTAAATGTCACAATATCCATCCAACCCCCAACCTAATCCAATGTGAGAGAGCATTTCTAGCATGATCTCCTCATTCCTCTTCCAAGGTTCAGAGGAAATCCAAGTATGAGCAATTTCTCTTTCGAGACAATTACCCAATTGGATGAAGATCGAAAGCTCTCTAGTAAAATCAAGAGAAAAGAAAGAAGAAGAAGAATAAGAACTACAATTGATCCATTGAATCACAATAGAGCTCTCTAACCCAATGAAAAGAGTTAGTTGATCATTGCTCTACCAAAATAGAAAAGAAAGAAAGTGCAGAAAAGTAAAGATGAAGATTAAAACTGAAATTGAAACTTCAAAATTCTTAAATGAAAATTACAACTAAAACGAAACTACTCATAAGGAAGAAAAGAAGAGAAAAGGAAGAAGAGTGTAGGAGGGGAGGGGTCCGAAGACCCACTCCCCTTGAGTGTGCCAATTCACAGAAGTTCGAATTGGTCTTCACTCTCTCCCCTTCCTTCAATTTCTCCCTTTTTCAGAATGAATTGTAGAAACTAAGACCTATTTATAGGCTCTCCTAAATTACAAAATTAAATGAAATTAAAAGTAAATTACAATGAAATGAAAATTAACTATTCTAGATGCTTCTTGTGGCCTTGATTGGTTGACAATTGTAGGCTTGCTTGCTTGAGCTTTGAAATGGACTTGAGAGAGAAGTGAATCAAATTTGAGGTCCAAAGTGACTTGGCGTTATTGCTGCCGTTAGCCACACTAACGCTACAAGTGTGGCGTTAGTGCTGAAGTTAGTGTGGCTAATGTCACACTTGCTACCCAGTTGGTGTTTTTGGGGCTTAAAAGATGCCTGTGGTTTGTACTCCAATTTCATACCCACCATAAAGTATTATATATCGTTGGAAAGTTCTAAATGTCAGCTTTCTAACGCAACTAGAATCACCTCAATAGGACCTCTGTAACTCAAGTTATGCTCCTTTGAAGTGGACAAGGTCGCTGGCATAGTCGCTGGCGTTATTGGAAGAAGTGAGTGCCAATAACGTCCACATTCAGAGGATTAATATTGCCATATTCTGGAGCTCAAACTTAATGTGCACCCCATACTATTATATATTGTTAGAAAGCCCTGGATGTCTACTTTTCAACGCTTTTAAAAGCGCATCATTTGGAGCTCTACAGCTCGAGTTACACTTCTTGGAAGGTTAAGAGGTCAGCTGGCCTTACTACAGGTTGATACCATGTTCATCTTTGCATTGTCGAGGCAGGGTTTCTCCCACAAATTTAGTATCCACCATGTAGTGCCATATATGCTTGGAAAGCTCTAGAATCCTACTTTTCAATGCCACTAGAATCACCTCATTTGGAGTTATGTGGCTCAAGTTATTTTTGTTTGAAGAGGGCATGGTCAGGCTGCTGAGTGAGATTTTGCCCACGTTAGTGTCCACGTTATTGTAACTAACGTGGGCATTAACGTAAGCCTTCTTTGCTTCGCAAACGTTAGTAGCATTCACTTTTTCCTCTAATGTTGGAATTTCCCTTTCCTTCCACGTTAGTTCCCACGTTAATGTAACTAACGTGGAAATTAACGTGGGTCTTCTTGCCCTTCGCTAACGTTAGTGGCGTTAATGTTCTCACTAACTTTCCAAGCTTTCTTCCTTCCAGTTTAATGGCCACATTAGTGGTGTTAACGTAGCCACTAACGTGGCTCTTCTCCGCTTCTTTTGGTCTGAAATCAAACAAACAAAGTGTATCAAAGTAACATACAAGACAAACTTCATTATACTAAGTGTGCTAATAATGCCCAAAATCATACTTTCACTTAGTGTTATCTATTTCATCATATTTACCCTGTATATTAACTAAAATTCACCTATGCTTGAGATTTTGTTTCATGCAGAGATTTTTCATGCTATTACTCATTTATTGGCAGAATTTGTCTGAAAACTAACTAAAACCTACTGAAATAACTATCAAAAAGAGGCAATGATGCACCCGCATCACAAATCATATTTCTGGACTTTACTATGAGTTTGTGTATTTTTCTGTGATTTCTGGTATTTTTTGGCTGAAATTGAGGGACCTGAGCAAAAATCTGATTCAGAGACTAAAAAAGGACTGTAGATGTTGTTGGATTCTGACCTCCCTGCACTCGAAATGGAGTTTCTGGAGCTACAGAGAACCAATTGGCGTTGTCTCAATTGCTTGGGAAAGTAGACATCCAGGACTTTCCAGCAATATATAATAGTCCATACTTTGCTCAAAGATAAATGATGTAAACTAGCGTTTAACGCCAGTTCCATGTTCCATTTTGGCGTTAAACGCCAGAAACAGGTTACAAGTTGGAGTTAAACGTCCAAAACAGGTTACAACCTGGAGTTTAACTCCATAAATAGCCTAGACACGTGTAAAGCTCAAGTCTCAGCCCCAGCACATACCAAGTGGGTCCCGAAAGTGGATTTCTGCACTATCTATCGTAGTTTACTCATTTTCTGTAAACCTAGGTTACTAGTTTAGTATTTAAACAACTTTTAGAGATTTATTTTGTACCTCATGACATTTTACACATTTTTATATTGTATTTCTGACGGCATGAGTCTCTAAACCCCATGGTTGGGGGTGAGGAGCTCTGCTGTGTCTCGATGAATTAATTCAATTACTTCTGTTTTCTATTCAATCACGCTTGTTTCTATTCTAAGATACTCGCTTGTACTTAACCGTGATGAATGTGATGATCCGTGACACTCATCATCATTCTCAACATATGAACGTGTGCCTAACAACCACTTCCGTTCTACCTTAGATTGAGTGTTGATGAGCGGATAATTTATACGCTTTTTGGCATTGTTTTTAGTATGTTTTTAGTAGAATCTAGTTACTTTTAGGGATGTTTTCATTAGTTTTTATGTTAAATTCACATTTCTGGACTTTACTATGAGTTTGTGTGTTTTTCTGTGATTTCAGGTATTTTCTGGCTGAAATTGAGGGACTTAAGCAGAAATCAGATTCAGAGGTTGAAGAAGGACTGCTGATGCTGTTGGATTCTGACCTCCCTGCACTCAAAGTGGATTTTTTGGAGATACAGAACTCGAAATGGCGCGCTTCCAATTCCGTTGGAAAGTAGACATCCAGGGATTTTCAGCAATATATAATAGTCCATACTTTGGCCAAGTTTAGACGACGTAAACTGGCGTTCAACGCCAGCTCTCTGCCCAAATCTGGCGTCCAGCGCCAGAAAAGGATCCAAAACCAGAGTTGAACGCCCAAACTGGCACAAAAGCTGGCGTTCAACTCCAAGGAGGACCTCTACACGTGTAACACTCAAAGCTCAGCCCAAGCACACACCAAGTGGGCCCCGAAAGTGGATTTATGCATCAATTACTTACTTCTATAAACCCTAGTAGCTAGTTTATTATAAATTGGACTTTTTACTATTGTATTCGACATCTCATGACATTTCAGATCTGAACTTTGTATTCTTTGACGGCATGAGTCTCTAAACTCCATTGTTGGGGGTTGAGGAGCTCTGCTGTGTCTCGATGAATTAATGCAAGTATTTCTGTTTTCTATTCAAACATGCGTGTTCCTATCTAAGATATTCATTCGCACTTCAACGTGAATGTGATGAGCGTGACAATCATCATCATTCCCCCACGAACGCGTGCCTGACAACCACTTCCGTTCCACCGTAGAATGAATGAATATCTCTTGGATCTCTTAACCAGAATCTTCGTGGTATAAGCTAGATTGATGGTGGCATTCATGAGAGTCCGGAAAGTCTAAACCTTGTCTGTGGTATTCCGAGTAGGACTCTGGGATTGAATGACTGTGACGTGCTTCAAACTCATGAGTGCTGGGCGTAGTGACAGATGCAAAAGGATAGTAAATCCTATTCCGGTACGATTGAGAACCTGTAGATGATTAGCCGTGCGGTGACAGCGCACTTGGACCCTTTTCACACTGAAGGATGGATGGTAGCCATTGACAACGGTGATCCACCAACACACAGCTTGCCATAGGAGGACGTGCGTGCGTGAATCAGAAACAGAGGGAAGCAGAATTTCAGAAGACAAAGCATCTCCAAAACTCCAACATATTCTCCATTACTGCACAACAAGTAACCTTTAATCCATGCTCTCTTGTTTATTCGCAATTCAACTGATAAATATAATTGACTTCTTGACTAAGAATTACAAGATAACCATAGATTACTTCAGACCAACAATCTCTGTGGGATTCGACCCTTACTCACGTAAGGTATTACTTGGATGACCCAGTGCACTTGCTGGTTAGTGGTACGCGTTGTGAAAAGTGTGATTCACAATTCATGCACCAAGTTTTTGGCGCCGTTGCCGGGGATTGTTCGTGTTTGAACAACTGACGGTTTATTTTGTTGCTTAGATTAGGAAAATTTTTCTTTCTGGTTTAGAGTCTCTTATTATTGTTCTTGGTTAAAAATATCCTTCTTCAAAACAAGTGTTACATTTACTGCCCAATTGGCTAGAGCGTTGGTCTAAGTCCGTGGCAGTTTGGTACACTCTTTTTAAAATCTTTTTCAAAAATAATATTTTCTCTATTAAATTTTGTGCCAAACTTTAAGTTTGGTGTTTTCCTGTTGATTTCCCTTAATTTTCAAAAATTTTGGTTTGATTTTCTAAAAATTTTAAGTTTGGTGTTCCTTCTTCATGTTCTTGTGTTCTTGTGAGTCTTCAAAGTGTTCTTGAGTTTTCCTTGTGTCTTGATCTTAAAATTTTTAAGTTTGGTGTTCCTTGGTGTTTTCTCTCCAAATTTTTCGAAAACAAGGAGCATTAGATCTAAAAAAATTTTAAATCTTGTGCTATTTTATTGTTTTTCTCTTTCCTCACTAAATTCAAAAATATCTTTTCTCTCTAATTTTAAAACAAATTTTCGAAAATTATTTTAAAAAAAAATTTCAGATTTTTTTTCTCAAAATTTAAAATCTTTTCCAAATCATATCTTTTTCAAAACTTCCTTACCACTTTCTCTCCCCTCATTTTTTCGAAAATCTTCACCTATTTTTATTTATTTTATTATTTTATTTTATTTTCGAAATAAATAAATAAATAAATAAATAAATAAATAAATAAATAAAATATTTTCTCTAATTTTACATCATCTCCCTTTCTCCATCATGGACCTAAGCGGAAATGAACAGTCCAGGAGGACTTTGGGGTCATATTCTAACCCCTCTACTACTTCATATAGGAGTAGCATCTGCATACCCTCCATTGGAGTCAGTAGCTTTGAGTTGAATCCTCAGCTCATTATCATGGTGCAGCAAAATTGCCAGTATTCCGGTCTTCCACAGGAAGAACCTACAGAGTTTCTGGCACAGTTTCTACAGATTGCTGACACAGTACATGATAAGGAAGTAGATCAGGATGTCTACAGATTATTACTGTTTCCATTTACTGTAAAAGACCAAGCCAAAAGGTGGTTAAATAACCAACCTAAGGCCAGCATAAGGACATGGAAACAGCTGACAGAAAAATTCCTGAATCAATACTTTCCTCCAAAACGGATGACACAGCTAAGGCTGGACATCCAAGGCTTTAAACAAGGAGATAATGAATCTCTTTATGATACCTGGGAGAGATACAGAGAGATGCTACAAAAATGCCCCTCCGAAATGTTTTTAGAGTGGGTTCAGTTAGACATCTTCTATTATGGGCTTGCTGAAGGAGCTCAGATGTCTCTAGATTACTCAGCTGGTGGATCTATCCACATGAGAAAGACAATTGAGGAGGCTCAAGAGCTCATTGATACAGTTGCCAGGAATCAGCATCTGTACCTAAGCAGTGACCCTTCCATGAAAGAAGAGGTTAAAACAGTAACTGCTGAACTAAGCCCTGTGAAATAAGCTGCTGAATTCAATCAGCAATTGGACTTTCTAACAAAGCAGTTAGCCGAATTTAAAGATAGGCTACAAGAGACAAGAATGGCTAATATGCATATGGAAGAACAGTTTAGGCAAACAAAGCAGTAGCTGTCAAGACAAATAACAGAAGAATGCCAAGCAGTTCAATTAAGAAGTGGGAAAACATTAAATACCCCACCTCAAGGCAGTAAAAAGCCAAGAAATGAGCAAACCACCCAAAATTCACCTGAGGACAGTAAGAGCCCAGGGAAAAATAACTCTGGCGCTAAAACGCCAGAAATTTGGTGGAAGGCTGGCGCTGAACACCCAGACCATGCCCAAGACTGGCGTTCAACGCCAGAAACAAGCAAGAACTGGCGTTCAACGCCAGAAATAGGCAAGGATCTGGCGTTGAACGCCCAAAATGGGTAGGATCTGGCGCTGAACGCCCAAAATGGGCACAGTTCTGGCGTTCAGACGCCAGGAACAGACAAGGAGTTGGCATCTAACGTCACTCCAGCTTCTAACTCTGGCACTTAATTGCCAGTGAGGAATCAGACACACACAAATGCTGATAACAACCCCTCTAAAAAGGCTTCTTCAACCACTTCTGTAGGCAATAACCCTACAGCAACTAAGGTTGAAGAATATAAAGCCAAGATACCTTATCCTCAAAAACTCCGGAAAGAGGAGCAGGATAAGCAATTTGCTCGCTTTGCAGATTCCCTCAGGACTCTTGAAATAAAGATTCCATTTGCAGAGGCACTTGAGCAAATACCTTCTTGTGCCAAGTTCATGAAAGAGATCTTGAGTCATAAAAAGGATTGGAGAGAAACAGAAAGAGTTCTCCTCACTGAAGAATGCAGTGCAGTCATTCTGAAGAGCTTTCCTGAAAAGCTTAAAGACCCTGGGAGTTTTCTGATACCATGCACATTAGAAGGTAACTGCACCAAGACATCTTTATGTGATCTTGGGGCAAGCATCAACCTAATACATGCATCCACTATCAGAAAGCTTGGTTTAACTGAAGAAGTTAAACCAACCCGGATATGTCTCCAACTTGCTTATGGCTCCACTAAATACCCATCAGGCGTGATTGAAGACATGATTGTCAGAGTTGGGCCATTCGCCTTTCCCACTGACTTTGTAGTGCTAGAAATGGAGGAGCACAAGAGTGCTACTCTCATTTTAGGAAGACCCTTCCTAGCAACTGGACGAACTCTCATTGATGTCCAGCAGGGGGAAATAACCCTGAGAGTTAATGATGATGAGTTTAAGTTGAACGCTGTCAAAACCATGCAGCATCCAGACACATCAACAGACTGCATGAAAGTTGATCTTATTGACTCCTTGGTAGAAGAGATCAACATGGCTGAGAGTCTCGAATCGGAGTTGGAAGACATCTTTAAAGATGTTCATCCTGATTTGGAGGATTCAGAGGACATGAAAGAGCCTCTGAAATTTCTTCTGGAAGTGGAAAAACCTCCTAAACCCGAGCTCAAGCCATTACCACCATCCTTGAAATATTCATTTCTAGGAGAAGGTGACACTTTTTCAGTGATTATAAGCTCTGCTTTAAATTCACAGGAAGAGGAAGCACTTATTCAAGTGCTAAGGACACAAAAGACAGCTCTTGGGTGGTCCATAGGTGACCTTAAGGGCATAAGCCCAGCTAGATGCATGCACAAAATCTTATTGGAGGATAATGCTAAACCAGTGGTTCAACCACAGAGGCGGCTAAATCCAGCCATGAAAGAAGTGGTGCAGAAAGAGGTCACCAAATTACTAGAGGCTGGGATTATTTATCCTATTTCTGATAGCCCCTGGGTGAGCCCTGTCCAAGTCGTCCCAAAAAAGGGAGGCATGACAGTGATTCATAATGAAAAAAATGAACTGGTTCCTACAAGAACAGTTACAGGGTGGCGCATGTGTATTGACTACAGAAGGCTCAATACAGCCACCAGAAAGGATCATTTTCCTTTACCATTCATAGACCAGATGCTAGAAAGACTGTCAGGTCATGAGTATTATTGCTTTTAGATGGCTACTCAGGCTATAACCAGATTGCAGTAGATCCCCAAGATCAAGAGAAAATAGCATTCACATGTCCATCTAGAGTGTTTGCTTATAGAAGGATGCCATTTGGGCTGTGTAATGCGCCTGCAACCTTCCAGAGATGCATGCTCTCTATTTTCTCTGATATGGTGGAAAAATTTCTGGAAGTCTTCATGGATGACTTCTCAGTATATGGAGACTCATTTAGCTCCTGTCTTGATCACCTGAAACTTGTTCTGAAAAGATGCCAAGAGACCAACCTAGTTTTAAACTGGGAAAAATGTCACTTCATGGTGACTGAGGGGATTGTCCTTGGGCATAAAATCTCAAACAAGGGAATAGAGGTAGATCAAGCAAAAATAGAGGTAATTGAAAAATTACCACCACCTGCCAATGTTAAGGCAATCAGAAGCTTTCTGGGGCATGCAGGATTCTATAGAAGGTTTATAAAGGATTTTTCAAAAATCGCAAAACCTCTAAGTAATCTGCTAGCTGCTGACATGCCATTTGTGTTTGACACAGAGTGCCTGCAGGCGTTTGAAACGCTGAAAGCTAAGCTGGTCACAGCACCAGTCATTTCTGCACCAGACTGGACATTACCATTTGAGCTAATGTGTGATGCCAGTGATCACACCATTGGTGCAGTACTGGGACAGAGGCATGACAAGCTTCTGCATGTCATTTATTATGCTAGTCGCGTTTTAAATGATGCCCAGAAAAATTACACAACCACAGAAAAAGAATTACTTACAGTGGTTTACGCCATTGACAAGTTCAGATCATACTTAGTAGGATCAAAAGTGATTGTGTATACTGATCATGCTGCTCTTAAATATCTACTCACAAAGCAGGATTTAAAACCCAGGCTCATCAGATGGGTGTTGCTTCTGCAAGAGTTTGATATAGAAATAAGAGACAGAAAAGGGACAGAGAACCAAGTGGCTGATCATCTGTCTCGGATAGAGCCAGTAGAAGGGACGCCCCTCCCCTCTCTTGAGATCTCTGAGACTTTTCCGGATGAGCATTTATTTGCCATTCAGGAAACGCCATGGTTTGCTGATATTGCAAACTATAAAGCTGCAAGGTTCATACCCAAGGAGTACAACAGGATACAAAAGAAGAAATTAATTACTGATGCAAAGTACTACCTATGGGATGAACCCTATCTCTTTAAGAGATGTGCAGATGGAATAATCCGTAGGTGTGTGCCTAGAGAAGAAGCACAGAGGATCCTATGGCATTGCCATGGATCTCAATATGGAGGCCATTTCGGAGGTGAGCAAACAGCCACCAAGGTCCTCCAATGTGGCTTCTATTGGCCCACACTCTATAAAGATTCCCGAGAGTTTGTACGTAACTGTGACAGTTGCCAAAGAGCTGGTAATCTGCCTCATGGTTACGCCATGCCTCAACAAGGAATCTTGGAGATTGAGTTGTTTGACATATGGGGAATTGACTTCATGGGACCTTTCCCACCCTCATTCTCAAACACTTATATTCTGGTGGCAGTTGACTATGTATCAAAATGGGTTGAGGCCATTGCCACACCCACCAATGATACTAAAACAGTGTTGAAGTTCCTCCAGAAATATATCTTCAGCAGGTTTGGGGTCCCTAGAGTACTAATCAGTGATGGGGCACCCACTTCTGCAACAAACAGCTTTACTCTGCCATGGTTCGGTATGGGATTCGCCACAAGGTGGCTACTCCATATCATCCACAAACTAATGGGCAAGCTGAAGTCTCTAACAGAGAATTAAAGAGAATCCTGGAACGGACAGTAAGTACCCGTAGAAAGGATTGGGCACGGAGCTTGGATGATGCTCTGTGGGCTTACAGAACAGCATTCAAGACCCCTATAGGGACCTCTCCATACCAACTTGTGTATGGTAAGGCATGTCACCTACCCGTGGAACTGGAACATAAAGTCTACTGGGCAACCAGATTCCTAAACTTTGATGCCAAATTAGCAGGAGAAAAAAGATTGCTCCAGCTAAATGAGCTAGAGGAATTCAGATTCACTGCTTTCGAAAATGCCAAGCTTTATAAAGAGAAATAAAAAAAGTGGCATGACAGAAAGCTGTCATCTAGAATCTTTGAACCAGGACAGAAGGTTCTGCTGTTTAACTCTAGACTCAGGCTATTCCCCGGGAAATTGAAATCCCGGTGGAGGGGACCATACGTGATTACAAGTGTGTCGCCATATGGTTATGTTGAGCTTCAAGATATTGATTTTGATAAGAAGTTCATTGTCAATGGACAGAGAATCAAGCACTATCTTGAAGGCAATGTTGAGCAAGAGTGCTCAAGGCTGAAGCTAGATTAAAAGCTCAGCAAGGTCCAGCTAAGGACATTAAAGAAGCGCTTGTTGGGAGGCAACCCAATTTTTATTTATTTTCATGGTTTTTCATCTTTTATTAGGTTCATGATCATGTGGAGTCACAAAATAAATATTAAAAATTGAAAACAGAATCAAAAACAGCAGAAGAAAAATCACACCCTGGAGGAGGATCTCACTGGCGTTTAAACGCCAGTAAGAAGCATCTGGCTGGCGTTCAACGCCAGAACAGAGCATGGTTCTGGCGCTGAACGCCCAAAATGGGCAGCATCTGGGCGTTTGAACGCCAGAATTGCACCCTGGAGAAGAATTGGCGCTGAACGCCCAGAACAAGCATGGTTCTGGCGTTCAACGCCAGAAATGGCCAACAAATGGGCGTTGAACGTCCAAAATGGGCACCAACCTAGCGCTAAACGCCCAGAGTTGTGTGCAAGGGCATTTTGAATGCCTAAATTGGTGCAGGGATGTAAATGCCTTGACACTTCAAGATCTGTGGACCTCACAGGATCACCTCAGGATCTGTGGATCCCACAGGATCCCCACCTTCCCTCCTCATAATCCTAGTTTTTTTTCCACATCTTCTTCTTCATCTATTCCTTCTTCTTTTGCTCGAGGACGAGCAACATTCTAAGTTTGGTGTGGTAAAACAATTATGTAAAGGATCTATAGCTCAGTGGTAGAACATGTGGCTGCAAATCAAGAGATCCCTGAGATACCTCAGGGGATGCACTTCCCTCCATATAATTATTGGAAGCAACTGAGGATAGAAATACCAAAAATCACTAGGAATCAAGCCACAAAGGCAAGGAAGAGACATAGAAGAGCTCAAGAACATCATTGGTTCCTCAAGAAGGAAACGTCATCATCACTAAGGTGGACTCATTCCTTGTTCTTACTTTCTCTGTTTTTCGTTTTCTCTATGTTAAGTGCTTATCTATGTTTGTGTCTTAATTACATGATCATTAGTATTTAGTAACTATGTCTTAAAGTTATGAATGTCCTATGAATCCATCACCTCTCTTAAATGAAAAATGTTTTAATTCAAAAGAACAAGAAGTACATGAGTTTCGAATTTATCCTTGAACTTAGCTTAATTATATTGATGTGGTGACAATGCTTCTTGTTTTCTGAATGAATGCTTGAACAGTGCATATGTCTTTTGAAGTTGTTGTTTAAGAATGTTAAATATGTTGGCTCTTGAAAGAATGATGACTAGGAGACATGTTATTTGATAATCTGAAAAATCATAAAAATGATTCTTGAAGCAAGAAAAAGCAGCAAAGAACAAAGCTTGCAGAAAAAAAAATAGGCGAAAAAAAAATAGAAAAAGCAAGCAGAAAAAGCCAAAGCTCTTAAAACCAAGAGGCAAGAGCAAAAAGCCAATAACCCTTAAAACCAAAAGGCAAGGGAAAATAAAAAGGATCCCAAGGCTTTGAGCATTAGTGGATAGGAGGGCCTAAAGGAATAAAATCATGGTCTAAGCGGCTAAACCAAGCTGTCCCTAACCATGTGCTTGTGGCGTGTAGGTGTCAAGTGAAAACTTGAGACTGAGCGGTTAAAGTCAAGGTCCAAAGCAAAAAAAAAGAGTGTGCTTAAGAACCCTGGACACCTCTAATTGGGGACTTTAGCAAAGCTGAGTCACAATCTGAAAAGGTTAACCCAGTTATGTGTCTGTGGCATTTATGTATCCGGTGGTAATACTGGAAAACAAAGTGCTTAGGGCCACGACCAAGACTCATAAAGAAGCTGTGTTCAAGAATCATCATACTGAACTAGGAGAATCAATAACACTATCTAAACTCTGAGTTCCTATAGATGCCAATCATTCTGAACCTCAATGGATAAAGTGAGATGCCAAAACTATTCAAGAGGCAAAAAGCTATAAGTCCCGCTCATCTGATTGGAGCTATGTTTCATTGATAGTTTGGAATTTATAGTATATTCTCTTTTTTTTATCCTATTTGATTTTCAGTTGCTTGGGGACAAGCAACAATTTAAGTTTGGTGTTGTGATGAGCGGATAATTTATATGCTTTTTGGCATTGTTTTTAGTATGTTTTTAGGAGAATCTAGTTACTTTTAGGGATGTTTTCATTAGTTTTTATGTTAAATTCACATTTCTGGACTTTACTATGAGTTTGTGTGTTTTTCTGTGATTTCAGGTATTTTCTGGCTGAAATTGAGGGACTTGAGCAGAAATCAGATTCAGAGGTTGAAGAAGGATTGCTGATGCTGTTGGATTCTGACCTCCCTGCACTCAAAGTGGATTTTCTGGGGCTATAGAACTCGAAATGGCGCGCTTCCAATTGCGTTGGAAATTAGACATCCAGGGCTTTCCAGAAATATATAATAGTCTATACTTTGGCCAAGTTTAGACGACGTAAACTGGCGTTCAACACCAGATCTCTCCCCAAATCTGGCGTCCAGCGCCAGAAAAGGATCCAAAACCAGAGTTGAACGCCCGAACTGGCACAAAAGCTAGCGTTCAACTCCAAGGAGGACCTCTACACGTGCAACACTCAAAGCTCAGCCCAAGCACACACCAAGTGGGCCCCAGAAGTGGATTTATGCATCAATTACTTACTTCTGTAAACCCTAGTAGCTAGTTTATTATAAATAGGACTTTTTACTATTGTATTCGACATCTCATGACATTTCAGATCTGAACTTTGTATTCTTTGACGGCATGAGTCTCTAAACTCCATTGTTGGGGGTGAGGAGCTCTGCTGTGTCTCGATGAATTAATGCAAGTATTTCTGTTTTCTATTCAAACATGCGTGTTCCTATCTAAGATATTCATTCGCACTTCAACGTGAATGTGATGAGCGTGACAATCATCATCATTCCCCCACGAACGCGTGCCTGACAACCACCTCCGTTCCACCGTAGAATGAATGAATATCTCTTGGATCTCTTAACCAGAATCTTCGTGGTATAAGCTAGATTGATGGCGGCATTCATGAGAGTCCGGAAAGTCTAAACCTTGTCTGTGGTATTCCGAGTAGGACTCTGGGATTGAATGACTGTGACGTGCTTCAAACTCATGAGTGCTGGGCATAGTGACAGACGCAAAAGGATAGTAAATCCTATTCCGGTACGATTGAGAACCTGCAGATGATTAGCCGTGCGCTGATAGCGCACTTGGACCTTTTTCACTGGAAGGATGGATGGTAGCCATTGACAACGGTGATCCACCAACACACAGCTTGCCATAGGAGGACGTGCATGCGTGAATCAGAAACAGAGGGAAGCAGAATTTCAGAAGACAAAGCATCTCCAAAACTCCAACATATTCTCCATTACTGCACAACAAGTAACCTTTAATCCATGCTCTCTTGTTTATTCGCAATTCAACTGATAAATATAATTGACTTCCTGACTAAGAATTACAAGATAACCATAGATTGCTTCAGACCAACAATCTCCGTGGGATTCGACCCTTACTCACGTAAGGTATTACTTGGACGACCCAGTGCACTTGCTGGTTAGTGGTACGCGTTGTGAAAAGTGTGATTCACAATTCATGCACCAAGTGTGTATCTCTTAGCCTCTTGGTTCATGATCAGAGTCTTCGTGGTATAGGCTAGGATTATTGGCGGCCATTCCTGAGATCCGGAAAGTCTAAACCTTGTCTGTGGTATTCCGAGTAGGATCTGGGATGGGATGACTGTGATGAGCTTCAAACTCACAAGTGCTGGGTGTAGTGACAGACGCAAAAGGATCAATGGATCCTATTCCAACATGAGTGAGAACCAATAGATGATTAGCCGTGCGGTGACAGCGCATATGGACCATTTTCACTGAGAGGACGTATGGTAGCCATTGACAAAAGTGATCCACCAACATACACCTTGCCATGGAAGGAGACCTGCGTGCGTGAAGAAGATGACAGTAGGAAAACAGAGATTCAGAAGACAGAGCATCTCTAAAATCTCAATCTGTTCTCCATTACTGCATAACAAGTACTATTTAATTTATGCTTTTTACTCTTCATAAATATAATCACTCTCTAATAACCATAGCTTGCTTCAAGCCGACAATCTCCGTGGGATCGACCCTTACTCACGTAAGGTATTACTTGGACGACCCAGTGCAGTTGCTGGTTAGTGGTACGAGTTGTGAAAAGTGTGATTTACAATTCGTGCACCAAGTTTTTGGCGCCGTTGCTGGGGATTGTTCGAGTTTGGATAACTGACGGTTTATTTTGTTGCTTAGATTAGGAAAAATTTATCTTTTTCAGTTTAGAGTCACTAAAATTGTGTCTTCTATTATTGTTTTTGGTTGAAATTTTCTTTAAATCCTTATTTTCTCTTTTTAAATTTTTCGAAAATTTTTATAAACTAATAATTGAGTTTTTCTGTTTAAGTTTAGTTTCATATTTTAAGTGTGGTGTCAATTGCATGTTTTTATTTTCTTTTAAATTTTCGAATTTGTGTTCACTGTTCTTTCTTGATCTTCAAGTTGTTCTTGCTATTTTTCTTGTTTGATCTTTAGTTTTTCCTGTTCTGTGTATTTTCTTGTTTTTCTTGTGCGTTTTCAAATTATCAATATTCAAAAAAAAAATTATATACATTAAAAACCTTTTTTTAAAAACACTTTAAATTTATAACTCAATTGGCTAGAGCGTTGTGTTTATGTTCTTGGTAATTGGGAATCTTCCTTTTAAAACATTTTCAAAAATAATTTTTCTTTGATTAAATCTCGTGTCAACTTTTAAGTTTGGTGTTCTCTTGTTATTTTTTTATTATTTTCGAAAACTTATTTAGTTTTCTAAAAGTTTTAAGTTTAGTGTTCTTTTTATGTTCTTGTGAGTCTTCAAGGTGTTCTTGAGGTTTCTTTGTGTTTTGATCTTAAAATTTTTAAGTTTGGTGTTTCTTGGTGTTTTCCCTCCGAAACTTTCGAAAAACAAAGAGCATTAGATCTAAAAATTTTAAGTCTTGCGTCATTTTATTGTTTTTCTCTTTCCTCATTAAATTCAAAAATATCTTTTCTCTTTATTTTAAATTGAATTTTCAAAAATTACTTTTAAAAATTTAGATTTTTAATTTAAAAATCAAATCTTTTCAAAATTTAAATCTTTTTCAAATCCTTATCTTATATTGTTGAGTTTTTCGAAAATTCAAAATTCAATTTTCAAATTTCAAATTTCAAATTTCAAAATTTAATTTTCAAATTTCAAATTTAAATTTCAAAACTTTTTAATTTAAATTCCTTATCTTCTCTTACCTAGCTTATCTTATCTTTTCTAATCCCAAATCTTAAAATCAAATCTTTTTCATATCTTTTTTTATTTTATTTTATTTTCTTACAAGTATCTTTAATTTTAAGACATATCTTTTTCAAAACTTCCTAACCAATTTTTCTCTCTTCATTTTTTCGAAAATCCTCACCCACATATTTTTTAAATCTTTTTAATTAATTAATTTAGTTTTCAATTTTCTTTTATTTCTTTTTCTTCTAATTTTCAAAATTATAGTCAATTTTTTATTTATTTTATTTTATTTTATTTTAATTTCGGTTTTCAAAAAAAAAATTATTTGCAATCCGCATCATCTCCCTTTCTCCATCATGGACCTAAGTGGAAATGAACAGTCTAGAAAGACTCTGGGGTCATATACTAACCCCATTACTGCTGCATATAGGAGTAGCATATGTATACCTCCCATCAAAGCAAGCAGTTTTGAGCTAAATCCTCAGCTCATTGTCATGGTGCAGCAAAATTGCCAGTTTTCCGGTCTTCCACAGGAAGAACCTACTGAGTTTCTGGCACAGTTCTTGCAAATTACTGACACGGTGCATGACAAGGAGGTAGATCAGGACGTATGTAGGCTGTTGCTGTTTCCATTTGCTGTAAAAGATCAAGCTAAGAGGTGGTTAAATAACCAACCCACAGCAAGCATAAGAACATGGAAACAGTTATCAGACAAATTCCTGAATCAATATTTCCCTCCAAAAAAGATGACACAGCTAGAGCTGGACATCCAAGGCTTTAAACAAGAGGATGATGAATTCCTTTATAACGCCTAGGAGAGGTACAGAGGGATGCTAAGGAAATGCCCCTCTGAAATATTTTCAGAGTGGGTGTAGTTAGATATCTTCTACTACGGGCTTACAGAAAAAGCTCAGGTATCTCTAGACCACTCAGCTGGTAGATCTATACACATGAGAAAGACTATTGAAGAGGCTCAAGAGCTTATCGATATAGTTGCTAGAAATCAGCATCTGTACATAAGTAATGAGTCCTCCATGAAAGAAGAAGCCAAGGCAGTATCAACTGACTTTAGTCCTCAGGAACAAGTTGTTGAACTCAATCAGCAACTATCTTCTATAACAAGGAAGTTAGTAGAAGTTAAGGAGATGCTACAAGAAACCAAAAATGCTAACAAGGATATGGAATCACAATTGAATCAGACAAAATAGCAATTATCAAAACAGATAACAGAGGAGTGACAAGCAGTTCAATTAAGAAGTAGAAAAATATTTAATACCTCAACTCAAAGCAGCAGAAAAGCCAAGAAAAGAACAGCTAACAGAGGATGAGCAACCTGCTACCCAAAATCCCTCTGAGGATAGTAAGAGCCCAGAGAGGAATAAGTCTGGCGTTCAAACCCCAGAAAAGGGTGAGAATCTGGCGTTCAACGCCCAATCCATGTTCAGTTTTGGCGTTCAAACGCCAGTGAGGGATCAGACACCTGCAAGTGCTGATAATAACTCCCTCAAGAAGGCTTCTCAACCTGCCTCTGTAGGAAATAAACCTGCACAAACTAAGGTTGAAGAATATAAAGCCAAAATGCCTTATCCTCGAAAACTCCGCCAAGCGGAACAGGATAAACAATTTGCCCGCTTTGCAGACTATCTCAGGACTCTTGAAATAAAGATTTCGTTTGCAGAGGCACTTGAGCAAATACCCTCTTATGCTAAGTTCATGAAAGAGATCTTAAGTCATAAGAAGGATTGGAGAGAAACAAAAAAAGTTTTTCTCGCTGAAGAATGCAGTGCAGTCATCCTAACAAGCTTACCAGAAAAGCTTAAGGATCCTGGAAGCTTTATGATACTATGCACATTAAAGGGTGATTGTACCAAGACAGCTCTATGTGATCTTGGCACAAGCATCAACCTAATCCCTGCATCCACTATCAAAAAGCTTGGCTTGACTGAAGAGATCAAACCAACCCGGATCTGTCTTCAACTTGCTGATGGCTCTATTAAATACCCATCAGGCATAATTGAGGACATGATTGTCAAGGTTGGGCCATTTGCCTTCCCTACTGACTTTGTAGTGCTGGAAATGGAGGAGCACAAGAGTGCAACTCTCATTCTAGGAAGACCATTCCTAGCAACTGGAAGAACCCTCATTGACGTCCAAAAAGGGGAGATAACCCTGAGTGTCAATGTGGATGAGTTTAAGTTGAATGTTGTCAAAGCTATGCAACATCCAGACACATCAGACGACTGCCTGAGCATTGATATTATTGACTCTCTGGTAGAAGAGGACAATATGACTGAGAGTCTCAAATCAGAGCTAGAGGAAATTTTTAAAGATGTTCAGCTTGATCTGGAGGAACCAGAGGAAATAAAAGAACATCTGAAAACTCCTCAAGAAGAGGAGAAACCTCCTAAACCCGAGCTCAAACCACTACCACCATCCCTGAAATATGCATTTCTGGGAGAAGGTGACACTTTTCATGTAATCATAAGCTCTGCTTTAGAGCCACAGGAAGAGAAAGCACTAATTCAGGTGCTAAGGACACACAAGACAGCTCTTGGGTGGTCCATAAGTGATCTTAAGGGCATTAGCCCAGCCAGATGCATGCACAAGATCCTATTGGAGGATGATGCTAAGCCAGTGGTTCAACCACAGAGGCGGCTAAATCCCGCCATGAAGGAGGTGGTGCAGAAAGAGGTCACTAAGTTACTAGAGGCTGGGATTATTTATCCTATTTCTGATAGCCCCTGGGTGAGCCCTGCCCATGTTGTCCCTAAGAAGGGAGGTATGATAGTGGTTCATAATGAGAAAAATGAACTGGTTCCTACAAGAACAGTTACAGGGTGGCGTATGTGTATTGACTACAGAAGGCTCAATACAGCCACCAGGAAGGATCACTTTCCTTTACCATTCATAGACCAGATGCTAGAAAGACTAGCAGGTCATGAATACTACTGCTTTTTGGATGGCTATTCAGGTTACAACCAAATTGCAGTAGATCCTCAGGACCAAGAGAAAACAGCATGCACATGTCCATCTGGAGTATTTGCATACAGAAGAATGCCTTTTGGTCTGTGTAATGCACCTACAATCTTTCAGAGGTGCATGATCTCTATCTTCTCTGATATGATAGAGAAATTTCTGGAAGTCTTCATGGATGACTTCTTAGTATTTGGAGACTCATTTAGCTCTTGTCTTAACCATCTAGCACTTGTTCTGAAAAGATGCCAAGAGACTAACCTGGTTTTAAATTGGGAAAAATGTCACTTTATGGTGACTGAAGGAATTGTCCTTAGGCATAAAATTTTGAACAAGGGAATAGAGGTAGATCAAGCTAAGGTAGAGGTAATTGAAAAATTACCACCACCCACCAATGTTAAGGTAATCAGAAGCTTTCTGGGGCATGCAGGATTCTATAGGAGGTTTATAAAGGATTTTTCAAAAATCACAAAACCTCTGAGCAATCTGCTAGCTGCTGACATGCCATTTGTGTTTGACACAGAGTGTCTGCAGGCGTTTGAAACCCTGAAAGCTAAGCTGGTCATAGCACCAGTTATTTCTGCACCAGATTGGACATTACCTTTGGAACTAATGTGTGATGCCAGTGACCATGCCAATGGTGCAGTATTGGGACAGAGGCATAACAAGCTTCTGCATGTCATTTATTATGCTAGCCGTGTTTTAATAATGCCCAAAAAAATTACACAACCACAGAAAAAGAGCTGCTTGCAGTGGTTTATGCCATTGACAAGTTTAGATCATACTTAGTAGGATCAAAAGTGATTGTGTACACTGACCATGCTGCTCTTAAATTTCTACTCACAAAGCAGGATTCAAAGCCCAGGCTCATAAGATGGGTGTTGCTTCTGCAAGAGTTTGATATAGAAATAAGAGATAGAAAAGGGACAGAGAATCAAGTAACTGATCACCTGTCCCGGATAGAACCAGTAGCAGGAGCATCCCTCCCTCCTACTGAGATCTCTGAAACCTTTCCGGATGAGCAATTGTTTGCTATTCAGGAAGCTCTGTGGTTTGCAGACATTGCAAACTATAAGACTTAAGGTTCTCCTTCTGTAACCATGGAGAGGAAGCATGAAAAGCTTCTCTCAATACAGAGTCAAACAAAACCCCCACATTCAAACTCTAAGTTTGGTGTTGGGAGGCCACAACCAAACTCTAAGTTTGGTATTGAGAGGGCCCAACCCTGCTCTGATTATCTGTGAGGCTCCATGAGAGCTCACCGTCAAGCTATTGACATTAAAGAAGCGCTTGTTGGGAGGCAACCCAATATTATTTAATTATATCTATTTATTTTCTATTGCTATTTTATGTTTTCTTTAGGTTGATGATCATGTGAAGTCACAAAAACAACTGAAAAACAAAAAACAAAATGAAAAATAGCATTAAAAACAGCTCACCCTGGAGGAAGAGCTTACTGGCGTTTAAACGCCAGTAAGAAGCATCAGACTGGCGTTTAACGCCAGAAAGAAGCATCAAGCTGGCGTTAAACACCAGAAACAAGCACCAGATTGACGTTTAACGCCAGAACAGAGCATCAAGTTGGCGTTTAACGCCAAGAAAGGGAGAAAAGCTGGCGTTTAACGCCGAAAACAAGCAGCAGTCTGGCGTTAAACGCCAGGATTGCACACTAAGGGCGTTTTTGTACGCCTCAATGGAGCAGGGATGATAAGTCTTTGACCCCTCAGGATCTGTGGACCCCACAGGATCCCCACCTGCCACACCTTTTCATACACACTTCTCCCTCTTTCCTCCTTCTTTTGCTCGAGGACGAGCAAACATTTTAAGTTTGGTGTGGAAAAAGCATTGCTTTTTTTTGTTCTTCCATAACCACTAATGCCTCAAGGGATGCACTTTCCTCCACAAAACTATTGGGAGCAGATTAACACCTCCCTAGGAGAATTAAGTTCCAACATGGGACAACTATGGGTGGAGCACCAAGAGCATTCCATCCTCCTCCATGAAATTAGAAAAGATCAAAGAGCTATGAGGGAGGAGCAACAAAGGCAAGGAAGAGACATAGAGGAGCTCAAGAGCACCATTGGTTCTTCAAGAGGAAGAAGACGCCACCCTTACTAAGGTGGACCCGTTCCTTAATCTCCTTGTCTATTTATTTTTCTATTTTCGTTCTCTATGCTTTATGTTTATTTATGTTTGTGTCTTTCTTACATGATCATTAGTGTCTAGTGTCTATACCTTAAAGCTATGAATGTCCTATGAATCCATCACCTTTCTTAAATGAATAATGTTTTTAACATAAAAGAACAAGAAGTACATGATTTCGAATTCATCCTTGAAATTAGTTTAATTATTCTGATGTGGTGACAATACTTTTTGTTTTCTGAATGAATGCTTGAACAGTGCATATGTCTTTTGAATTTGTTGTTTATGAATGTTAAAATTGTTGGCTCTTGAAAGAATGATGAAAAGGAGAAATATTTTTGATAATCTGAAAAATCATAAAATTGATTCTTGAAGCAAGAAAAAACAGTGAATACAAAAGCTTGCAAAAAAAAAAGAGAAAAGAAAAATGGTGAAAAAAAAAAAGAAAAAGAAAAAGCAAGCAGAAAAAGCCAAAAGCTCTTTAAACCAAAAGGCAAGAGCAAAAAGCCAATAGCCCTTAAAACCAAAAGGCAAGGGTAATAAAAAGGATCCAAGGCTTTGAGCATCAGTGGATAGGAGGGCCCAAAAGGAATAAAATCCTGGCCTAAGCGGCTAAACCAAGCTGTCCCTAACCATATGCTTGTGGCGTGAAGGTGTCAAGTGAAAACTTGAGACTGAGCGGTTAAAGTCAAGGTCCAAAGAAAAAAGACGAGTGTGCTTAAGAACCTTGGACACCTCTAATTGGGGACTCTAGAAAAAGCTGAATCACAATCTGAAAAGGTTCACCCAGTTATGTGTCTGTGGAATTTATGTATCCAGTGGTAATACTGGAAAACAAAGTGCTTAGGGCCACGACCAAGACTCATAAAGTAGCTGTGTTCAAGAATCAACATACTAAACTAGGAGAATCAATAACACTATCTGAATTCTGAGTTCCTATAGATGCCAGTCATTCTGAGCTTCAAAGGATAAAGTGAGATGCTAAAACTGTTCAGAGGCAAAAAGCTACTAGTCCCGCTCATTTAATTGGAACTAAGTTTCATTGCTATTTGGAATTTATAGTATATTCTCTTCTTTTTATCCTATTTGATTTTCAGTTGCTTGGGGACAAGCAACAATTTAAGTTTGGTGTTGTGATGAGCGGATAATTTATACGCTTTTTGGCATTGTTTTTAAGTAGTTTTCAGCATGTTTTAATTACTTTTTAGTATATTTTTATTAGTTTTTATGCAAAAATCACATTTCTGGAATTTACTATGAGTTTGTGTGTTTTTTTGTGATTTTAGGTATTTTCTGGCTGAAATTGAGGGACCTGAGCAAAAATCTGATTCAGATGCTGAAAAAGGATTGCAGATGCTGTTGGATTCTAAAATCCCTGCACTCGAAATGGATTTTCTGGAGCTACAGAAGACCAATTGGCGCGCTCTAAATTGAGTGGGAAAGTAGACATCCAGGGCTTTCCAGCAATATATAATAGTCCATATTTTGCTCAAAGATAAACGACGTAAACTGGCGTTTAACGCCAGTTCCATGTTCCATTTTGGCGTTAAACGCCAGAAACAGGTTACAAGTTGGAGTTAAATGCCCAAAACAGGTTACAACCTGGCGTTTAACTCCAGAAACAACCTAGGCACGTGTAAAGCTCAAGTCTCAGCCCCAGCACATACCAAGTGGGCCCCGGAAGTAGATTTCTGCACTATCTATCGTAGTTTACTCATTTTCTGTAAACCTAGGTTACTAGTTTAATATTTAAACAACTTTTAGAGATTTATTTTGTACCTCATGACATTTTACACATTTTCATATTGTATTTTTGACGACATGAGTCTCTAAATCCCATGGTTGGGGGTGAGGAGCTCTGCTGTGTCTCGATGAATTAATGCAATTACTTCTGTTTTCTATTCAATCACACTTGTTTTTATTCTAAGATACTCGCTTGTACTTAACCGTGATGAATGTGATGATCCGTGACACTCATCATCATTCTCAACCTATGAACACATGCCTGACAACCACTTCCGTTCTACCTTAGATTGAGTGTGTATCTCTTAGCCTCTTGGTTCATGATTAGAATCTTCGTGGTATAGGCTAGGATTATTGGCAGCCATTCCTGAGATCCGGAAAGTCTAAACTTTGTCTGTGGTATTCTGAGTAGGATCTGGGATAGGATGACTATGAAGAGCTTCAAACTCACAAGTGCTGGGTGTAGTGACAGACGCAAAAAGATCAATGGATCCTATTCCAACATGAGTGAGAACCGACAGATGATTAGCCGTGCGGTGACAGCGCATTTGGACCATTTTCACTGAGAGGACAGATGGTAGCCATTGACAACGGTGATCCACCAACATACAGCTTGCGATGGAAGGAGACCTGCGTGCGTGAAGAAGATGACAGTAGGAAAGCAGAGATTTAGAAGACAGAGCATCTCTAAAACCTCAATCTGTTCTCCATTACTGCATAACAAGTACTATTTGATTTATGCTTTTTACTCTTCATAAATATAATCACTCTTAACATTGATTTCCTGACTAAGAATTACAAAATAACCATAGCTTGCTTCAAGCCGACAATCTCCGTGGGATTGACCCTTACTCACGTAAGGTATTACTTGGACGACCCAGTGCACTTGCTGGTTAGTGGTACGAGTTGTGAAAAGTGTGATTTACAATTTGTGCACCATTCTTTTATTGCTTTATATGTTCATTTCTTCATTCATAACTCCCTGATCACTCCAACCGGAATTTGCACATTCATTGCCCTCAAGTGAATTTCCTTGGGAGACGACCCGGGAGCTAAATACTCTCGGTTTTAAAATTGGTTTTGGGTTGCGACGCATCTTGTGAATTTCCAATTTGATCGAGAGAGTTCATTGTTGGTTTGGACTATGCTACCAACGAAGTGATTCTTGTTTTGATCAATTCTAGATCAACAATAATTCTCTCCCGCTATCATAGTTTTTGGCGCCGTTGCCGGGGATCGCAATTGGTGTTATACCTTAGGTTGTTGTGAATATATTGATAGTGTAAATATCACTTTTGGTTGTTTGTTTGCTTTTGTTATTTGGTTTTTGCTTATATTTTCCTTTTGAGTTTTTCATACTATCACCACAATGCACCCCAATGGAGCCCAAACACTTACCTTTCTAGTCACCAATCTTACACACCATCACTCCACTACATACACAATTAAGACCTTTACCCTCATGAGCTTAATTGTCAATCTTCGTCTTCATATACGGATCAAACCATATAAGAAGCGTTTTTCATGCTCATTCAAGAACAACAAGAGTTCCGGAAGAAGCAAGAGTAAGTCATGTCAACCTTAGCGGAAACTCTTGACCGGTTAGCTTCATTGCGTTCATGCCATAAGCAAGAAATCCTAGTGAATAAATGTGCGGATCCAAGTGAGAAGTGTGGAGCGTAAGAAGGATTGCGAATCCAAGAGGATGATGTCAATTCACAACATGAATTAGAAAATGAGCCAAGTGAAGAGTTGGTAGGAATTGATCAAGAAGATTCTATCATCCAAGATTTTTTGTCCAACTTGGGGAGTTCCTTCAATGACCTTCATGAGCCTTCTTTGTTGGATAAGGAAGGAGATGTTGATGTGGACTTCACACAACCTCCAATCTTTGACTTGAGTGATGATGAGGAAGATTCTAGTTACCAAGAAGTGAAGGAGATTGCCCAAGAGCGAATTGAGTGGAAGAAGAACTCTTTAACAAGCTTTCTATCCCCACATCAATACGCCGTATTAGAAATGGATGGTCAACTTCGAACCTTTCTTAGAGTAGTGGATGGTGAAGAGAAGAATGTTAATTGGCAAAGGAATGGAAAGCTCATTAAAGAACTCAATTTGACATTTGGAGCTCAATTTTGGTGCAAGAATCAATTTAGTGGATTCCGGAAAGTGCACAAGTGTGTCAACGGTGATAGAGGAACTCAAGTATGGGATCCGGGAACTAATTTCAAGAGTCAACACTTATGGATTCCAATCGCTAGCTTGAAGTCTCTTATAAGTTTGATGGAATTCATTTGGGACCCCGGAGGTCAAATCAAGAACAAACTTGGTTGGAGATTCAAGGAAGAGTGGAAGCATAAGCCACCCTAGCAAGGATCTCCTCTCCAAGTCCAACTTAGGACTATAAACCGAAGTGCTAGGTGGGAGACACCCCACCATGGTAATATTCTTCTAACCTTCTCTCTTTTATCTTCTTGTTGCATGAATAATTAGTTAGAGTGCTTGGTTGGTTAGATTTATTTTGATGTTTGTTAAGTAATTTTCATAAAATAATGTGTTTTGGGAGTTTTATGCTGTTTTGGGGCTTGAAAACCTGTTTTGCATGTTAAGTTTGATGCCTTGGAGGCATAATTGTTGTTGCAGGAACAGAGACCTGTGCGTGCGCACAGCCTTGTGCGTCCGCACAGTCCCCTGTTTCCCAGTTCCTGTGCATGCGCACAGCCTCGTGCGAGCGCACACCATCAAACACCCTCTCTGTCCTCAGCGAGCGCACAGCTTGTGCGTGGGGACTCCTTCTTTTCACGTACCTGTGCATCCGCGCACCATGCGTCTGGTCGCACACACTCTCCCTCTCTAAAAAAAAAAAACCCATCTGTGCGTGCGCATATGCTTGAGCGCACGCACAAGCTGTGGAAGCACTCTGTTCACAGCGCACGCACAGGCTGTGTGTAAGGCCCACATCGGTTGGAGAGGGGAACGAAGCATGCCTTATAAGGGTGTGGATACCTCTCCCTAGCATGATGCGTTTTGACGGGTGAGTGTGGGGGACTTCGGCTAGCATCCCTATCGTCAAAGGCAAAACCGTGAGGCCTTGTGTGCCAAAGCGGACAATATCGTGCTAGCAGGTGGTCTGGGCTGTTACAGATGGTATCAGAGCCAGAACCCGGATCGATGTGCCAGCGAGGGCGATGGGCTCCCCTAGGGGGGTGGATTGTAAGGCCCACATCGGTTGGAGAGGGGAACGAAGCATGCCTTATAAGGGTGTGGATACCTCTCCCTAGCATGACGTGTTTTGACGGGTGAGTGTGGGGGCTTTGGCTAGCATCCCTATCGTCAAAGGCAAAACCGTGAGGCCTTGTGTGCCAAAGCGAACAATATCGTGCTAGCGGGTGGTCTGGGCTGTTACATTGTGCGTGTGCACTTATAGCCCTTTCTCCCTTCTGTGCGAGCGCAACCCACTTGTGCGCCCGCACAGGTTGCATTGCATCTCTGCTCGTAGCGTCCGCACGACCTTGTGCGTACGCATAACCCTTCTTTTCTTCCCCTGTGCATTCGCACATAACTCTGTGCGTGTGCACAAACCCTTAGTTTCCCTCGTGTGCGTCCGCACACGAGCCTATGCGTCCGCACAGGCCCCTTTTCGAACGTTAATTCGAAAGGGGTGAGGGTTGCGCTTCAGTTTCCCAAACACCCCACCCTTCCCCTGTCTCCCTTTCTCTCCTCCTCTCCACTCTCTCTCACCACCTTTCTCCCTCTGTCGCGACCACCACCGCCGGCGACAACGCAGTCGCTACCGCCGCCATCGTCTCTCTCTCTCTCCTCCCTTCTCCTTCTCTGTCTCTCTTACATTTCCTCCTCCTTCTCTGTCCCTGTTTTTGCCGCCTGTCCCTGCGCCAGCGAGCCTCGCCGCGCCCCTCCAGTCCGGTGCTCTCGCCAGCGGTGGCAAGCCTCTGCGCTGCCGCAGCTATCACTGCTTCCTCTCCTCCACCTGCGTTCTTCCTCCTTTCCCCTACATTCCAGGTTTTTCATTCTCCCCTGTTTTTTCTTTTCTGTTTCACTTTTACTGCTTCTGTTAATTCTGCTTTAATTCTACTTTAGCAACTAGGTGGAATTAGGATTAGATGACTTGTGATTTCTGTATTGAATATATAATGCTGGCTGATATCATTGGATTGATTGCTAAGACTGAGTAATGTAATGTTGCTGTGTCTGAACTGAATTCTATTGTTGATGATTGAACTATGGATGTTGCCTTTGTTGAACTGTGTTTGATGCCTGAAAATGTCGCACAATTCATGTTTGTAAAAATGTCCGAATGGATTTTTGAACCAAATTCTATGCCTGATCAACATAGCGTTTTGCCTTTTCTTCCCTTTGGCATTGCTACTAATGTACTTTGGTTTTGTGCACTTTTCTGCTGATTTGAATTGCTGCCTGAGATGATTAATGCACTCTGTTTTCATGCTGGAATATCAAACTAAATTTCTTCTCTTTTTGCTTTGTGATTCCCTTGTTTGATACTAATCCTACTGTGCTTATCATCCTATGTTAATTAACCCGTACCTATGCACTTGTTTTTGTTTTTGACACCAAATTGGATCAAAGGTTGTTGCTATCATCATTTTATTTGGTACTTTCAAGTGCATAGCATGCAAATTCACTGCATTATATGCTGACTGCCAAACTATTTTGTTTTAAACCCAAACTAGCTTGAATATTATCAATCTTCAATCCTGTTTGGCGCTTCTCGCAGCAGTACATATAATGTTTGTTTGGTGAATTAACTAACTGCTTATTCATGTGTTCTTGAACATAAATGATCATGTACAATTACTTGTCCCTTGTAACTATTTTTGAGCAATGAATTTGATTTCAACTGACATTGGTTTTGGGAACAATGTTTGATTATGTGACCATTTCACTCCTTTTTTCCATGAGTAAGCAGGTGCTTTACATTGTTAAGTTGATCATTGCCTTCTTTGCCAATTTTTACAAACTTTTTCAATGCTCAAGGCTCAATCGCAATAAATCAATTTCTTTTAATTTAATTTACTCACATGATGCACCTAAGACATACACATGCTTGCATTATTTGTTCACTCATTCAATTGATGCTTAGGTTGCTGTAGCTTGGGAAACACATTTCCTTTGAATCTTTAACTGCTTTATACATGTCATCCCTTGATTTTGCATCTGTTTATCTGATTGGCACTCACCTGAATTATTTGATTATTTGCTCTAACTTCTGTGTATTCTATCTGCTTTTCCTGAATTGTACTCTGTTTTTGTCTTTCTCAGGATGGGTCGAAAGGGGAAGGAGAAAGCCAACCCTTTGGCTCATACACCTCCTACACCCCCAGCACTCAACCAAAAACATTCATAAACTCTAAGGCCCAAGAACAATACAAGAAAATAGAAACCAAGGCCTTTCACTTTGAGCGAAAGCTCAACTTGCCTGAGAAATATGCGGATCAAATTTTGGATAGATTGAACTTTTATCAATGGAATTTCGTAAAATCCGACCCGGTGGAAGTTAATGAACACCAGGTCAAGGAATTTTACGCAAATCTCCTTCACAGAGAGGCCCCCACTATCTTTCTCAGAGGTGTCACTCTGGACACCTCTGATACTGCTTTAGAGGCCCTCTTAGAGATTCAGCATATTCCTAAGGCTCGTGATGCTTATCCTAAGACAGTGAAGGACTTGTTATCAGGCGAGCTATCTCTCGATGTTGTCCTGAGGAAGATTGGCACACCTGAAGCCAAATGGGAGTACACCAGGGGAGACAATGCGGTCCCACAAAGCATTACGTGCACGGATCTCAACCCTGAGGCGAGGATCTGGCAACAGATCATCGCCGACTACATTCTTCCGAGCACGCATGCCACGCACATCTGAGTCCAAGTGGCAGTGCTCCTATGGGCCATTCTAGAGGGGAAGAGGATCTCTGTTCTTCCCCTCATTAGAGATTCGATGTGGAAGGTGACACAGCAACTAAAATACAACATTCCCTTCCCATCATTGATCACCAGATTGGCCACCCTCTCTGGGGTGGACAGACGTCTGACTGACTGGATGTCTGTCCTGATCAGCAAGCAGCCATTCCTTCCGTACGGCGACTACGACAGACCACCACAGAAGAAGAGAAAGACTATTGAGCTACCCTCCTCATCAGCCGAGCCATCAGCACCTCCTGTGCCTCCCGTTCCTACACCTCGACCTCAGACATTGTATGAGCAGGGTCAGGTGATTATACAGCTCCTTCACCGTATTGAGCGCCGCAACGCTCGCCGCTTTCAGTGGATAGTGGCGAAGTTTGACGGTCACGATCCTAGATATGGAAAGGGGTACGCATGATGTGAATAGATTGCACCTAGCTCATTTTTTATCCTAATTGTTCATGTTACTTTTTGCTCGTTGAAAATTAGGAGAAAAAAAAACTAGAAAATTTTGAAAAATTTTGCATCCATCACAACATACATACATACATATATAGGAAATAATTTTGGTGAAAAACAACAAGAATTTCCAAGAATTTTGGGCTTTCTATGGAATTGATTGGAAATTTTCGTTTCAAACTTGCTTGAATGAACTTCTTTGGAACATAGAAGAGTAATGAACAAACACCTTGTGAGTTTTTGAGCTATATTGAGTGGTTACATATTTTAACCGCTAATTTTGTTCATTGTGTGATATATCTCTTCTATGATTACAATCTTGGTTTTGCTTGATTCTTTATTTCCTATGATTGATGTTTTGAATTGCATTGAGCATGATTGAGGCTATCTTTGAATTAAAGCTTACTTTTCCCATATAGCCTACCCTTTGCATTTACCATTGTTAAACCCCTTTGAGCTTTATTTACCCCATTGTTCTTGATTCTAGCACATTACAACCTTAAGCGGAAAGCCATGAATCACCTTGGATTGTATCCTTAATTAGCTTAGGTTGAAAGAGTGTGTTACATTTAATTGTGGGGGAGATCTTTTGGGAAACTTTGGTAGTGAAGGGAAGTATTTAATTTGGGTATTGGTGCACGAAATCGTGATCCACACTTCTTCACAACTTCGTACAGCTGACCAGCAAGTGCACTGGGTCGTCCAAGTAATACCTTACGTGAGTAAGGTTCGATCCCACGGAGATTGTCGGCTTGAAGAAAGCTATGGTCATCTTGTAAATCTCAGTCAGGCGGATTCAAATGGTTATGAAGTTTTGATAAGTAAAAGATAAATAAAACATAAAATAAGATAGAGATACTTATGTAATTCATTGGTGGAAATTTCAGATAAGCGTATGGAGATGCTTTGTTCCTTCTGAATCTCTGCTTTCCTATTGCCTTCATCCAATCATGCGTACCCCTTTCCATGGCAAGTTGTATGTTGGGGGATCACCGTTGTCAATGACTACCGTCCGTCCTCTCAGTGAAAATGGTCCAACTATGTTTCTGCAGGGCTAATCATCTGTCGGTTCTCACTTGTGTCGGAATAGGATCAATTGATCCTTTTACGCACTGTCACTGCGCCCAACAGTCGTGAGTTTAAAGCTCGTCACAGTCATCCCATCCTAGATCCTACTCGGAATACCACAGAAAAGGTTTAGACTTTTTGGATCTCAAGAATGCTGCCAATTGATTCTAGCTTATACCACGAAGACTCTGATTTCACGGAATTGAAGGCTCTGTTGTCAGGAGAGGCGATCATGCATTGTGAACTAGAAATCCAAGAGATACACACTCAAGCTATCGCAGGAAGACCGGAAGTGGTTGTCAGGCACGCGTTCATAAGTTGAGAATGGTGATGAGTGTCACGGATCATCACATTCATCATGTTGAAGTGCGAGTGAATATCTTAGAACAAGAATAAGCGTGAATTGAATAGAACAATAGTACTTTGCATTAATTCATGAGGAACAGCAGAGCTCCACACCTTAATCTATGAGGTGTAGAAACTCCACCGTAGAAAATACATAAGTGATAATGATGTTTATTGGTTTCGGCCCCATAGGGGGAACCAGAATAACCAAGATTTCTAATACAATGAGAAAAAGTAACATTTATACTAAAACTAGTAGCTAGGGTTTACAAAAAATGAGTAACTAAGATAGATAGTGCAGAAATCCACTTCCGGGGCCCACTTGGTGTGTGTTTGGGCTGAGCTTTGAAGCTTTCACGTGCATAGGTCCTTCTTGGAGTTAAACGCCAGCTTTGGTGCCAGTTTGGGCATTTAACTCCAGCTTTGGTGCCAGTTCTGGCATTTACGCTAGAAAAGGGTCTCTCGTGGGCATTTTGATGCCAGTTTGGGACATCAAATCTCGGGCAAAGTATAGACTATTATCCATTGATGGAAAGCTCAAGATGTCTACTTTCCAAAGCAATTGAAAGCGCACCAATTGGGCTTCTGTAGCTCTAGAAAATCCATTTCGCGTGCAGGAGGGTCAGAATCCAATAGCATCTGCAATCCTTTTTCATCTTCTGAATCAGATTTTTGCACAGGTCCCTCAATTTCAGCCAAAAAACACCTGAAATCACAAAAAAAAAAACAAAAACTCATAGTAAAGTCCAGAAATGTGAATTTTTCATAAAAACTAATAAAAATATAATAAAAAATAATTAAAACATATTAAAAACTACCTAAAAACAATGCCAAAAAGTGTATAAATTATCCGCTCATCACAACACCAAACTTAAATTGTTGCTTGTCCCCAAGTAGCTAAAAACAAAATAGGATAAAAAAAGAGAATATACAATAAATTCCAAAATATCAATGAAGCTTAGTTCTAATTAGATGAGCGGGACTAGTAGCTTTTTGCTTCTGACCAGTTTTGGCATCTCACTTTATCCTTTAAAATTCAGAATGATTGGCATCCATAGGAACTCAGAATTTAGATAGTGTTATTGATTCTCCTAGTTTAGTATGTTGATTCTTGAACACAGCTACTTTATGAGTCTTGGCCGTGGCCCTAAGCACTTTGTTTTCCAGTATTACCACCGGATACAAAAATGCCACAGACACATAATTGGGTGAACCTTTTTCAGATTGCGACTTAGCTTTGCTAAAGTCCCCAGTTAGAGGTGTCCAGAGTTATTAAGCACACTCTTTTTGCTTTGGATCACGACTTTAACCACTCAGTCTCAAGCTTTTTAACTAGACCTGCATGCCACAAGCACATGGTTAGGGACAGCTTGATTTAGCTGCTTAGGCCAGGATTTTATTCCTTTAGGCCCTCCTATCCATTAAACCTATCCATTAATGCTCAAAGCCGTAGATCCTTTTTACCCTTGCCTTTTGGTTTTAAGGGCTATTGGCTTTTTCTGCTTGCTTTTTCTTTTTCTTTTTCGCCTTTTTTTTTCGCAAGCTTTGTTTTTCACTGCTTTTTCTTGCTTCAAGAATCAATTTTATGATTTTTCAGATTATCAATAACATTTCTCTTTTTCCATCATTCTTTCGAGAGCCAACAATTTTAACATTCATAAACTTCACTATCAAAAATATGCACTGTTCAAGCATTCATTCAGAAAACAAAAAAGTATTGTCACCACATCAAAATAATTAAACTAATTTCAAGGATGAATTCGAAATTCATGTACTTCTTGTTCTTTTGCATTTAGAACATTTTTCATTTAAGAGAGGTGAAGTATTCATAGGACATTCATAGCTTTAAGACATAGACACTAGACACTAATGATCATGTAATGAAGTCACAAACATAGATAAAACATCAAGCATGAAAATCGACAAAATAGAAAAATAAGAACAAGGAAATTAAAGAACAGGTCCACCTTAGTGATGGCGGCTAGTTCTCCTTCTTGAAGATCCTATAGAGTGCTTGAGCTCCTCAATGTCTCTTCCTTGCCTTTGGTGCTCTTACCTCATGGCTATTTGATCCTCTCTAATTTCATGGAGAATAATGGAATGCTCTTGGTGCTCCATTCTTAGTTGCTCTATATTAGAACTCAAATCTCCCAAAGAGGTATTGAGTTGCTCCCAATAGTTATGTGGAGGAAAATGCATCCCTTGAGGCATTGGTGCACGAAATTGTGATCTCTGGTAATGGCTCCAAAAACTTGGTGCTCTAATCTCAATTCATAATTTGTCACAACTTCGATACAACTAACCAGCAAGTGCACTGGGTCGTCCAAGTAATAAACCTTACGTGAGTAAGGGTCGACCCCACGGAGATTGTTGGTATGAAGCAAGCTATGGTCACCTTGTAAATCTCAGTCAGGCGGATATAAAATGGTTATGGAGTTTTCAAAATTAATTAATAAAAGAAGGATAGAAATACTTATGTAAATCATTAGTGAGAATTTCAGATAAGCGCATAGAGATGCTTTCGTTCCTCTGAACCTCTGCTTTCCTGCTGTCTTCATCCAATCAGGCTTACTCCTTTCCATGGCTGGCTTTATGCAAGGGCATCACCGTTGTCAATGGTTACTTCCCCTCCTCTTGTGAAAATGGTCCAAATGCTCTGTCACAGCACGACTAATCATCTGAGGTTCCCGATCATGCTGGAATAGGATTCACCCTCCTTTTGCGTCTGTCACTACGCCCAGCAATCGCGAGTTTGAAGCTCGTCACAGTCATTCAATCCCAGAGTCCTACTCGGAATACCACAGACAAGGTTTAGACTTTCCGGACTCTCATGAATGCCGCCATCAATCTAGCTTATACCACGAAGATTCCGATTAAGATATCCAAGAGATACTCATTCAGTCAAAGGTAGAACGGAAGTGGTTGTCAGGCACGCATTCATAGGGAATGATGATGATTGTCTGGCTGAAATTGAGGGAGCTGAGCAAAAATCTGACTCAGGCTGAAAAAAGACTGCTGATGTTGTTGGATTCTGACCTCCCTACACTCAAAGTGGATTTTCTGGAGCTATAGAACTCGAAATGGCGCGCTTCCAATTGCGTTGGAAAGTAGACATCCAGGGCTTTCCAGCAATATATAATAGTCCATACTTTGCTCAAGAATAGACGACGTAAACTGGTGTTCAATGCCAGTTCTCTGCCCAATTTTGGCGTCCAGCGCCAGAAAAGGATCAAAAGTTGGAGTTCAATGCCAGAAAAGGGTCCAATACTGGCGTTGAATGCCCAAAACAGCCTTATGCACGTGAATTGCTTAAGTCTCAGCCCCAGCACACACCAAGTGGGCCCCAGAAGTGGATCTCTGCACCATCCATCATAGTTTACTCATTTTTTGTAAACCTAGGCTACTAGTTTAGTATTTAAACAACTTTTAGAGACTTATTTTGTATCTCATGACATTTCAGATCAAAACTTTGTATTCTTTGACGGCATGAGTCTCTAAACTCCATTGTTGGGGGTGAGCTCTGCTGTGTCTCGATGAATTAATGCAAGTATTTCTATTTTCTATTCAAACATGCGGGCTCCTTTCTAAGATATCCATTCGTGCCTAACTGTGGAGAAGGTGATGATCAGTGACACTCATCACCTTCCTCAAACCATGAACGTGTGCCTGACAATCACCTCCGTTCTACATCAGATTGAATGAATGTCTCTTAGATTTCTTAATTGGAATCTCCGTGGTATAAGCTAGATTGATGGCGGCATTCATGAGAATCTGGAAAGTCTAAACCTTGTCTGTGGTATTCCTAGTAGGATTCTGGGATTGAATGACTGTGACAAACTTCAAACTCGCGAGTGCTGGGCGTAGTGACAGACACAAAAGGATAGTAAATCCTATTCCGGTATGACTGAGAACCTGCAGATGATTAGCCGTGCGGTGACAGCGCACCTGGACCATTTTCACTGGAAGGATGGATGGTAGCCATTGACAACGGTGATCCACCAACACACAGCTTGCCATAGGAGGACGTGCATGCATGAATCAGAAGACAGAGGAAAGCAGAGATTCAGAACACAAAGCATCTCCAAAACTCCAACATATTCTCCATTACTGCATAACAAGTAACCTTTAATTCATGCTCTCTTGTTTATTCGCAATTCAACTGATAAACATAATTGACTTCCTGACTAAGATTTACAAGATAACTATAGATTGCTTCAAACCAACAATCTCCGTGGGATTCGAACCTTACTCACGTAAGGTATTACTTGGACGACCCAGTGCACTTGCTGGTTAGTAGTACGCGTTGTGAAAAGTGTGATTCACAATTCGTGCACCAAGTTTTTGGCGTCGTTGTCGGGGATTGTTCGAGTTTGAACAACTGACGGTGAATCTTGTTGCTTAGATTAGGAAATTTCTGTCTTTTTGAGTCAGAGTCTTTTATTTTCTTTTCAAAATTTTTTCAAAAATAATAATTTCTCTATTAAATTTTGTGCCAAACTTTAAGTTTGGTGTTTTCTTGTTGATTTCCCTTTGGTTTTCGAAAATTTTAGTTTGGTTTTCTAAAAATTTTAAGTTTGGTGTTCCTGTGAGTCTTCAAAGGTTCTTGAGTTTTCCTTGTGTCTTGATCTTAAAATTTTTAAGTTTGGTGTTCCTTGGTGATTTCTATCAAAATCTTCAAAAACAAAGAGCATTAGATCTAAAAATTTTAAATCTTGTGCTATCTTATTATTTGTCTCTCTCCTCTTTAGATTCAAAAATATATTTTCTCTCTACTTTAAGGCAAATTTTCGAAAATTACCTTTAAAATTCAGATTTTTATTTCAAAAATTCAAAACCTTTTTCAAAAATCATCATATCCTTTTCAAAACTTCCTAACCACCTTCTCTCTCTCCTCAATTTTTTTTGAAAATTTTTAACCATTTTTATTTATTTTATTTTAATTTATTTCATTTTCGAAATAAATAAATAAATAAATAAATAAAAATATTTTCTCTATTTTACATCATCTCCCTTTATCCATCATGGACCTAAGCGGAAATGAACAGTGCAAGAGGACTCTGGGGTCATATTCTAACCCCTCTACTGCTTCATATGGGAGTAGCATCTGCATACCCTCCATTGGAGCCAGTAGCTTTGAGTTGAATCCTCAGCTCATTATCATGGTGCAACAAAGTTGCCAATATTCCGGTCTTCCACAGGAAGAACCTACAGAGTTTCTGGCACAATTTCTACAGATTGCTGACACAGTACATGATAAAGAAATAGATCAGGATGTCTACAGACTATTACTGTTTCCATTTGCTGTAAAAGATCAAGCTAAGAGGTGGTTGAATAACCAACCAAAGGCCAGCATAAGGACATGGAAACATCTGACAGAAAAATTCCTGAATGAATACTTTCCCCCAAAACGGATGACACAGCTAAGGCTGGACATCCAAGGCTTTAAACAAGGAGATAGTGAATCTCTTTATGATGCCTGGGAGAGATACAGAGAGATGCTACGAAAATGCCCTTCTGAAATGTTTTCAGAGTGGGTTCAGTTAGACATCTTCTATTATGGGCTTGCTGAAGGAGCTCAGATGTCTCTAGATTACTCAGCTGGTGGATCTATCCACATGAGAAAGACAATTGAAGAGGCTCAAGAGCTTATTGATACAGTTGCCAGGAATCAGCATGTGTACCTAAGCAGTGACCCTTCCATGAAAGAAGAGGTTAAAACAGCAACTGCTGAACTCAGTCTTGTAAAACAAGCCGCTGAATTCAATCAGCAATTGGACTTCCTAACAAAGCAGTTAGCCGAATTCAAGGATAGACTAAAAGAGACAAGGATGGCTAATATACATATGGAAGAACAGTTTAAGCAAACAAAGCAGCAGCTGTCAAGGAAAATAATAGAAGAATGCCAAGCTGTTCAATTAAGAAGTGGAAAAACATTAAATACCCCACCTCAAGGCAGCAAAAAGCTAAGAAATGAGCAAACCACCCAAAATTCACCTGAGGACAGTAAGAGCCCAGGGAAAAGTAATTCTGGAACTAAAACGCCAGAAATTTGGTGGAAGGCTGGCGCTGAACGCCCAGACCATGCTCAGGACTGGCGTTCAACGCCAGAAACAAGGCAGGACTGGCGTTCAACGCCAGAAATAGGCAAAAATCTGGCACTGAACGCCCAAAATAGGCACATTTCTGGCGTTCAGAGGCCAGGAACAGACAAGGAGTTGACATCTAACGTCACTCCAGTTTCTAACTCTGGCACTCAATTGCCAGTGAGGGATCAGACATACACAAATGATGAAAGCAACCCCTCTAAAAAGGCTTCTTCAACCACTTCTGTAGGCAATAAACCTACAGCAACTAAGGTTGAAGAATATAAAGCCAAGATACCTTATCCTCAAAAACTCCAGAAAGAGGAGCAGGATAAGTAATTTGCTCGCTTTGCAGATTATCTCAAGACTCTTGAAATAAAGATTCCATTTGCAGAAGCACTTGAGCAAATACCTTCTTATGCCAAGTTCATGAAAGAGATCTTGAGTCATAAAAAGGATTGGAGAGAAACAGAAAGAGTTCTCCTCACTGAAGAATGCAGTGCAGTCATTCTGAAAAGCTTAAAGACCCTGGGAGTTTTCTGATACCATGCATATTAGAAGGTCAATGCACCAAGACAGCTTTATGCGATCTTGGGGCAAGCATCAACCTAATACCTGCATCCACTATCAGAAAGCTTGGCTTAACTGAAGAAGTTAAACCAACCTGGATATGTCTCCAACTTGCTGATGGCTCCACTAAATACCCATCAGGCGTGATTGAAGACATGATTATCAGAGTTGGGCCATTCGCCTTTCCCACTGACTTTGTTGTGCTGGAAATGGAGGAGCACAAGAGTGCTACTCTCATTCTAGGAAGACCCTTCCTAGCAACTGGATGATCCCTCATTGACATCCAACAGGGGGAAATAACCCTGAGAGTCAATGATGATGAGTTTAAGTTGAACGTTGTCAAAGCCATGCAGCATCCTGACACATCGAAAGACTGCATGAAAGTTGATCTTATTGACTCCTTGGTAGAAGAGATCAACATGGCTGAGAGTCTCGAATCGGAGTTGGAAGACATCTTTAAAGATGTTCAACCTGATTTGGAGGATTCAAAGGACATGAAAGAGCCTCTAAAATTTCTTCTGGAAGAGGAAAAACCTCCTAAACCCGAGCTCAAGCCATTACCACCATCCTTGAAATATGCATTTCTGGGAGAAGGTGACACTTTTCCAGTGATCATAAGCTCTGCTTTAAATTCACAGGAAGAGGAAGCACTTATTCAAGTGCTAAGGACACACAAGACAGCTCTTGGGTGGTCCATAGGTGACCTTAAGGGCATAAGCCCAGCTAGATGTATGCACAAAATCTTATTGGAGGATAATGCTAAACCAGTGGTTCAACCACAGAGGCGGCTAAATCCAACCATGAAAGAAGTGGTGCAGAAAGAGGTCACCAAATTATTAGAGGCTGGGATTATTTATCCTATTTCTGATAGCCCCTGGGTGAGCCCTGTCCAAGTCGTCCCAAAAAAGGGAGGTATGACAGTGATTCATAATGAAAAAAATGAATTGGTTCCTACAAGAACAGTTACAGGGTGGTGCATGTGTATTGACTACAGAAGGCTCAATACAGCCACCAGGAAGGATCATTTTCCTTTACCATTCATAGACCAGATGCTAGAAAGACTAGCAAGTCATGATTACTACTGCTTTTTGGATGGCTACTCAGGCTATAACCAGATTGCAGTAGATCCCCAGGATCAAGAGAAAACAACATTCACATGTCCATCTGGAGTGTTTGCTTATAGGAGGATGCCATTTGGGCTGTGTAATGCGCCTGCAACCTTCCAGAGATGCATGCTCTCTATTTTCTCTGATATGGTGGAAAAATTTCTGGAAGTCTTAATGGATGACTTCTCAGTATATGGAGACTCATTCAGCTCCTGTCTTGATTACCTGAAACTTGTTCTGAAGAGATGCCAAGAGACCAACCTAGTTTTAAACTGGGAAAAATGTCACTTCATGGTGACTGAGGGTATTGTCCTTGGGCATAAAATCTCTAACAAGGGAATAGAGGTGGATCAAGCAAAAATAGAGGTAATTGAAAAATTACCACCATCTGCCAATGTTAAGGCAATCAGAAGCTTTCTGGGGCATGCAGGATTCTATAGAAGGTTTATAAAGGATTTTTCAAAAATTGCAAAACCTCTAAGCAATCTGCTAGCTGCTGACACGCCATTTGTGTTTGACACAGAGTGCCTGCAGGCGTTTGAAATGCTGAAAGCTAAGCTGGTCACAGCACCAGTTATTTCTGCACCAGACTGGACATTACCCTTTGAGCTAATGTGTGATGCCAGTGATCACGCCATTGGTGCAGTAATGGGACAGCGGCATGACAAGCTTCTGCATGTCATTTATTATGCTAGCCACGTTTTAAATGATGCTCAGAAAAATTACACAACCACAGAGAAAGAATTACTTGCAGTGGTTTACGCCATTGACAAGTTCAGATCATACTTAGTAGGATCAAAAGTGATTGGGTAAACTGACCATGCTGCTCTTAAATATCTACTCACAAAGCAGGATTCAAAACCCAGGCTCATCAGATAGGTGTTGCTTCTGCAAGAGTTTGATATAGAAATAAGAGACAGAAAAGGGACAGAGAACCAAGTGGCTGATCATCTATCCCGGATAGAGCCAGTAGAAGGAACGCCCATCTGGAAAAGTTTCAGAGATCTCAAGAGAGGGGAGGGGCGTCCCTAGAGTACTAATTAGTGATGGGGGCACTCACTTCTGCAATAAACAGCTTTACTCTGCCATGGTTCGGTATGGGATCCGCCATAAGGTGGCTACTCCATACCATCCACAAACTAATGGGCAAGCTGAAGTCTCTAACAGAGAATTAAAGAGAATCCTGGAACGGACAGTAAGTACCCGTCGAAAGGATTGGGCACGGAGCTTGGATGATGCTCTGTGGGCTTACAGAACAGCATTCAAGACCCCTATAGGGACTTCTACATACCAACTTGTGTATGGTGAGGCATGTCACCTGCCCGTGGAACTGGAACACAAGGCCTACTGGGCAACCAGATTCCTAAACTTTGATGCCAAATTAGCAGGAGAAAAAAGATTGCTCCAGCTAAATGAGCTAGAGGAATTCAGATTCACAGCTTTCGAAAATGCCAAGCTTTATAAAGAGAAATAAAAAAAGTGGCATGACAGAAAGCTGTCATCTAGAATCTTTGAACCAGGACAGAAGGTTCTGCTATTTAACTCCAGACTCAGGCTATTCCCCGGGAAATTGAAATCCCGGTGGAGGGGACCATACGTGATTACAAGTGTATCACCATATGGTTATGTGGAGCTTCAAGATATTGATTCTGATAAAAGGTTCATTGTCAATGGACAGAGAATGAAGCACTATCTTGAAGGCAACACTAAGCAAGAGTGCTCAAGGCTGAAGCTAGACTAAAAGCTCAGCAAGGTCCAGCTAAAGACAATAAAGAAGCGCTTGCTGGGAGGCAACCCAGCCATGGGGCATCAATCCTCTAAGTATTTTGCCCTATTTTTATTTTTATTTTTATTTGTTTATATAAAGTTTACTGACACTAAAGTGAAGAATCATTTGTATAAGTCCACAGAGTTACAGAAGGATTCGGCACACAAAACAGAGAAAAAGAGCTCACTGGCAAGAAAACGCCAGTAAAAGTGTATTTTGGGCGTTCAACGCCCAAAATGGGCATCCACTGGGTGTTGAATGCCAGTAATGGTAGCAATCTGGGCGTTCAATGCCAGTAATGGCAGTAAACTGGGCGTTAAACGCCAGATTTGCAGCATCCTGGGCGTTCAGAAAAACACCTAGTGATAAAGGGATTCTGGGCGTTCAACGCCAGAAAGGGGCAGCAACTGGACGTTGAACGCCCAGGAGAGGCAGCATTTGGGCGTTAAACGCCCAAAACAGGCAGTGTTTGGGCGTTCAAACGCCAGGATGGTAGGGAGGAGGTAAATTCATTTTTCTTCATATTTTTCATTTTAATCTTGATTTTCATGTTTCAATTCATGATTTTTTTACATGAACATGTTAAGAACCCTGATTTCTAAAATTCCCAATTTCCAAAAATCCTACTTTAAAAATATCAAATGTATCTTAATCCATAAGCACCAATCCTCTTTTCAAATTCAATCCAACTCTTTTCAAATCTTTTCTAAAAACAAATCTATCTTTTTCACTCTAAAATCTTTTCAACTAATCAATATCTTTTTCAAATCTCCACATTATCTTTTTCAAAATCTAAATTTATCTTTTTCAAAAATTTTTCATATCTTTTTTAACTATATCCTCTCTTATTATATCTTCTATCTTATCTTTTCCAAATCAATATTTTTTATCATATCTTTTCTAAAATTTTCGAACCCACCCCCCTCCCTTTAAATATGGGTTCGGCCTTCCCCCCCTCCATCATCAATTGCACCTAGCTCTCCTTCTATCCCTCTCCTTTCTTTTCTTTTGCTTGAGGACATGCAAACCTCTAAGTTTGGTGTGTTTATCCGAGATCACTAAGATCATGGCTCCTAAAGGAAAACAACCCACTCCAAGAGGCAAGAAAGAGAGCATTCCAAAACCACTTTGGAATCAAGGGAAGTTCTTATCTAAAGAACATTCAGACCATTATCACAAAATAATGGGTCTGAGATCAGTGATCCCGGAAGTTAGATTCGATCTGAAGGAAGATGAATATCCGGAGATCCAGGAGCAAATTCGAATTAGGAACTGGGAAGTCCTAGCTAATCCTGAAACGAAAGTGGGGAGGAACATGGTCCAGGAGTTCTATGCTAATATGTGGCAAACAGACAAGCAGAAACTATCTGGGACTGCTTTCTATGACTATAGGACTGTGGTCAGAGGAAAGATTATTCATACCCACCCTGACAGGATCAGGGAGATCTTAAAGCTACCTCAGCTGAAAGATGATCCAGACTCCTTCAACAGGAGAATGATGAGAACAGACAAGGGCCTAGACAAGATTCTAGAGGATATATGTATCCCTAGAGCCAGGTGGACCACCAACACAAAGGGTATCCCAAATCAACTCAAAAGAGAAGATCTCACACCAGTCGCCAGAGGATGGCTGGACTTCATTGGGCATTCTCTGCTGCCCACTAGCAACCGCTCTGAAGTCACTGTTAAAAGAGCAGTGATGATCCATTGCATCATGATGGGAAAAGAAGTGGAAGTTCATCAGCTGATCTCAGCTGAACTCTACAAAATTGCTAATAAAAATTCTAAAGAGGCCAGGTTGGCTTATCCAAGCGTGATTTCTCTGCTCTGCAAGGACGCTGGAGTAAGGCTGGGAATAACTGAGTATATCTCAGTTGAGAAACCAATCACCAAAGCATCAATGGAAAAACAACAAGCATAGGATGATCCCATCAAGAAGAAAACATAGGAATTTCTCCCAGAAATCCCTCAATCTGAATACTGGGAGTATCTTGAGACGTCTGTTACCAAGATACGGGAAGCTATGGAACAAATAATAAAAGAACAAAAGGAACACAGTCAAATTCTTACCTATATGTTTAAAGAACAAGAGGAGCAAGGGCGTGACTTAAGGGAATTGAAGCGCCAGAAGTTATCTCTTGAAGGACCAAGCACCCCACAGATCAGAGGAACATCCACTTCCCAGAACAAAGGTTGTTAAATTCCAATTTCTGCTTTAACTCTGTGATAGTGTCGTTATAGAAGTTTACCTTAGGAGTCATATAGTAGTAATTAGTATCTATTTTGATTTTATCTCCAATTAAGTTATAATTTATTTTTCTCATCATCAGCAAACATGAATAAAATAGTAGATCTTTTGAATAAGAGGCAATAAAATTCTGAGTTTTTAATAAGAAAAATTCTAATTAGTTACATGTGGTGGCAATGCTTTCTGTCTTCTGAATGAATGCTTGAACAGTGCATATGTCTTTTGAATTTGTTGTTTAAGACTGTTAAATATGTTGGCTCTTGAAAGAATGATGAACATGAGACATGTTATTGATAATCTGAAAAATCATAAAAATGATTCTTGAAGCAAGAAAAAGCAGCAAAGAACAAAGCTTGCAGAAAAAAAAATAGAGAAAACAAGCAGAAAGAGCCAATAGCCCTTAAAACCAAAAGGCAAGGGTAATAAAAAGGATCCCAAGGCTTTGAGCATCAGTGGATAGGAGGGCCTAAGGGAATAAAATCCTGGCCTAAGCGGCTAAACCAAGCTGTCCCTAACCATGTGCTTGTGGCGTGAAGGTGTCAAGTGAAAACTTGAGACTGAGCGGTTAAAGTCAAGGTCCAAAGCAGAAAGAAGAGTGTGCTTAAGAACTCTGGACACCTCTAATTGGGGACTTTAGCAAAGCTGAGTCACAATCTAAAAGGTTCACCCAATTATGTGTCTGTGGCATTTATGTATCCGGTGGTAATACTGGAAAACAAAGTGCTTAGGGCCACGGCCAAGACTCATGAAATAGCTGTGTTCAAGAATCATCATACTGAAATAGGAGAATCAATAACACTATCTGAATTCTAAGTTCCTATAGATGCCAATTACTCTGAGCTTCAATGGATAAAGTGAGATGCCAAAACTGTTCGGAAGCAAAAAGCTATTAGTCCCGCTCATCTAATTAGAATCTGAGCTTCACTCAAAAACTCCGAGATATTATTGCTTCTCAACCTATTAGTCTTCTATTTTATTTGTCTAGTTGCTTGAGGACAAGTAACAGTTTAAGTTTGGTGTTGTGATGAGCAGATATTTTATACGCTTTTTGGGGTTAATTTCATATAGTTTTTAGTATATTCTAGTTAGTTTTTAGTTTATTTTCATTAGTTTTTAGGAAAAATTCATATTTCTGGACTTTACTATGAGTTGTATGTTTTTCTGTAATTTCAGGTATTTTTCTGGCAGAAATTGAGGGAGCTGAGCAAAAATCTGACTCAGGCTGAAAAAGGACTGCTGATGCTGTTGGATTCTGACCTCCCTACACCCAAAGTGAATTTTCTGAAGCTACAGAACTCGAAATGGCGCGCTTCCAATTGCGTTGGAAAGTAGACATCCAGGGCTTTCCAGAAATATATAATAGTCCATACTTTGCTCAAGAATAGATGACGTAAACTGGCGTTCAACGCCAGTTCTCTGCCCAATTCTGGCGTCCAGCGCCAGAAACAAGTTACAAAGTGGAGTTCAACGCCGAAACTGGCACAAAAGCTGGCGTCCAACTCCAAGAATGACCTCTGCACGTGTAACATTCAAGCTCAGCCCAAGCACACACCAAGTGGGCCCCGGAAGTGGATTTATGCATTAATTACTTACTTCTATAAACCCTAGTAGCTAGTTTATTATAAATAGTAAAAAGTCCTATTTATAATAAACTAGCTACTAGGGTTTATAGAAGTAAGTAATTAATGCATAAATCCACTTCCGGGGCCCACTTGGTGTGTGCTTGGGCTGAGCTTGAATGTTACACGTGCAGAGGTCATTCTTGGAGTTGGACGCCAGCTTTTGTGCCAGTTTCGGCGTTGAACTCCACTTTGTAACTTGTTTCTGGCGCTGGACGCCAGAATTGGGCAGAGAGCTGGCGTTGAACGCCAGTTTGCGTCATCTAAACTTGGGCAAAGTATGGACTATTATATATTGCTGGAAAGCCTTAGATGTCTACTTTCCAACGCAATTGGAAGCACGCCATTTTGAGTTCTGTAGCTCCAGAAAATCCATTTTGAGTGCAGGGAGGTCAGAATCCAACAGCATCAGCAGTCCTTCTTCAACCTCTGAATCTGATTTTTGCTCAAGTCCCTCAATTTCAGCCAGAAAATACCTGAAATCACAGAAAAACACACAAACTCATAGTAAAGTCCAGAAATGTGAATTTAACATAAAAACTAATGAAAACATCCCTAAAAGTAACTAGATTCTACTAAAAACATACTAAAAACAATGCCAAAAAGCGTATAAATTATCCGCTCATCAGGCATCTCAGGGATTTCTTGATGAGGGACTTCCTCATGCTCTTGTTGAGGTCCATGAATGGGATCTCTTGTTTTCTCTATCCTCTTTTTAGTGATGGGCTTGTCCTCTTCAATGAGGATGTCTCCTCCTATGACAATTCCAGCTAAATTGCATAGGTGACAGATGAGATGAGGAAAGGCTAACCTTGCCAAGGTGGAGGTTTTGTCAGCCACCTTGTAGAGTTCTAGAGATATGACCTCATGAACTTTTATTTCCTCTCCAATTATGGTGCTATGGATCATGATAGCCCGATCCACAGTCACTTCGGATCGGTTGCTAGTAGGAATGATAGAGCATTGGATGAATTCCAACCATCCTCTAGCCATGGGTTTAAGGTCAGGCCTTCTCAATTGAACCGGCTTGTCTTTGGAGTCTCTCTTCCACTCATATGTCCATGAGGAATTGGTCCAACCTTTGATCAAAGTAGACCCTTCTAGTGTAGGGATGTGCATCTCCTTGCATTATTGGCAAGTTGAATGCCAATCTTACATTTTTCGGACTGAAATTTAAGTATTTCCCCCGAACCATTGTGAGCCAATTCTTTGGATTCGGGTTCACACTTTGATCATGGTTCTTAGTGATCCATGCATTAGCATAGAACTTCCCAACCTCTTCTTCGAATCTCATGTCGGATCTTCGGATACTCATTCTTTTTGAGCATGAAAGGGACCTCAGGGATCACCTTTTTCTTGGCCACAACTTCATAGAAGTGGTCTTGATGGACCTTTGAGATGAATCTCTCCATCTCCCATGACTCGGAGGTGGAAGCAATTGCCTTCCCTTTCCTCTTTCTAGAGGTTTCTCCGGCCTTAGGTGCCATAAATGGTTATGGAAGAACAAAAAGCAACGCTTTTTCCATACCAAACTTAAAAGGTTAGCTCGTCCTCGAGCAAAAGAAGGAAGAAGGATGGAGAAGAAGAAGAAATGGAGGAGATGGAGGGGGTGTGTGGTTCGGCCAAGGGGGAGAAGAATTGTTTGTGATGTGTGAAATTAGAGGATTGATGAGGGGTTTATATAGGAGTGGAAAGAGAGTGGGGTCAGTGTGAGAGTGGGTGGGTTTGGGAGGGAAAGGTTTTGAATTTGAATGGTGGGAGTAGGTGGGTTTTATGATGGTTTTGGGGAAGAGAAATGGAGGTGATTGGTGAAGGGTATTTGGGGAAGGGTGTTACAAAAAGGTATTAAGAAGAGAGAGAGTGAGTTGAGGTAGGTGGGGATCCTGTGGGGTCCACAGATCCTGAGGTGTCAAGGATTTTTCATCCCTGCACCATTCTGGCGTGTAAAGGCTCTCTAAGTGCCAATCCTGGCGTTAAACGCCAGGCTGCTGCCCATTTTTGGCGTTTAAACGCTGGGCTACTGCCCAATTCTGGCGTTAAACGCCATTCTAGTGCCCTTTTCTAGCGTTTAAACGCCCATAATGGTGGCAGACTAGGCGTTTAACGCCCATTCTGCTACCCTTACTGGCGTTTAAACGCCAAACGCCAGTAAGCTCGTCCTCCAAGGTGTGCTGTTTTTAATGCTGTTTTTTATTTTTACTTTAATTTTTTGCAGTTGTTTTTGTGACTCCACATGATCATCAACCTAAATAAAACATGAAATAACAATGGAAAATGGAAATTTAACATAGATAAATAAAATTGGGTTGCCTCCCAATAAGCGCTTCTTTAATGTCAATAGCTTGACACTGAGTTCTTACAGAGCTTCACAGATACTCAGAGCATGATGGTGGCCTCCCAACACCAAACTTAGAGTTTGAATGTGGGGGCTTTGTTTGACTCTGTATTGAGAGAAGCTTTTCATGCTTCTTCTCCATGTGTACAGAAGGAGAACCTTGAGCTTTAAAAACAAGGTAGTCCTCATTCAATTGGAGGACTAACTCTCCTCTGTCAACATCAATCACAGCTTTTGCTGTGGCTAGGAAGGGTCTTCCAAGGATGATGGATTCATCCTTATCCTTTCCAGTGTCTAGGATTATGAAGTCAGCAGTGATGTAAAGGCCTTCAACCTTTACTAAGACATCCTCTACCAGTCCATAAGCCTATTTCATGGATTTGTCTGCCATCTCTAGTGAGATTCTTGCAGCTTGTACCTCAAAGATCCCCAGTTTCTCCGTTACAGAGAGTGGCATGAGGTTTATACCTGATCCCAGGTCACACAGAGCTTTCTCAAAGGTCATGGTGCCTATGGTACAGGGTATTAAGAACTTTTCGGGATCCGGTTTCTTCTGAGGTAATGTCTGCCTAACCAAGGCATTTAGTTCATTGATGAGCAAGGGAGGTTCATCCTCCCAAGTCTCATTACCAAATAACTTGGCATTCAGCTTCATGATTGCTCCAAGATACTTAGCAACTTGCTCTTCAGTAATATCTTCATCCTCTTCTGAGGAAGAATACTCATCAGAGCTCATGAATGGCAAAAGAAAGTTCAATGGAATTTCTATGGTCTCTGTATGAGCCTCAGATTCCTTTGGTTCCTCAATGGAGAACTCCTTTTTGTCCAGAGGACGTCCCATGAGGTTTTTCTCACTGGGATTCACGTCCTCCTCCTCCTCTATGGGTTCGGCCATTTTGGTTGCATTGATGGCCTTGCACTCTCTTTTTGAATTTTCTTTTGTAGTGCTTGGGAGAGTGCTAGGAGGAGTTTCAGTGACTCTTTTACTCAGCTGACCCACTTGTGCCTCCAAATTCCTAATGGAGGACCTTGTTTCATTCATGAAACTTAGAGTGGTCTTAGATAGATTAGGGACTATGGTTGCTAAGCCAGAATGGCTCTGCTCAGAATTCTCTGTCTGTTGCTAAGAAGATGATGGAAAAGGCTTGCTATTGCTAAACCTATTTCTTCCACCATTATTATTGTTGAAGCCTTGTTGAGGCTTCTGTTGATCCTTCCATGAGAGATTTGGATGATTTCTCCATGAAAGATTATAGGTGTTTCCATAGGATTCTCCCATGTAATTCATCTCTTCCATTGCAGGATTCTCAGGATCATAAGCTTCTTCTTCAGAAGATGCTTCTTTATTACTGCCAGATGCAGCTTGCAATCCAGTCAGACTCTGAGAAATCATATTGACTTGCTGAGTCAATAATTTGTTCTAAGCCAATATGGCATTAAGAGTATCAATCTCAAGAACTCCTTTCTTCAGAGTTGTCCCATTGTTCACAGGATTTCTTTCAGAAGTGTACATGAACTGGTTATTTGCAACCATCTCAATGAGTTCCTGGGCTTCTGTAGGCATTTTCTTTAGATGAATAGATCCACCAGTAGAGTGGTCCAATGACATCTTGGATAACTCAGACAGACCATCATAGAAGATACCTATGATGATCCATTCTGAAAGCATGTCAGAAGGACACCTTCTTATCAATTACATGTATCTTTCCCAAGCTTCATAGAGGGATTCACCTTCCTTCTGTTTGAAGGTTTGAACTTCCACTCTAAGCTTGCTCATCTTTTGAGGTGGAAAGAATTTAGCCAAGAAATCATTGACCAACTTTTTCCAAGAGTTCAGGCTGTCTCTAGATTGTGAGTTCAACCATATACTAGCTCTGTCTCTTACAGCAAAAGGAAAAAGTATAAGTTTGTAGACCTCGGGAACAACTCCATTGGTCTTAACAGTGTCACAGATTTGCAAGAATTCAGCTAAGAACTGATGACGATCTTCCAATGGAAGTCCATGAAACTTGCAATTCTGTTGCATCAGAGAAACTAATTGAGGCTTAAGCTCAAAGTTGTTTGCTCCAATGGCAGGAATAGAGATGCTTCTCCCATAGAAGTCGGGAGTTGGTGCAGTATAGTCACCAAGCATCTTTCTTGCATTGTTGTTGGGTTCGGCCATGTCTTCTTCTTTTTCAAAAATTTCTGTTAGGTCCTCTCCAGAGTGTTATGCTTTATCTTCTTTTAGCTTCCTCTTCAGAGTTCTTTCAGGTTCAGGATTAGCTTCAACAAGGATGTCTTTATCCCTGTTCCTGCTCATATAAAAAAAGAAAAGAACAGAAAAGAAGACGAATCCTCTATGTCACTGGTGTCCGAAATCGTGATCGTTCCTTCCTTGGTAACGGCGCTAAAAACTTAATACGCACGTTCATGTTTCTTAATTCTGCTTCACAACTTCGTACAACTAACCAGCAAGTGCACTGGGTCGTCCAAGTAATAAACTTTACGTGAGTAAGGGTCGATCCCACGGAGATTGTCGGTTTGAAGCAAGCTATGGTCACCTTGTAAATCTCAGTCAGGCGGATTTAGATAATTATGGAGATTTTATAAATAAAACATAATTAAAATATAAACTAGGATAGAGATACTTATGTAATTCATTGGTTAGAATTTCAGATAAGCGTATAGAGATGCTTTCGTTCCTCTGAACCTCTACTTTCCTACTGTCTTCATCCAATCATTCCTACTCCTTTCCATGGCAAGATTTATGTAGGGCATCATCGTTGTCAATGGCTACATCCCATCCTCTCTGTGAAAATGGTCCAATGCGCTGTCACTGCATGGCTAATCATCTGTAGGTTCTCGATCATACTGGAATAGGATTTACTATCCTTTTGCGTCTGTCACTACGCCCAGTACTCGCAAGTTTGAAGCTCGTCACAGCCATCCCTTCCCAGATCCTACTCGGAATACCACAGACAAGGTTTAGACTTTCCGGATCTCAAGAATGGCCATCCATGGGTTCTAACTTATACCACAAAGATTCCAATAGCTCGGACTCGGTCCCCTGTATTAGATATCTAAGAGATACTCATTCTAGCTTGTTTGCGTGTAGAACGGAAGTGTTTGTCAGGCACGAGTTCATAAGTGAGAATGATGATGAGTGTCACATAATCATCACATTCATCATGTTCTTGGATGCGAATGGATATCTTAGAGAAGGAATAAGCTTGAATTGAATAGAAAAACAACAGCACTTTGCATTAATTCATGAGGAACAGCAGAGCTCCACACCTTAATCTATGGTGTGTAGAAACTCTACCGTTGAAAATACATAAGAACAAAGTTCAGGAATGGCCGAATGGCCAGCCCCCTAAACGTGATCCAAAGATCAAAAGATGTAACTAAGGATGTAAATACAATAGTAAAAAGTCCTATTTAAACTAAACTAGTTACTAGGGTTTACAGAAATGAGTAAATAATGCAAAGATCCACTTCCGGGGCTCACTTGGTGTGTGCTTGGGTTGAGCATTGAGCTTTACACGTGTAGAGGCTTCTCTTGGAGTTGAACGTCAGTTTGTAACCTGTTTCTGGCGTTTAACTCCACTTTGCAACCTGTTTCTGGCGTTTGACTCCAGAATGCAGCATGGAACTGGCGTTGAACGCCAGCTTGCGTCCACTAAAATTGAAAAAAGTATGATCTATTATATATTGCTGGAAAGCCCTAGATGTCTATTTTCCAACGCAATTGAGAGCGCGCCATTTGGAGTTTTGTAGCTCCAGAAAATCCATTTTGAGTGCAGGGAGGTCAGAATCCAACAGCATCAGCAGTCCTTTTTCAGCCTGAATCAGATTTTTGCTCAAGTCCCTCAATTTCAGCCAGAAAATACCTGAAATCATAGAAAAACACACAAACTCATAGTAAAGTCCAGAAATGTGATTTTTAATTAAAAACTAATAAAAATATAATGAAAACTAACTAAATCATACTAAAAACATACTAAAAACAATGCCAAAAAGGGTATAAATTATCCGCTCATCACAACACTGTTCCGAGGGTTACCTGAAACTGTAGGTCGATCTCGGACGAGATCTTCTGCGCTGGTTGGAACTGATGTATCCGGCTGGTGAATGGTGGCCGGAGCTGGTGCGTTCGACTTGTTTGGACTGAACGTGCTGCTGATCCTCTGTCACCGAAGGGTGGGGGGTACCTTCAAGAGACTCCGATGCTTAAGTTAGCATGGGTATTAAACAGGTGTTATGTAGAATCAGAGTATGAGTTATACCTGGGTGCTCCAGTGTATTTATAATGGTTGTAGAGTGACCTTTCTAGATAAGATAAGTTAGTTATCTTATCTTATCTTATCTTATCTTTGGGTGAGGTCAGCTTATCTTCAACGGAACCGCCCTTTTCTCTGTAGGCCTGAACGACCTTTGGATTTGGGTCGTATTCCTTAAATTGGGCCCTTTTTGGGCTTTCCTGTCGATTTGGCCGAGTTCTTCGTAAAGAAATCGGCCCGCTTGACCTAAAGAGGTCGGTCACTTTGCTACTGAACATCCCGGCTCGGACAGCTCGACCCATGGTATGAACAGTGCCCCTGCTTGAGCTCAATCTTCTTTTGTTTTAGGGACGAGTCGTTGACTTTGGTCCTTCTCTAATGAAGCCAAACTCAAGCATTTTGTCGATTCCTTTGTAGCAGCTTTTGAATGTAGAACGTTTTTTCTCAGAAAGCGCGCGCTTTTGTATTAACGCTTTGTTCTGGGGAACGTGCGAGGGTTTAATGCCCTAATTAATTGGCATTTAATTGCTCCGTTTCTCTTAACTTCTTTATTTTTTGAATTTCACACTCAGGAAACGGTTTCCCTTCTTCGCTCTTTTCGTAACTTCTTCACAATTTCTTCCTTTGTTCTCTTGCTCTCCGCCTTTCTCCCCAATTTCTGTTTTCCTTTCGTTGCGGCGTTGCTTGGCGTTTTTCTGGGTAGCTTTCATTTCTACGTCTCCTCCTTCCCTTGAAGCTTATTCTTTTCCAGGTTAGTTCCATTCGCATTTTCTTCTTCTTTCGTCGCTTTGGTTTTATGATGAAGTTTTGACTTTGCTTTTAGGGAAAGCTTGTATCTTTCTGCTCCTATTTTGTTGTTGAAATGTGTTTTCTGGGAGTTTCTTTCCTTTTCTGCATGATCCTTTTTGCTTTTCTTGTTGCTTGATGCTTTTTAGGGCTTTGCATGTTCTGTGAATGCTTTTGTATTTTGAAGCTATGGAATGATGACTTTGTTTGATTCTGAAAAAGGTTACGTCTTTGACGATTTTTGGAGTGTTCGATGTTGGTGCTTGTTCTCTGCTGATTTTTTGCTTGATTTCGAAAAAGTTTGCGCCTTTGCTGTTTTTCCGCTTGGCCCTTTTTGGAATTTCTGATAAACTGTAGAAATAGTGCTTTTCACTGATAAATTGTAGAAGGGTGGACCTTTTGCGTTTTTGCTTCCTTTGTTTTCTTTCTGGATTTTACTTTGATGAGTGCCGGGATGTAGGCTGTAGAAATAACTTAAAGACCTTACTTGTTTACTGCCTTCAAGGGATGCCCCAAGACTTTTGTCTTGAGTCTTGGGGTTTTTCCTTTTTTGTTTATCCGTCCGTCGAGATGTTTTGCCCTCTGCCCGAGATGTTTTTAAGTAATCCATTCTTCTTTTCTTTTTGTAGGATTTAGTTGACCTCATGTCTTCCCGAAATAACGTTGTAGAGATGCCTTCCCAGGTTCCCGCGGGTATGGCCGATTTGGGTGGACTCCATGGTTCTCATGTGTGTCTCGCTGGTTGATTCTGAATTTTGTGCTCAGCTTAGGCGGTTTCATAGTGTCTGTATTAATTCTGGTGATGAGAAGAACTATGAACTTGTCCCTCCCTCTTCTGATGAGAGAGTCTGCTTTTCAACTCGGGTTGTTGATGGTCGCCCTTTCTTTTATGCTTATGATTTTTTCTTTGGTCAACTGGGTATCACCCTTCCTTTTACCAAATTTGAAACTTACCTGTTATGGTCTTGTAATGTTGCTCCTTCTCAACTTCACCCTAATTCCTGGGGTTTTATTAAAATTTTCCAATTGTTGTGCAATGGTTTTGGTATTCCTGCTTCCCAATCTCTCTTTTTCTATCTGTTTGTCTTGACTAAGCCCGGTGTGGTAAAAAAGAAGTCAGCTTGGGTCTCCTTTCGTTCTACCCAGGGAAAGAAGGTTTTTTATATGTTTGACGAGTCGTTCCGTGATTTTAAAAACTACTTTTTCAAGGTCTGAGCTGTTGAAGGAGCTCGGCCCTTTTTCTGGATGAGAATGACGAACCTGCTTTTCCCTTGGAATGGCAAAAAGACGTGAGGGTCTCCAGGTATTCGTGGGAAATGTTGGATGAGGCTGAGCGAGCCTTTGTGACTATCTTGGAAGAATGTTGGGGTCAACCTCCCCATCTTGACACAAAGAAATTTCTAACCAATCCTTCTCTTCTTCAAACTGAACTGGGTATCTTGTGTTTCCTTTATTTAGCTGTTTATGTTGCTTGTAGCTGTCTTTCCGACTTGTCCGACTTGTAACTGAATTTCTATTTTATTTGCAGAGGCAATGAAGAATAGTGAATCTATGAAAGATTTTAAGAGGGCGCAGAGGGCGACTGCTGCCAGAAATATTGCGCCCAAAGCGGCTGGGGAGGGGTCCTCCCAAGTGCGCGAGAAGCCATCAGTGCCGAGTTCCCCCGGGGTGAAGAAGGTAATCCCAACACCTCGGGTCCGTTTGGTGGATCCTCACCCCCCTTCTGCTGCTCCTACTGTTCCTCCAAATAAGAAACAAAAAACAGCTGAACAATTCGACCTCGATGCTCCTGATTTTAATGCCATTGAGTTTGTAGATCAACAAATCGGGCCCTATGGTGCTATCTCCATGGACGATGTGTCCATTCTCCATCATCTGGAGTTTATGGCCCGAAATGATGGCGTATATAGCGACGGCTATATATCGGACTGCTCAGAATCTTCCTCTTCACGCTACTAAAGCGTTTATAGAGGAGGCGAAACAAGAGTTTGATCGGATGAAGGAGTTGAAGGAGGAACTTGAGATAAAGGTAGCCAAGCTGGAGAAGGACTTGAAGAACGAGGAGGCGAGTTCTCAATACTGGCGGCTTCTTTGAGGTTGGCTGAGGACGCAGTCCTGATGCATAAGGAGAGTTACGTTTCATCTTATCGGGAGGTGATGCGCCTGAGGGGGGAGCTCGACAGTGCTCGGGAAGATTATTCTGAGCTCCAAAGTCATCTTGTTGGCAGCGTGACTGCTGCTTATGAGAACTTGAGGGAGCAAGTTCAGGTCATTGCTCCCGAGGCCGACCTCACCCTTTTTAGCCTGGATAATATTGTCAGGGATGGCAAGATTGTCCCTGATGATGAGGGTGATGATGATGATGTTGTTCCTCCCCTTGTGTCCTCTACCAAAGTACCGACCTCTTCAGTTCCTCCTGCTGTGCCTGACTCGGATTGCCAGATCCTGAATTGGGAGGATGGAACTGTGGATGCTGTGCCGATCCAGACTCGTCCTCCTTCTCCTTGTCCTGATGCTGCCAAGAAAGCTCCTGAAGTTTGCTGATTTCTTTCCTGTAGTTGGCCCAGCTTGTGGGCTTTTAAAACTTTTTTATTTATTTACTGACGTTTTCCTAGTTGCTTTTCTAGCAACTTTTATTTTGAAAAACAAAAAGTAGCTCGCCATCCTTAGATTTTGCTGGCCTTCGAGGCTTTTATAACTTTTGTAGATTTTATATAATGCCTCTTGATTTGACATTTTTTCTGTTTTCTGCTTTTGTGTGATATCTTGCAGCTCGACCTCTTTGGGTTATTTTGTTGTTTGTAGCTTGAATCCTTTGAGGTTGCGATCTGTGGGGTCCAACTTGTTTCTCGGTTTTCTGTATTTGTGACCGGTTCCTTTGCGTTGGTCCCTTTCTAAGTTATTATTGTAATCCTCTCTTTCAGAGATTTACTTTTATAATTTGTTTGTAGGATATTGACTTCATCAGATCGACCTCTTTCTAAGTTATTTTTGTAATCTTCTTTCTTGGACCTTTGTCAGGTCTCTTTCAGGGATTACTTTTATAACCTTTTAGTAGTAGGAGTCTGACTTGGTTATGTCGGTCTCCTTTAAGTTATTTTTTGTAGTCCTCTTTCTTGGATCTTTGTCAGATCTCTTTCAGGGACTACTTTGATAACTTTTCAGTAGTAGGAGTCCGACTTGGTTATGTCGGTCTCCTTTAAGTTATTTTTTGTAGTCCTTGTTCATACCCTGGGTCGAGCTGTCCGAACCGGGATGTTCAGTAGCAAAGCGACCAACCTGTTCAGGTCAAGCGGACCGACCTCTTTACAAAGAACTCGGCCAAATCAACAGAAAAGCCCAATAAAAGGCCCAAATAGAGGAACACGACCCGAATCCAAAGGCAGTTCAGGCCTATAGAGATAAAGGCGGTTCCATGGAAGATAAGCTGACCACAAAAGATAAAGATAAGATAAGATAACTAACTTATCTTATCCAAAGAAGGTCACATCTCACTACTATAAATACACTGGAGCACCCAGGTATAACTCATACTCTGATTCTACATAAAACCTGCTTAATACCCGTGCTAACTTAAGCATCGGAGTCTCTTGCAGGTACCCCCCACCCTCCGGTGGACAAGGATCAGCAGAGCAGCAAGTCCAACGAGTCGGACCCAACAGCTCCGGCCGTCATCAGCCAGCCGGACACGTCATCTCCGACCAGTACAGAAGATCTCATCCGAGATCGACCTCCAGTTTCAGGTAACCCTCGGAACATTGGCGCCGTTGCCGGGGAACCTGAAAGCCATCCCAAAACCATGGCGGACGGCCATGACAACGACCACGACTCGGATCTGGAGAACAGAACACCACACAAAAACGCGGACACTACGCTAAAGGATACTCCGGAATCCAATGGGGACAAAAACTCACCAAATCCGGGAGCCATGGAAGCACTCCAAGATCGTTTAAAGCAACTTGAGAAAGAAACTCAGCAACAACGGGAGATCAGAAAAGATCTACAAAGAGAGGTACGGCGACGTCGAGAATTAGAAGAAAAACTACAGCAATTAGAGGCCGACCTCAAAACAAAAGCTCCTCGGACCACTCCTGAGAAAAATTCATGCAAGGAACAGGACCCATTCACCAGGGAAATCATGAAGACCAAAATTCCAAAGGATTTCAAGCTCCCGGATATGGTTTTGTATGATGGCACTACAGATCCCAACCATCATCTTAGCAATTTCAGAAGCAGGATGTACCTTACCGATGCCTCAGATGCCGTTCGTTGCAAAGCTTTTCCAACAACTCTCACAAAAACGGCGATCAGATGGTTCGACAACTTACCTCCGAAGTCCATCTCAAACTTCGATGACCTGGCCAAAAAGTTCCTGGCCAGATTCTCCATCCAGAAAGATAAGGCCAAGCACGCACCCAGCTTACTAGGGATCAAGCAAGGAGATCGGGAGAGCCTCCGCAACTACATGGAAAGATTCAACAAAACATGCATGGACATACAAAGTTTACCAACAGAGGTCGCCATCATGGGGCTTATCAATGGCTTACGAGAGGGACCTTTTAGCCAATCCATATCAAAAAAGTACCCTACCTCCTTAGACGAAGTACAGGAGCGAGCAGAAAAATACATCAACATGGAAGAGAACGCTCGGCTGGGAGAAACCTCAAAATCTGGAGCCTCCTACCGAGACAAAGACAAGGACTCCAAAAGGAAAGAAGATTGACAGGGTGAGAAAATCAAAAAGTACCACAACTACACCCCTCTCAAAGTATCCCTGGTCGACGTGTACAAAGAAGTCTACCATACAGAGAAAATCCCCCCAGCGCGACCACTCAAAGGCAAAAGGGGAGGAGGAAATCGGAAGGAATATTGTGAATACCATCGAATTCGAGGGCACTCTACCAACGAATGCTTCGACCTGAAAAATATCATAGAAAAATTGGTAAGGGAAGGAAAATTAGATCGATTTCTGGCTACCCGGGATGACGAACAAAGAAAAAGACGAAGAGACGAAGATGATGGACGAACTGAACGGTCACCTCGGACACCAGAAAGACACGTCCACATGATACACGGCGGATTCGCAGGAGGTGAGATCTCCAAATCGTCCCGAAAGAGATATCTCAAAGAAGTATATCACGTTGAGGGAAAGGAGGAAGCACCTGACATCCCGGCAATAACATTTACTAAAGAAAACGCATCCGACATCGTCTCGGGACACGACGATCCCATGGTCATCACAATTATACTGGCAAACGCCAATCTACACCGCACACTAGTAGACCAAGGGAGTTCTGCCGACATCTTATTCAAAACAGCTTTCGACAAACTCGGCTTAGACGAAAGGGAACTTAGAGCGTACCCAAACAATCTGTTTGGACTAGGAGACACTCCAATACAGCCATTGGGATACATATCACTACACACTACTTTTGGAAAAGGGAACCAATCTAGGACCCTTAAAATAGACTACATTGTGGTCAACGTAAGTTCGGCCTACAATGCTCTCATAGGACGGGCAACACTCAATCAAGTTGGCGCAATAGTCTCAACTCCACATCTATGCATGAAATTCCCAACTACAGAGGGGATAGCCACGGTAAAAGCAGATCAAAAGATGGCACGTCGCTGTTATAACGAAAGCTTAAACCTCAAAGGCAGAGGAGAAGAGTTTCATACAATTGAGCTTGGCGGCGCTCAGCGTCGAGAAGAACTCCGTCCGCACCCAGAAGGTGAGATAGAGAAGGTTCAGATTGGAGATACCTCGAATAAAACGACTAATATCGGCACGGTCCTAAGAGGAGACTCAAAAGAATCACTGATACAATTCTTACAAGATAATGTCGACCTCTTCGCATGGAAAGCCGCAGACATGCCAGGCATAGACCCTAAGTTAATATGCCACAAGTTGGCGGTCTATCCAGGATCTCGGCCGGTGCAGCAGAAGCGAAGAAAACTCGGACCAGAATGATCCCAAGTTGTGGAAGAACAAGTACAAGCGTTACTGGAGGCAGGATTCATAAGAGAAGTCAAGTACCCACTATGGCTAGCCAACGTCGTTTTGGTGAAAAAATCAAACGGGAAGTGGCGCATGTGTACCGATTACACCGATCTCAACAAAGCCTACCCAAAAGATCCATATCCACTCCCAAGTATTGACGCTCTGGTAGATGCTTCCTCCGGATATAAATACCTCTCGTTTATGGACGCCTATTCGGGATACAACCAAATCCCCGTGTATCCACCAGATCAAGAAAAAATATCGTTCTTAACACCAAAGGCGAACTACTGCTACATCGTGATGCCTTTCGGTCTCAAGAACGCGGGAGCTACTTATCAAAGGCTAATGAATAAAATCTTCTCAGATCACATCGGGAAAATCATGGAAGTCTATGTGGACGACATGTTGATAAAAACACAAAGCGAAAATACATTATTGTCCGACCTGTCCCAAGTATTTGACACTATAAGGAAGCATGACATGCGACTCAACCCGGCAAAATGCACCTTCGCGGTTGAAGCAGGCAAATTCTTGGGTTTCATGCTCACACAAATGGGAATTGAAGCAAATCCAGACAAATGTCAAGCTATACTCAACATGAAGAGCCCAACCTGTGTCAAAGAGGTACAACAACTCAACGGGAGATTGGCCGCCCTATCCCGATTCTTAGCAGGAGCTGCGATAAGATCTCTCCCCTTCTATGCTACTTTAAGAAAGGGAAAACAGTTCGAATGGACGACAGAGTGTGAGCAAGCTTTCCGAGACTTCAAGGAGTTCTTAGGACGGCCACCTATCCTATCTCGACCACGAGAAGGAGAACCACTCATATTATATCTCGCAGTAGGAAGCCGGGCGATAGCCTCAGCACTAGTCAGAGAAGACGAAAATGTGCGACAACCCGTCTACTTCATTAGCAAAGCACTACAGGGATCCGAGCTGAACTACCAGAAGATAGAAAAATTTGCCTATACTCTCATTCTAACATCTCGACGACTCCGCCCGTACTTTCAAGCTCACACCATTAAGGTTAGAACTAACCAGCCCATAAAAGGAATACTGCAGAAAACAGATTTAGCAGGCAGAATTCTACAGTGGGTAGTCGAGTTATCAGAGTTCGACCTCCGATATGAAGCTCGGACGGCCATCAAATCACAGTATCTGGCCGACTTCATCGCAGAATTCACAGATACCCCGGAAACTCCCACAGAATGGAATCTCTACGTGGACGGTTCCTCAAATAAAACTGGAAGCGGCGCAGGCGTGATAATAGAAAGCAACCAAGGAACCCAAGTTGAGCTCTCCCTCAAGTTCGGGTTCCCGGCCTCCAATAACCAAGCGGAATATGAAGCATTATTAGCTGGTTTGAAGCTGGCTAAAGAGGTCGGAGCTCAAAAACTTAACATTTACAGGGATTCACAAGTGGTCACATCACAAATAATAGGGAGTTACCAAGCCAAAGACCCCACCATGAAAAAATATTTGGATAAAACCAAGGAATTACTCGGACAAATCGGGGAATATAAGATCTGCCACATACCCCGAGAACAAAATGCCTGAGCTGATGTACTCTCAAAACTAGCCAGCACCAAACCAGGGGGCAACAATAGAAGCCTCATCCAGGAAATGTTACAAAACCCGTCAATCTCGGAAGAGGAAAAAGTCCTGGCCATAACAAGTCAGGACCAAGGATGGATGAACCCCATAATCAACTACCTCAAAGAAGGAACACTCCCCGCAGAAGAAAAAGAGGCAAAAAAGTTAAAAAGAGAGGCACAGTACTACACCATCATGAACAATATCCTGTACAAAAGAGGAATCTCAATACCTTTACTAAAATGCGTGCCGACCTCCAACACAAGGGAAGTACTAGAAGAAATACATAGCGGCATTTGTGGCAATCATCTCGGAGTACGAGCTCTCGCCAAAAAAGTACTCCGGGCAGGATTTTACTGGCTAACTCTACAGAAAGAAGCCACAGAATTTGTAAAGACATGTCCACCATGTCAAAAACATGCCAACTTTCACATCGCCCCCCCCCCCAGAAGAGCTCATCAGCGTGACTTCACCTTGGCCGTTTGCAAAATAGGGACTCGATCTTCTCGGCCCCTTCCTACAAGGATCAGGACAAGTTAAATTTCTCATAGTGGGAGTAGATTACTTTACAAAGTGGATCGAGGCAAAACCCCTAGCCAATGCCACCGCTCAAAGAAGCCGGAAGTTCTTATATCGAAACATTGTCACAAGGTTCGGGGTTCCGTATTCAATAACCACAGACAATGGCACCCAATTCACAGATGCAGGCTTCAGAAAACTAGTAGCCGACCTGAATATAAAGCACCAATACACCTCCATCGAACATCCACAAGCCAATGGGCAAGCTGAAGCTGCTAACAAAGTCATATTGGCTGGATTAAAATGGAGATTACAAAATGCAAAGGGAGCCTGGGCAGAAGAGCTTCCACAGGTCCTATGGGCATATCGAACAACTCCACATTCCACCACGAAGGAATCTCCCTTTCGATTAGCATACGGAACAGAGGTGATGATTCCAGTAGAAATTGAGGAAGGATCGCCAAGAGTAGTTCACTACAATGAAGGAGCAAACTCCCAACTCCAAAGAGAAGAGCTCGACTTGTTGCCCAAAATCCAAGAAAGAGCTCGGATCAGGGAAGAAGCCGTAAAGCGCCGCATGGCTTCCAGATACAATCAAAAGGTAGTACCGAGAAGTTTTGCAGAGAATGATCTTATCCTGATCCGTAATGATATCGGAACAACTCGACCTGGAGAAGGAAAGCTGGCGGCAAACTGGAAAGGACCCTACCGAGTTATAGAAGTACTTGGAAAGGGCTACTACAGACTGTCTGAACTCGACGGACGAGAGCTCCCCAGGTCATGGCACGCCTATAACCTCAGAAGGTACTACAGTTAGAAAAGAGGATATAAAAGATCTCATCATTGGATGCACTCTTTTTCCTGAAAAGGTTTTTTAATGAGGCACCAAGTTGAGACTCAGACAATCCCATATGTATATATATTTCTACTTTTTCTGAATAATAAAATATATTTAAGATATTCTACAAAGATTTCAAGACGCATTAATCTGAAGCATTCATCGTCCGATTATAAAGCGACAGATCAGCAGAAAGTGAAAAACAGTTTCACTGCACGATCACGGTAAAGACAAACCGTCCGATAAAGGTGAAAACGCGATTCACCCAAAGGACGATCTAGAGATGACAACCACTTTCTACAAATCGGCAAAGATGAACACAGAATAATGTAAGAAGTTATCGAAAGCGATCTAAAAAAGAACCTGACGAGGTCTTACGGATCGCTAAAATAATAACTTTAAGACTGGCCGACGTAGAGAAGTCGGACCAAGTCAACCCAAGTTATAAGTAAACCCTAGAAAGAGGTCTGGCCAACCCTATTAAAGAGGATTACTTTAACTTAGAAGGGCTCGACATGATAAAATCAGCCCAAAATAAAAGTTATCAAAGTAGTCCCTGAAAGAGATCTGACAAAGATCCAAGAAAGAGGACTACAAATAACTTAAAGGAGACCGATATAAACAAGTCGGACTCCTACTAATAAAAGTTATCAAAGTAGTCCCTGAAAGAGATCTGACAAAGATCCAAGAAAGAGGACTACAAATAACTTAAAGGAGACCGATATAAACAAGTCGGACTCCTACTACTAAAAGTTATCAAAGTAGTCCTTGAAAGAGATCTGACAAAGATCCAAGAAAGAGGACTACAAATAACTTAAAGGAGACCGATATAAACAAGTTGGACTCCTACTACTAAAAGTTATCAAAGTAGTCCCTGAAAGAGATCTGACAAAGATCCAAGAAAGAGGACTACAAATAACTTAAAGGAGACCGGTATAAACAAGTCGGACTCCTACTACTAAAAGTTATCAAAGTAGTCCCTGAAAGAGATCTGACAAAGATCCAAGAAAGAGGACTACAAATAACTTAAAGGAGACCGATATAACCAAGTCGGACTCCTACGACAAACAAGTTATCAAAGTAGTTCCTAAAAGAGATCTGACAAAGATCCAGAAAAGGGATTACAAAACAACTTGGAAATGGACTGCGAAAACAACTCGGAGACCAACTTGAAGAAATCAGTTATGAATCGTCAGAAATAAACCAGAGCAAGGACGAACCAAAAAATCAAGTCAGACCTACCTAGCCACAACCACAAAGGATTCAAAATGCAAAATACTAAAGCAATCCAAAAAAGGTTAAGCTGTAGGGTTCCAACATTCACAGAAAAAAAAAATGCCAAGTCAAGCACAAAAGACAAGTTATCATTCACAAGATTAAAAAGCCTCGGAGGCAACCAAAACCTATCGCAAAGAAGCTAAAGCATGCTACCATTTGTTTTTCTAAAAAACAAAAGTTGCTAGACGAACAACAGGAAAGTGTCAGCAAAACATAAAGAGTTTAAAAAAGTCCACAAGCCGGGCCAACTACATGTCCAGAATAAAAATAAAAAGCTAAGAGTCAGAAGATTTTTTAGCAGCATCAGGCCGAGGAGACGGAGGCCGAGTCTGGAGAGGAACGGCATCTACAGTACCGTCATCCCGATTCAAAATCTGGCAGTCGGGATCAGAAGCAGGAGGACCAACCTCGGCAGGGGCAGCAGAAGTCGACACCTTGGTAGAGGTTACAGGAGAAGGATCGACATCATCCTCATCCTCGTCATCAGGGACAACCTTGCCATCCCTGACGACGTTCTCCAAGCTAAAGAGGGTCAAGTCAGCCTCGGGAGCAATAACACGAACTTGTTCCTTCATATTCTCATAGGCAGCAGTTACACTGCCAACAAGATGGCCTTGGAGATCGGAGTAATTAGCCCGGGCATTCTCCAACTCTTCCCTCAGACACAACACCTCCCGGTAAGACGTCACGTAACTGTCCTTATGCCTCATAGCTATGTCCTCGGCCAGTCTCAGAGAAGCAGCCAGAGAAGCGGAACTAGCCTTCTCATTCTCCAAATCTTTCTCCAACTTGGCCACCCTTACTTCGAGCTCCTCCTTCAAGCCCTTCATCCGATCAAACTCCTGTTTTGCCTCCTCCATAAAAGCTTTAGTGGCATGGAGAGGAAGACTTTGAGCAGTTCGATATAGGGCCGCTCCCATGTGTGCCAACTTAATACCACTCCGAGTAATATAATCAAAATGATGAAGAAGTGACACATCATCCATAGAAAGAGCACCGTAAGGGCCGATTTGTTGATCTACAAATTCAACTGCATCAAAGTCAGGAGCATCGAGGTTGAAAGGTTCAGTTGTTCTTTGCTTCTTACTAGGAGGGGGACCGAAAGCGGCAACGGAAGATTGTGGAGGATTGACCAGACGGACCCGAGGAGTAGGAATTGCTCTCCTCGGCCCGGGAGAACTCGGTATAGGAGGTTTTACCAGAGGCTGAGAAGACCCCTCTCCGGCCGCTTTGGCCGAGATGTTTAGCGCTGCGGTCGCCTTCTTCGCCTTCTTATAGGCCCTCATAGAATCATTATTCTTCGACATCTCTGAAAAACACAAAAGCTAATCATAGAAGACAAAGTTACAACACACGAGAAATAAAACTAGGGAGCAAGTATAATAACAAAATCAGACAGTACCCAAAGCAGCCCGAACCAAAGAGGGATCACTCAAAAATCTCTTCGTGTCCAGATGGGGAGGCTTCCCCTACAAATCTTCAAGAACAACTACAAAGGCCCGCTCAACCTCACTAAGCATTTCCCATGTGTAACGTAGCACTCTTACATTCTTTTGCCACTCCAGAGGAAAAGCAGGCTCATCATTCTCATCAAGAAAGAAGGGGCGAACCCCCTCAATGGCACGAACTCGGAAGAAATAGTTCTTAAAATCTTTGAACGACTCATCATACATGGCAAAAACTTTATGCCCCTGGGCCGACCTGAAAGAAACCCAGGAAGCTTTCTTTCTGGAGGAACCTCCAGGTTTAGCCGAGACAAAAAGATAAAGGAAAAGAGTTTCAGAAGGTGTTATGTCCAACTCTTGACAAAGAAGTTGAAATATTTTGATAAAACCCCAGGAGTTTGGATGAAGCTGGGACAGAGCAATATTACAGGACCACAATAAGTCGGTTTCAAAAGCAGTAAAAGGGAAAGTAACGTTTAATTGACTGAAGAAGTATTCATAAGCATAGAAGGAGGGACGCTCCCCCTCGACGGAGGTTGGAAAAAAACTCTCTCATCAGAATCAGGAGCAACAAGCTTATAATCCCCCTCGCGGGCGCTACTACCACAAATCCTATGGCGCTTCCTCAGCTCTGTGCAAAATTCGGCATCCACAATGGAAACACACAACAAGACAAGGGAGTCCAGCCAATCGGACATCCCCTCGGGAACTCTGGAAGACATCTCTACAATGTTATTGTGAGAAGACATGAGGCCAACTAATCCTACAAATAAGAAAAAAGATGGGATTACTAAAAATATCTCGGACAAGGGAGAAAACAACTCAAACACGATACAGACGAACGCGCAGAAAAAGGAAAACCCCAAGACCCAAACCAAAGTCCTGGGGCATCCTTTGGAGGCAATAATCAGGCAAGGTTTTCAGGAAAAAGCTACAGCTCGCATCCCAGCATCTCTCAGAAAGCATTCAAACAACAAACATTTTTTCATCACAGTAAAACACAGAAATTACAGCCTACCAAGCCAAAAGCATTGCCAAAATCAAATCACGCCAAGAAGAAATCATCAAAGGTGCAAACTTTTCAAAATCGGACGAAAAAAATCTCCAAACAAAGACTTTGAAACCGGAGCAAACTTTCTATCGGTACCAGACAGGAAACAACCAGAAGCAACAAAATCCTAGAAAGCCTCGACGAAAATATCAAGAGAAGGCATATAAAGAAGTCAGGAAAAACACATTACATGTAACAAGCAAATACAAGACCGCGAAAAAGATTCAAACTTTCAAACATGCAAAATCAAAACTGAAGACGAAGCCATGAAAGAAGCAAGAAAGCTAGTACCAACCTGGAAAAAGCAGCAAGCTTCAAGAAAATCGAGGATGAAAAGACGAAATCTGGAATCGCCCCCTCACGAGCAGAAAGCAGTATCGCAGAAAGAAACGCAAAACTCCAGGAGAAAACAGAAGCTTCGAACGTCGCAACGCAAGAAAAAATTTAAATGAGGGTGAAAAGCAGAAAATGAAGGAATAAGTGCGAAGAAGTTACGAAAAGGGCAAGGGAGAAAAACCGTCTCTGAGTTTTTCAAAATCGAAATAAAGAACCAAAAGGGAAACGGGGCAATTAATGTTAAAATTAAATGAAAGCATTAAACCCACGCACGTTCCCAAAGCGCCGAAATAAAAGCGCGCGCTTTTAGAGGAAAAAAACGTTTTACATTCAAAAAAGCTTCTACAAAGGAATCGACAAAATGCTTGAGTTCGGCTTCACTAAAGAAGGACCGAAGTCAAGAACTCGGCCTCAAAAAGAAGATCGAGCTCAAGCAGGGGCACTGTTCATACCCTGGGTCGAGCTGTCCGAACCGGGATATTCAGTAGCAAAGCGACCGACCTGTTCAGGTCAAGCGGACCGACCTCTTTACAAAGAACTCGGCCAAATCAACAGAAAAGCCCAATAAAGGGCCCAAATAGAGGAACACGACCCGAATCCAAAGGCAGTTCAGGCCTATAGAGATAAAGGCGGTTCCATGGAAGATAAGCTGACCTCAACAAAAGATAAAGATAAGATAAGATAACTAACTTATCTTATCCAAAGAAGGTCACATCTCACTACTATAAATACACTGGAGCACCCAGGTATAACTCATACTCTGATTCTACATAAAACCTGCTTAATACCCGTGCTAACTTAAGCATCAGAGTCTCTTGCAGGTACCCCCCACCCTCCGGTGGACAAGGATCAGCAGAGCAGCAAGTCCAACGAGTCGGACCCAACAGCTCCGGCCGTCATCAGCCAGCCGGACACGTCATCTCCGACCAGTACAGAAGATCTCATCCGAGATCGACCTCCAGTTTCAGGTAACCCTCGGAACAGTCTTCTTTCTTGGATCTTTGTCAGATCTCTTTCAGGGACTACTTTGATAACTTTTCAGTAGTAGGAGTTCGACTTGGTTATGTCGGTCTTCTTTAAGTTATTTTTTGTAGTCCTCTTTCTTGGATCTTTGTCAGATCTCTTTCAGGGACTACTTTGATAACTTTTCAGTAGTAGGAGTCCGACTTGGTTATGTCGGTCTCCTTTAAGTTATTTTTTGTAGTCATCTTTCTTGGATCTTTGTCAAATCTCTTTCAGGGACTACTTGTATAACTTTTCATTTTGGGCTGACTTTGTTATGTCGAGCCCTTATAAGTTAAAGTAATCCTCTTTAATAGGGTTGGCCAGACCTCTTTCCAGGGTTTACTTATAACTTGGGTTGACTTGGTTCGACTTCTTAACGTTCGACCAGTCTTTAAGTTATTATTTTAGCGATCCGTAAGACCTCGTCAGGTTCTTTTTTAGATCACTTTCGATAACTTCTTACATTATTCTGTGTTCATCTTTGCCGATTTGTAGAAAGTGGTTGTCATTTCTAGATCGTCCTTTGGGTGAATCGCATTTTCACCTTTATCGGACGGTTTGTCTTTATCGTGATCGTGCAGTGAAATTGTTTTTCACTTTCTGCCGATCTGTTGCTTTATAATCGGACGATGAATGCTTCAAATTAATGCGTCTTGAAATCTTTGTAGAATATCTAAAATGTATTTTATTTAAAGGAAAAGTGCAAATATATACATATGAGATAGTCTGAGTCTCAACTTGGTGCCTCATTATAAAACCTTTTCAGAAAAAAGAGTGCATTCAATGATGAGATCTTTTATCTCTTCTAACTGTAGTACCTTCTTAGGTTGCAGGCGTGCCATGACCTGGGAAGCTCCCGTCCATCGAGTTCAGACAGTTTGTAGTAGCCATTTCCAAGTACTTCTATAACTCGGTAGGGTCCTTTCCAGTTTGCTGCCAGCTTTCCTTCTCCTGGTCGAGTTGTTCCGATATCATTTCGGATCAGGATAAGATCATTCTCTGCAAAACTTCTCGGTACTACCTTTTGATTATATCTGGAAGCCATTCGGCGCTTTAGAGCTTCTTCCCTGATCCGAGCTCTTTCCTGGATTTCGGGTAACAAGTCGAGCTCTTCTTTTTGAAGTTGGGAGTTTGCTTCCTCATTGTAATGAATTACTCTAGGCGACCCTTCCTCAATCTCTACTGGAATCATCGCCTCTATTCCGTATGCTAATCGGAAGGGAGATTCCTTCGTGGTGGAATGTGGCGTTGTTCGATATGCCCATAGGACCTGTGGAAGCTCTTCTGCCCAGGCTCCCTTTGCATCTTGTAATCTCCATTTTAATCCGGCCAGTATGACTTTGTTAGTGGCTTCGGCCTGTCCATTGGCTTGTGGATGTTCAACGGAGGTGTACTGGTGCTTTATATTCAAGTCGGCTACTAGTTTTCTGAAGCCTGCATCTGTTTATTGAGTGCCATTGTCTGTGGTTATTGAATATGGAACCCCGAACCTCGTGACAATGTTTCTATATAAGAATTTTTGGCTTCTTTGAGCGGTGGCATTGTCTAGGGACTCTGCCTCGATCCACTTTGTAAAGTAATCTACCCCTACTATGAGGAATTTGACTTGTCCTTATCCCTGTGGGAAGGGGCCGAGAAGATCGAGTCCCCATTTTGCAAACGGCCAAGGCGAGGTCACGCTGATGAGCTCTTCTGGAGGGGCGATGTGAAAGTTGGCATGTTTCTGACATGGTGGACACGTCTTTACAAATTCTGTAGCTTCTTTCTGTAGAGTTGGCCAATAAAATCCCGCCCGGAGTACTTTTTTGGTGAGAGCTCATGCTCCGAGATGATTGCCACAAATGCCACCGTGTATTTCTTCTAGTACTTCCCTTGTGTTGGGAGTCGGCACGCATTTTAGTAAAGGTGTTGATATTCCTCTTTTGTACAGGATGTTGTTTATGATGGTGTAGTACTGTGCCTCCCTTTTTAACCTCTTTGCCTCCTTTTCTTCTGTGAGGAGCGTTCCTGTTTTGAGGTAGTTGATTATGGGGGTTATCCATTCTTGATCCCGACTTGTTATAGTCAGGACTTTTTCCTCCTCTGCGATTGACGGGTTCTGCAACATTTCCTGGATGAGGCTTCTATTGTTGCCCCCTGGTTTGGTGCTGGCTAATTTTGAGAGTGCATCAGCACGGGCATTTTGTTCGCGGGGTATGTGATAGATCTTATACTCCCCAATTTGTCCGAGCTGTTCCTTGGTTTTATCCAAATACTTTTTCATAGTGGGGTCTTTGGCTTGGTAGCTTCCTGTTATTTGTGATGTGACCACTTGTGAATCGCTGTAAATGTTGAGTTTTTAAGCTCCGACTTCTTTAGCCAGCTTCAAACCAGCTAATAATGCTTCATATTCCGCTTGGTTGTTTGAGGCTGGGAACCCGAACTTGAGCGAGAGCTCAACTTGGGTTCCTTGGTTGCTTTCTATTATTACACCTGCGCCGCTTCCAGTTTTATTTGAAGAACCATCCACGTACAGATTCCATTCTGTGGGGGTTTCTAGGGCATTTGTAAATTCTGCGATAAAGTCGGCCAGATACTGTGATTTAATGGCCGTCCGAGCTTCGTATTGGAGGTCGAATTCTGACAGTTCGACTGCCCATTGTAGAATTCTGCCCGCTAAATCTATTTTTTGCAATATTCCTTTTAAGGGCTGGTTAGTTCGGACTTTAATGGTGTGGGCCTGGAAGTAAGGGCGGAGTCGCCGAGACGTTAGAATGAGAGTGTAGGCAAATTTTTCTATTTTCTGATAGTTCAGCTCGGATCCCTGCAGTGCTTTGCTAATGAAGTAGACGGGTTGTTGTCCATTTTCGTCTTCTCTGACTAGTGCTGATGCTACTGCCCTGCTTCCCACTGCGAGATATAATATAAGTGGTTCTCCAACTCGTGGTCGGGATAGGATAGGTGGTTGTCCTAAGAACTTCTTAAAGTCTTGGAAGGCTTTCTCGCACTCTATTGTCCATTCGAATTGTTTCCCCTTTCTTAAAGTAGCATAGAAGGGGAGAGATCTTATCGCGGCTCCTGCTAAGAATCGGGATAGGGCGGCCAATCTCCCGTTGAGTTGCTGTACTTCTTTGACACAGGTTGGGCTCTTCATGTTGAGTATGGCCTGACATTTGTCTGGATTTGCTTCAATTCCTCTTTGAGTGAGCATGAAGCCTAAGAATTTGCCTGCTTCTACTGTAAAAGTGCATTTCGCGGGATTGAGTCGCATGTCATGTTTCCTTATGGTGTTGAACACTTGAGCCAGGTCAGACAATAGTGTCTCTTCGCTTTGTGTTTTTATTAACATGTCGTCCACATAGACCCCCATGATCTTTCCGATGTGATCCAAGAAAACTTTATTCATTAGTCTTTGATAAGTAGCTCCTGCGTTCTTGAGACCGAAAGGCATCACGATGTAACAGCAGTTCGCCTTTGGTGTTAAAAACGAGGTCTTTTGTTGATCTGGTGGATACATGGGAATTTGGTTGTATCCTGAATATGCATCCATAAACGAGAGATATTTATATCCAGAGGAAGCATCTACTAGGGCGTCAATACTTGGGAGTGGGTATGGACCTTTTGGACAAGCTTTGTTGAGATCGGTGTAATCGGTGCACATTCGCCACTTCCCATTTGACTTTTTCACCAAGACGACGTTGGCTAGCCATAGTGGGTATTTGACTTCTCTTATAAATCCGGCTTCCAGCAGTGCCTGTACTTGCTCTTCCACAGCCTGGGATCGCTCTGGCCCAAGCTTTCTTCGTCTCTGCTGCACCGGTCGAGATCCTGGATAGACTGCCAACTTATGGCTCATTGGTTTAGGGTCTATGCCTGGCATGTCTGTGGCTTTCCATGCAAAGAGGTTGACGTTATCTCGTAAGAATTGTATTAGCAATTCTTTTAAATCTCCTTTGAGGATTGTACCGATATTAGTTGTTTTTTCCGAGGTGTCCCCGATCTGAATCTTTTCTATCTCGCCCTCTGGTTGGGGACGAAGATCTTTCCGTCGTTGAACTCCGCCCAACTCGATTGTGTGGAACTCTTCTCCTTTGCCTCTGAGGTTTAGGCTTTCGTTATAACAGCGACGTGCCATCTTCTGGTCTGCTTTTATTGTGGCTATCCCTTTTGGGGTTGGGAATTTCATACATAGGTGTGGGGTCGAGACTATTGCGCCGAGTTGGTTGAGTGTTGTCCGACCTATGAGAGCATTGTAAGCTGAACTTACATCGACTACGATGTAGTCTATTTTGAGTGTCCTGGATTGGTCCCCTTTTCCGAAGGTTGTATGTAGTGGTATGTATCCTAGTGGTCGAACCGGGGTATCTCCTAACCCGAACATACTATTTGGATATGCTTTAAGTTCTTTTTCTTCTAAGCCGAGTTTATCAAAGGCTGTTTTGAATAAGATGTCGGCAGAACTTCCTTGGTCTATTAAGGTGCGGTGTAGGTTGGCGTTTGCCAATATGATGGTGATAACCATGGGATCGTCGTGTCCTGTGATGATGCCGGACGCGTCCTCCTTAGTGAATGTTATCGCTGGGATGTTGAGTGCTTCCTCCTCTCCTTCGACATGATATACTTCTTTGAGATACCTTTTGCGGGAGGATTTGGAGATCCCTCCTGCTGCGAATCCGCCATGTATCATGTGGACATGTCTTTCTGGTGTCCGAGGTGATCGTTCTGTTCATCCGGTATCTTCATCTCTTCATCTCTTTTTTTATCATCATCTCGGGTGGCCAGGAATCGATCTAACTTTCCTTCCCTCACCAATTTTTCTATGATATTTTTCAAGTCGAAGCATTCGTTGGTAGAGTGTCCTCTAACCCGATGATATTCACAATATTCCTTCCGATTTCCTCCTCCCCTTTTGCCTTTGAGGGGCCGTGCTGGGGGAATTTTTTCTGTATGGCAGACCTCTTTGTATATTTCGACTAGGGATGCTCTGAGGGGAGTGTAATTATGGTATTTTTTGATTTTATGCCCTTGTCGATCTTCTTTTCTTTTAGATTCCTTGTCTTTGTCACGGTAGGAGGCCCTCGATTTTGAGGTCTCTCCTAACCGAGCGTTTTCTTCCATGTTGATGTATTTTTCTGCTCGTTCCTGTACTTCGTCTAAGGAGGTCGGGTACTTTTTTGATATAGATTGGCTGAAAGGTCCCTCTCGTAGGCCGTTGATGAGTCCCATGATTGTGGCCTCCGTGGGTAAACTTTGTATGTCCATGCATGTTTTGTTGAATCTTTCCATGTAGTTGCGGAGGCTCTCCTGATCTCCTTGCTTGATCCCTAGTAGACTGGGGGCGTGCCTGGCCTTATCTTTCTGGATGGAGAATCTGGCTAGGAACTTTCTGGCTAGGTCGTCGAAGTTTGAGATGGACTTGGGAGGTAAATTGTCGAACCATCTGATTGCCGTCTTCGTGAGAGTGGTTGGAAAAGCTTTGCAGCGAACGGCATCTGAGGCATCGGTAAGGTACATTCTGCTTCTGAAATTGCTAAGGTGATGGTTGGGATTAGTGGTGCCGTCATACAAGATCATATCCGGGAGTTTGAAGTCTTTTGGAATTTTGGTTTTCATGATCTCCCTGGTGAACAGATCCTGTTCTTTGCGTGAGCTTTCCTCAGGAGTGATCCGAGGGGCTTTTAATTTGAGATCGGCTTCTAATTGTTGTAATTTGTCTTCCAATTCTCGACGTCGCCGTACTTCTCTTTGTAGATTCTTTCCGATTTCTCGTTGTTGTTGGGTTTCTTCTTCAAGTTGCTTCAAGCGATCTTGAAGAGCTTCTATTGCTCCCGGTTTAGCTGAATTTTTGTCTCCATTGGATTCTGGGGTGTCTTTTGGTGGGGTGTCCGCATTTTTGTGCGGCGTTCTATTTTCTAGATCTGAATCGTGGTCATTGTCATGGTTGTCCGCCATGGTGATGGGATGACTTCCAGGTTCCCCGGAAACGGCGCCAATGTTCCGAGGGTTACCTGAACTGTAGGTCGATCTCGGACGAGATCTTCTGCGCTGGTTGGAACCGATGTATCCAGCTGGTGAATGGTGGCCGGAGCTGGTGCGTTCAACTTGTTTGGACTGAACGTGCTGCTGATCCTCTGTCACCGAAGGGTGGGGGGTACCTGCAAAAGACTCCGATGCTTAAGTTAGCATGAGTATTAAACAGGTGTTATGTAGAATCAGAGTATGAGTTATACCTGGGTGCTCCAGTGTATTTATAATGGTTGTAGAGTGACCTTTCTAGATAAGATAAGTTAGTTATCTTATCTTATCTTATCTTATCTTTTGGTGAGGTCAGCTTATCTTCAACGGAACCGCCCTTTTCTCTGTAGGCCTGAACGACCTTTGGATTTGGGTCGTATTCCTTAAATTGGGCCCTTTTTGGGCTTTCCTGTCGATTTGGCCGAGTTCTTCGTAAAGAAGTCGGTTCGCTTGACCTAAAGAGGTCGGTCGCTTTGCTACTGAACATCCCGGCTCGGACAGCTCGACCCATGGTATGAACAAACACCAAACTTAAATTGTTGCTTGTCCCCAAGCAACTGAAAATTAAATAGGATAAAAAGAAGAGAACATACTATAAATTCCAAAATATCAATGAAACTTAGCTCCAATTAAATGAGCGGGACTAGTAGCTTTTTGCCTTTGAACAGTTTTGGCATCTCACTTTATCCCTTGAAGTACAGAATGATTGGCATCTATAAGAACTCAGAATTCAGATAGTGTTATTGATTCTCCTAGTTTAGTATGTTGATTCTTGAACACAGTTACTTTATGAGTCTTGGCCGTGGCCCTAAGCACTTTGTCTTCCAGTATTACCACTGGATACATAAATGCCACAGACACATAATTGGGTGAACCTTTTCAAATTGTGACTCAGCTTTGCTAAAGTCCCCAATTAGAGGTGTCCAGGGTTCTTAAGCACACTCTTTTTTTGGTTTGGACCTTGACTTTAACCGCTCAGTCTCAAGATTTCACTTGACACCTTCACGCCACAACCACATGGTTAGGGACAGCTTGGTTTAGTCGCTTAGGCCAGGATTTTATTCTTTTAGGCCCTCCTATCCACTGATGCTCAAAGCCTTGGATCCTTTTTACCCTTGCCTTTTGGTTTTAAGGGTTATTGGCTTTTTGCTTTGCCTTTTGGTTTAAAGAGCTTTTGGCTTTTTCTGCTTGCTTTTTCTTTTTCTTTCTAAATTTTTTTTCGCTATTTTTTTCTCTTTTTTTTTTCTGCAAGCTTTTGTATTCACTGCTTTTTCTTGCTTCAAGAATCAAGTTTATGATTTTTCAGATTATCAAATAATTTCTCCTGTTCATCATTCTTTCAAGAGCCAACATATTTAACATTCATAAACAACAATTTCAAAAGACATATGCACTGTTCAAGCATTCATTCAGAAAACAAAAAGTATTGTCACCACATCAAAATAATTAAACTAATTTCAAGGATGAATTCAAAATTCATGTACTTCTTGTTCTTTTGTAATTAAAGCATTTTTCCATTAAGAAAGGTGATGGATTCATAGGACATTCATAACTTTAAGACATAGATACTTAACTACTAATGATCATGTAATAAGACAAAAACATAAATAAACATAAAGCTCACAAACGAAAAACAGGAAAATAAATAAACAAGGAGATTAAGGAATGAGTCCACTTAGTGAGGGTGGCGTCTTCCTCCTCTTAAGAACCAATGGTGCTCTTGAGCTCCTCTATGTCTCTTCCTTGTCTTTGTTGTTCCTCCCTCATAGCTCTTTGATCTTCTCTAATTTCATGGAGGATGATGGAGTGTTCTTGATGCTCCATCCTTAGTTGTCCCATGTTGGAACTTAATTCTCCTAGGGAGGTGTTGATTTGCTCCCAATAGTTCTGTGGAGGGAAGTGCATCCCTTGAGGCATCTCAGGGATTTCATGATGAGGAATTTTCTCATGCTCTTGTTGAGATCCATGCTCTCTTGTTTGCTCCATCCTTTTCTTAGTGATGGGCTTATCCTCTTCAATGAGGCTGCTCCCTCTATGTCAATTCCAGCCGAATTGCAGAGGTGGCAAATAAGGTGAGGAAAGGCTAACCTTGCCAAGGTGGAGGATTTGTCAGCCACTTTGTAGAGTTCTTGAGGTATAATCTCATGAACCTCCACTTCCTCCCCAATCATGATACTATGGATCATGATGGCCCGGTCTATAGTAACTTCAGACCGGTTGCTAGTAGGAATGATTGAGCGTTGAATGAACTCCAACTATCCTCTAGCCACTGGTTTGAGATCAAGCCTTCTCAATTGAACCGGCTTACCTCTTGAGTCAATTTTCCATTGAGCTCCTTCCACACATATGTCCATGAGGGCTTGGTTCAACCTTTGATCAAAGTTGACTCTTCTAGTGTAGGGGCGTGCATTTTCTTCCATCATTGGCAAGTTGAACGCCAGCCTTACATTTTTCGGACTGAAATCTAAGTATTTCCCCCTAACCATGGTGAGCCAATTCTTTGGATTAGGGTTCATACTCTGATCATGGTTTCTAGTGATCCATGCGTTTGCATAGAACTCTTGAACCATTAGGATCCCAACTTGTTGAATGGGGTTGGTGAGAACTTCCCAACCTCTTCTTTGGATCTCAAGTCGGATCTCCGGATATTCATTATTTTTGAGTCTGAAAGGAACCTCAGGGATCACTTTCTTCTTGGCCAAAACTTTATAGAAGTGGTCTTTGATGAGCGGATAATTTATACGCTTTTTGGCATTGTTTTTAGTATGTTTTTAGTATGATTTAGTTAGTTTTTAGTATATTTTTATTAGTTTTTAATTAAAAATCACATTTCTGGACTTTACTATGAGTTTGTGTGTTTTTATGTGATTTCAGGTAATTTGTGGCTGAAATTGAGGAACTTGAGCAAAAATCTGATTCAGGCTGAAAAAGGACTGCTGATGTTGTTAGATTCTGACCTCCCTGCACTCGAAATGGATTTTCTGGAGCTACAGAACTCCTAATGGCGCACTCTCAACTGCGTTGGAAAGTAGACATCCAGGGCTTTCCAAAAATATATAATAGTTCATACTTTGATCAAGGATAGATGATGTAAACTGGCATGCAACGCCAGTTCCATGCTGCATTCTGGAGTCAAACGCCAGAAACAGGTTACAAAGTGGAGTTAAACGCCATAAACACGTTACAAACTGGCGTTCAACTCCAATAAAAGCCTCTACATGTGTAAAGCTCAATGCTCAGCCCAAGCACACACCAAGTGGGCCCCAGAAGTAGATTTCTGCACCATTTACTCATTTCTGTAAACCCTAGTAACTAGTTTAGTTTAAATAGGACTTTTTACTATTGTATTTACATCCTTAGTTACATCTTTTGATCTTTGAATCACGTTTAGGGGGCTGGCCATTCAGCCATGCCTGAACTTTATTCTTATGTATTTTTAACGGTAGAGTTTCTACACTCCATAGATTAAGGTGTGGAGCTCTGCTGTTCCTCAAGTATTAATGCAAAGTACTATTGTTTTTCTATTCATTTCAAGCTTATTCCTTCTCTAAGATATCCATTCGCACCCAAGAACATGATGAATGTGATGATTATGTGACGCTCATCATCATTCTCACCTATGAACACGTGCTTGACAAACACTTCCGTTCTACATACAAACATGCTAGAATGAGTATCTCTTAGATATCTAATACAGGGGACCGAGTCCGAGATATTAGAGTCTTCATGGTATAAGTTAGAACCCATGGATGGCCATTCCCGAGATCCGGAAAGTCTAAACCTTGTCTGTGGTATTTCGAGTAGGATCTGGGAAGGGATGGCTGTGACGAGCTTCAAACTCACGAGTGCCGGGCGTAGTGACAGATGCAAAAGGATAGTAAATCCTATTCCAGTATGATCGAGAACCTACAGATGATTAGCCATACAGTGACAGCGCATTGGACCATTTTCACAGAGAGGATGGGATGTAGCCATTGTCAACGGTGATACCCTACATAAAGCTTGCCATGGAAAAGAGTAGGAATGATTGGATGAAGACAGCAGGAAAGCAGAGGTTCAGAGGAATGAAAGCATCTCTATACGCTTATCTGAAATTCTCACCAATGAATTACATAAGTATCTCTATCCTAGTTTATATTTTAATTATGTTTTATTTATAAAATCTCCATAATTATCTGAATCTGCCTGACTGAGATTTACAAGGTGACCATAGCTTGCTTCAAGCCGACAATCTCCGTGGGATCGACCCTTACTCACGTAAGGTTTATTACTTGGACGACCCAGTGCACTTGCTGGTTAGTTGTACGAAGTTGTGAAACAGAATTAAGAAACATGAACGTGCATATTAAGTTTTTAGCACCGTTACCAAGGAAGGAACGATCACGATTTCGGACACCAAGTTTTTGGCGCCGTTGCCGGGGATTCTTCGAGTTTGGACAACTAACGGTTCATCTTGTTGCTCAGATTAGGTAATTTTATTTTATTTTATTTTTAAGCTTTTTACATCTTATTTTCGAAAAAAAAATATTTTTTATTTTTCTTCTTTTTCGTTTTTCCAAAGTAATTTTCGAAAAATACCAAAAAAAAATTTAATAAAATCATAAAAACCAAAAATATTTTGTTTTTCTTGTTTAAGTTAGTGTCAAATTTTTAAGTTTGGTGTCTTGCATATTTTTGTTTTTCTCAAGAATTTTCGAAAATTCATCATATGTTCTTCATGATCTTCAAGTTGTTCTTGGCCAGTCTTCTTGTTTGATCTTCATATTTTCTTGTTTTGTGCCTTTTCTTGTTTTTCATATGCATTTTCAATTTGTTAGTGTCTAAGCATTGAAAATTTTAAGTTTGGTGTCTTGCATGTTGTTCTTTTCTTAAAAAATTTTCAAAAACATGTTCTTGATGTTCATATTGACATTCAAAGTGTTCTTGGTGTTCATCTTAACATTCATAGTGTTTTTGCATGCATTGTGTGTTTTGATTCATAATTTTTATGTTATGTGTCATTTTTGATGTTTTTCTCTCTCATCATTAAAAATTCAAAAATCAAAAAAATATATTTCCCTTTTTATCTCATAATTTTCGAAAATTTGATTTGATTTAGTCAAAAAGTTTTTAAATTTAATTGATTCTTATGAGTTAAATCAAATTTTCAATTTAAAAATTCTATCTTTTCAAAACTTTTTCAAAAATCAAATCTTTTTTATTTTTTTATTATTTTCGAATTTTTTTAAAAAAAAATAATTTTCAAAAGCTTTTTCTTATTTTTATTTCATGATTTTCGAAATTAATACTAACATTTAATATGATTGATTGAAAAAAATTCAAGTTGTTACTTGCCTATTAAGAAAGGTTCAATCTTTAAACTCTAGAATCATATCTTTTTAGTTTCTTGTTAGTCAAGTAATCAACTTTAGTTTTCAAAATCAAATCTTTTCAATTTCCTTTTCAAATCTTTTTCAAAACAATTTTCGATCATATCTTTTTCAAATTCAATAATATCTTTTTCAAAATCAATTTCAAAATCTTTTTCTAACTTCTTATCTTTTTAAAATTGATTTTAAAATCTTCTTCAATCAATCTTATCTTTTTGTTTCAATCATATCTTTTTCAAAACTACCTAACTAATTCTCTCTCTAATTTTCGAAAATCCCTTCCCTCTTTTTCAAAATTCCTTTTTAATTAACTAATTGCTTTAATTTTAATTCAATTTGATTTCAATTTTAATTTTCGAAATTTAACTTTAAATTTTAAATTTTATTTTATTAAATTTTCGAATTCTTCTCTTTCTCATCTCCTTCTATTTAATTATTCATCTACTAACACTTTTCTATCACCCAAAATTCGAACCCCATCTTCCTCTCTGTGTTCGAGTTTTTCCTCTTCTCCTTCTTACATTCTTCTCTTCCTATACTTGCATAAGGAATCTCTATACTATGGCATAGAGGATTCCATATTTTCTTTGTGTTCTCTTATTTTTCATATGAGCAGGAACAAGGATAAGAACATTCTTGTTGAAGCTGATCCTGAACCTGAAAGGACTCTGAAGAGGAAGCTAAGGGAAGCTAAAGCATAATTCTCTGGCGAAAATAATAACAATGCAAGGAAGATGCTTGGTGACTTTACTGCACCTAATTCCAATTTACATGGAAGAAGCATCTCAATCCCTACCATTGGAGCAAACAATTTTGAGCTTAAACCTTAATTAGTTTCTCTAATGCAACAGAACTGCAAGTTTCATGGACTTCCATCAGAAGATCCTTTTCAGTTCCTAACTGAATTCTTGCAGATCTGTGATACTGTTAAGACCAATGGGGTTGATCCCGAGGTCTACAGGCTTATGCTTTTCCCGTTTGCTGTAAGAGACAGAGCTAGAATATGGTTGGATTCTCAACCTAATGATAGCCTGAACTCTTGGGATAAGCTGGTCACGGCTTTCTTAGCCAAGTTCTTTCCTTCTCAAAAGCTTAGTAAGCTTAGAGTGGATGTTCAAACCTTCAGACAGAAAGAAGGAGAATCCCTCTATGAAGCTTGGGAGAGATATAAGCAACTGACCAAAAAGTGTCCTTCTGACATGCTTTCAGAATGGACCATTCTGGATATATTTTATGATGGTCTGTCTGAATTATCAAAGATGTCATTGGACCATTCTGCACGTGGATCCATTCACCTAAAGAAAACACCTGCAGAAGCTCTAGAACTCATTGACATGGTTGTAAATAACCAGTTCATGTACACTTCTGAAAGGAATCCTATGAGTAATGGGACGCCTCAGAAGAAGGGAGTTCTTGAAATTGATGCTCTGAATGCCATATTGGCTCAGAACAAAATATTGACTCAGCAAGTCAATATGATTTCTCATAATCTGAATGGATTGCAATCTGCATCCAACAGTACTAAAGAAGCATCTTCTGAAGAAGAAGCTTATGATCTTGAGAACCCTGCAATAGCAGAGGTGAATTACATGGGTGAACCCTATGTAAACACCTATAATCCCTCATGGAGAAATCATCCAAATTTCTCATGGAAGGATCAACAAAAGCCTCAACAAGGCTTTAACAATGGTGGAAGAAACAGGTTTAGCAATAGCAAGCCTTTTCCATCATCCACTCAGCAACAGACAGAGAATTCTGAGCAGAATCCATCTAACTTGGCAAATATAGTCTCTGATCTATCTAAAGCCACTTTAAGTTTCATGAATGAAACAAGGTCCTCCATTAGAAATTTGGAGGCATAGGTGGGTCAGCTGAGTAAGAAGATCACTGAAACTCCTTCCAGTACTCTCCCAAGCAATACAGAAGAGAATCCAAAGAGAGAGTGCAAGGCCATTGATTTAACCATCATGGCCGAACCTACAAGGGAGGGAGAGGACGTGAATCCTGATGCGTGAGCATCTTGTCTATCTTTTCCTAGTGAATTTGCATCTAAATTGTTGAATTTAATTAAGAATTAATTATATTTTAGCCACTATGGATGCTATTTTGAGTTTTATACAATACTGTTTATTTTAGGTAGCATTTGGCGGAATTTGATGGAGTTTCTGCAGAGAAAGAGAAGAAGCCAAGGAGATGACCAGCGAATACCGACGCGGACGCATGGCTCACGCGACCGCGCGGAATGGAGGAAATCACAATGACGCGATCGCGTGCCTGACGCGAACGCGTGGACTGGAATCTGCACAAATGACGCGAACGCGTGGACGACGCGGACGCGTCACATGCAGAAAAACGCTGGGGGCAATTTCTGGGCTATTTTAACCCAGTTTCCAGCCCAGAAAACACAGATTAGAAGCTGCAGCATGGACAATTCAAGTGGTCCCCATCCATCCATTGAAGATTTGATTATTTAAATTAATTCAAATTTAAATTCAAATTTTAATTCTAGGAAAAGATATTATTTTAATTTTTAGTTTTAGATATTAGATTTTAAATTTATTAGGATTAGTTATAAAAAGGGATCTGATGCCATCAGATTGTAACTCTGTACATTTGGACCTGAATCCTTATTTTCTCTTTTCCATGAGCAACTAAACCTCCACTGTTAAGGTTAGGAGCTCTGTCTATTTCTATGGATTAATTTTATTGCTTTTACTATTTTAATTTATGTATGGATTTATAATTTAAGAATTGTTTTCGCTCTTTATTTTATGAATTTGGGTGGAACGGAAGTATGACCCTCTTTCTATTTGAGTTCTTGTAAAACTTGGAAAAGCTCTTTACCGGAACAACAGCTTGAAAACTATTTCTCCTAAATTTTAATTATCTGAATTTAATAGGATACGTGACATATAATCCTTTTACCTCTTGGATAATTAGAGTTTTTGTGGCATATAAACTAGAAATTGATTATCACCCTCTAATTGGAATTAATTGACCAAGGAATTGGCAGTTAATGAATTTTAGAGGATACTAGGAAGGTCTAAGGAATTAGGGTCTAGTCACATACAGTTTGTCATAAATTAAATCCTGCATAATTAAATTAGTTAGTAAGAAAAGTTAATCCGGAAAAATAGATAACTCTGAAACCTTAACTATCTTCTCCACATATTATTCCCAACTTAATTACTTGCCCTTCTTCAATATTTTTTATATTGTTTAATCTCTTTTATGCTGCATCTCAACATCAATTTTTGTTTGTCTAACTAAGCCTATCAAATATTATTGTTGCTTAGTCCATCAATCCTCATGGGATCGACCCTTACTCACGTAAGGTATTACTTGGTACGACCCGGTGCACTTGCTGGTTAGTAAGTGTGGTTGTAAAATACCGCATCAAATCCCAGTGAAGAAGACCTCCTGGAACGTCCAGTGATCAATAAGGAGTTTCCCTCTGAGGAACCAAAGGAATCTGAGGCTCAACTAGAGACCATAGAGATTCCATTGAACCTCCTTCTACCCTTCATGAGCTCTGATGAGTATTCTTCTTCTGAAGAGAATGAGGATGTTACTGAAGAGTAAGTTGCCAAGTACCTTGGTGCAATCATGAAGCTGAATGCCAATTTATTTCGTAATGAGACTTGGGGAGATGAACCTCCCCTGTTCACCAATGAACTGAATGCATTGGATCAACTGAGAATGCCTCAGAAGAAACAGGATCCTAGAAAGTTCCTAATACCTTGTACCATAAGCACCATGACCTTTGAGAAGGCTCTATGTGACCTTGGGCCAGGGATAAACCTCATGCCACTCTCTGTAATGGAGAAACTGGAAATTTTTGAGGTGCAAACCGCCAGAATCTCATTAGAGATGGCAGACAACTCAAGAAAACAGGCTTATGGACTAGTAGAGGACGTGCTAGTAAAGGTTGAAGGCCTTTACATCTCTGCTGATTTCATAATCCTAAACACTGGGAAGGATAAGGATGAATCCATCATCCTTGGAAGACCCTTCCTAGCCACAGCAAGAGCTGTGATTGATGTGGACAGAGGAGAGTTGGTCCTTCAACTGAATGAGGACTACCTTGTGTTCAAAACTCAAGGTTCTCCTTCTGTAACCATGGAGAGGAAGCATGAAAAGCTTCTCTCACTGCAGAGTCAACCAAAGCCCCCACAGTCAAACTCTAAGTTTGGTGTTGGGAGGTCCCAACAATGCTCTGAGCATCAGTGGATAGGAGGGCCTAAAAGAATAAAATCCTGGCCTAAGCAGCTAAACCAAGCTGTCCATAACCATGTGCTTGTGGCGTGAAGGTGTTAAGTGAAAACTTGAGACTGAGCGGTTAAAGTCAAGGTCCAAAGCAAAAAAAAAAATAGTGTGCTTAAGAACTTTGGACACCTCTAATTGGGGACTTTAGCAAAGCTGAGTCACAATCTGAAAAGGTTCACCCAATTATGTGTCTGTGGCATTTATGTATCCGGTGGTAATACTGGAAAACAAAGTGCTTAGGGCCATGTCCAAGACTCATAAAGTAGCTGTGTTCAAGAATAAACATACTGAACTAGGAGAATCAATAACACTATCTGAATTCTGAGTTCCTATAGATGCCAATCATTTTGAACTTCAAAGGATAAAGTGACATGCCAAAACTGTTCAGAGGCAAAAAGCTACTAGTCCCGCTCATTTAATTGAAGCTAATTTTCATTGATATTTTGGAATTTATAGTATGTTCTCTTCTTTTTATCCTATTTGATTTTCAGTTGCTTGGGGACAAGCAACAATTTAAGTTTGGTGTTGTGATGAGCGGATAATTTATACACTTTTTGGCATTGTTTTTAGTATGATTTAGCTAGTTTTTAGTATATTTTTGTTATTTTTTAATTAAAAATCACATTTCTAGACTTTAATATGAGTTTTTGTGTTTTTCTGTGATTTTAGGTAATTTCTGGATGAAATTGAGGGACTTGAGCAAAAATCTGATTCAGGCTGAAAAAGGAATGCTGATGCTATTGGATTCTGACCTCCCTGCACTCGAAATGGATTTTCTGGAGCTACAGAACTCCAAATGGTGCGCTCTCAATTGCGTTGGAAAGTAGACATCCAGGGCGTTCCAGCAATATATAATAGTCCATACTTTAATCAAGGATAGATGACGTAAACTGGCGTGCAACGCCAGTTCCATGCTGCATTTTGGAGTCAAACGCCAGAAACAGGTTACAAAGTGGAGTTAAACGCCAGAAACACGTTACAAACTGGCGTTCAACTCCAATAAAAGCCTCTACACGTGTAAAGCTCAATGATCAGCCCAAGCACACACCAAGTGGGCCCCAGAAGTGGATTTTTGCACTATTTACTCATTTCTGTAAACCCTAGTAACTAGTTTAGTTTAAATAGGACTTTTTTACTATTGTATTTACATCCTTAGTTACATCTTTTGATCTTTGGATCACGTTTAGGGGGCTGGCCATTCGGCCATGCCTGAACTTTGTTATTATGTATTTTAAACGGTAGAGTTTCTACACTCCATAGATTATGGTGTGGAGCTCTGCTGTTCCTCAAGTATTAATGCAAAGTACTATTATTTTTCTCTTCAATTCAAGCTTATTCCTTCTCTAAGATATCCATTCGCACCCAAGAACATGATGAATGTGATGATTATGTGACGCTCATCATCATTCTCACCTATGAACGCGTGCCTGACAAACACTTCTGTTCGACATGCAAACAAGCTAGAATGAGTATCTCTTAGATATCTAATACAGGGGACCGAGTCCGAGATATTACAGTCTTCGTGGTATAAGTTAGAACCCATGGATGGCCATTCCCGAGATCCAGAAAGTCTAAACCTTGTCTGTGGTATTCCGAGTAGGATCTGAGAAGGGATGGCTGTGACGAGCTTCAAACTCGCGAGTGCTGGGCGTAGTGACAGACGCAAAAGGATAGTAAATCCTATTCCAGTATGATCGAGAACCTACAGATGATTAGCCATGTAGTGACAGCGCATTGGACCATTTTCACAGAGAGGATGGGATGTAGCCATTGACAACGGTGATGCCCTACATAAAGCTTGTCATGGAAAGGAGTAGGAATGATTGGATGAAGACAGCAGGAAAGCAGAGGTTCAGAGGAACGAAAGCATCTCTATACGCTTATCTGAAATTCTCACCAATGAATTACATAAGTATCTCTATCCTAGTTTATATTTTAATTATGTTTTATTTATAAAATCTCCATAATTACCTGAATCTGCCTGACTGAGATTTACAAGGTGACCATAGCTTGCTTCAAGCCGACAATCTCCGTGGGATCGACCCTTACTCACGTAAGGTTTATTACTTGGACGACCCAGTGCACTTGCTGGTTAGTTGTACGAAGTTGTGAAACAGAATTAAGAAAAATGAACGTGCGTATTAAGTTTTTAGCGCCGTTACCAAGGAAGGAACGATCACGATTATGGACACCAGTCTTGATGGACCTTGGAGATGAATCTTTCCATCTCCCATGACTCAGAAGTGGAAGCAATTGCCTTCCCTTTCCTCTTTCTAGAGGTTTCTCTGGCCTTAGGTGCCATAAATGGTTATGGAAAAACAAAAAGCAATGCTTTTTACCACACCAAACTTAAAATGTTTGCTCGTCCCTGAGCAAAAGAAGAAAGAAAGAAGTAGAAGAAGAAGAAAATAGGAGGAGATGGAGGGAGAAGGTGTATTCGGCCAAGGGGAAGAAGAGAGGGTTGTGTTGTGTGAAAATGAAGAGGGAATGAGGGGTTTATATAGGAGTGGGTGGAGGGTGAAGTTTCGGCCATTAGGGTTAGGTTTGGGAGGGAAATTATTTTGAATTTGAAGGTAGGTGGGGTTTTGGGGAAGAGAAGATGGATGTGAGTGGTGAAGAGGTGATTGGGAAGAGTGATTGAGTTGATTGGTGAGGGGTATTTGGGGAAGAGAATTATGAAAAGGTGTGAAGAGGAGAGAAGAAAGGTAGGTGGGGATCCTGTGGGGTCCGCAGATCCTGAGGAGATCCTGTGGGGCCCACAGATCAGGAGGTATCAAGGACTTCACATTCCTGCACCTTTTAGGCATGTAAAACGCCCTATGTATGCAATCCTGGCATTTAACGCCACTTTCATGCTTGTTTCTGGCGTTAAACGCCACCTCCTTGCTTGTTTCTGGCGTTAAACGCCCAAATGAAACTTGTTTCTGGCGTTTAACGCCAGCTTTCTTCTGGGTGCAATCTTGGCATTTAAAAGCCAGACTGCTGCTTGTTTCTAGCGTTTAACGCCAGTTTCATGCTCTGTTCTGGCGTTAAACGCCAGCCAGATGCTCCTTACTGGGGTTTAAACACCACTAAGCTCTTCCTCCAGGGTGTGCTGTTTTTAATGCTGTTTTTCATTCTGTTTTTGATTTTTTTAGTAGTTTTTGTGACTCCACATAATCATCAACCTAATAAAACACGAGATAAACATGAAAATAAAAATAATATAGATATAATTAAATACATTGGGTTGCCTTACAACAAGCGCTTCTTTAATATCAATAGCTTGACAGTGAGCTCTCATGGAGCCTCACAGATGTTCAGAGCATTGTTGGAACCTCCCAACACCAAACTTAGAGTTTGGATATGGGAGTTCAACACCAAATTTAGAGTTTGGTTGTGGCCTCCTAACACCAAACTTAGAGTTTGACTGTGGGGGCTTTGGTTGACTCTGTAGTGAGAGAAGCTTTTCATGCTTCCTTTCCATGGTTACAGAAGGAGAACCATGAGTTTTGAACACAAGGTAGTCCTTATTCAGTTGAAGGATCAACTCTCCTCTGTCCATATCAATCACAGCTCTTGCTGTGGCTAGGAAGGGTCTTCCAAGGATGACGGATTCATCCTCATCCTTCCTAGTGTCTAGGATTATGAAATCAGCAGGGATGTAAAGGCCTTCAACCTTTACTGCCATCTCTAATGAGATTTTGGCAGTTTGCACCTCAAAGATTCCCAGTTTCTCCATTACAGAGAGTGGCATGAGGTTTATCCCTGACCCAAGGTCACATAGAGCCTTCTCAAAGGTCATGGTGCCTATGGTACAAGGTATTAGGAACTTTCCAGGATCCTGTTTCTTCTGAGGCAATCTCAGTTGATCCAATGCATTCAGTTCATTGGTGAACAGGGGAGGTTCATCTCCCCAAGTCTCATTACTAAATAAATTGGCATTCAGCTTCATGATTGCACCAAGGTACTTGGCAACTTGCTCTTCAGTAACATCCTCATTCTCTTTAGAAGAAGAATACTCATTAGAGCTCATGAAGGGTAGAAGGAGGTTCAATGGAATCTCTATGGTCTCTAGTTGAGCCTCACATTCCTTTGCTTCCTCAGAGGGAAACTCCTTATTGATCACTAGACGTTCCAGGAGGTCTTCCTCACTGGGATTCACGTCCTCTCCCTCCCTTGTAGGTTCGGCCATGGTGGTTAAATCAATGGCCTTGCACTCTCTCTTTGGATTCTCTTCTGTATTGCTTGGGAGAGTACTAGGAGGAGTTTTAGTGACCTTCTTGCTTAGTTGGATGGATTCTGCTCAGAATTCTCTGTCTGTTGCTGAGTGAATGATGGAAAAGGCTTGCTATTGCTAAACCGGTTTCTTCCACCATTATTAAAGCCTTGTTGAGGCTTTTGTTGATCCTTCCATGAGAAATTTGGGTGATTTCTCCATGAGGGATTATAGGTGTTTCCATAGGATTCACCCATGTAATTCACCTCTGCTATTGCAGGGTTCTCAGGATCATAGGCTTCTTCTTCAGAAGCTGCCTCTTGAGATGCTGCTTGTATTCCATTCAGACTCTGAGAAATCATATTGACTTGCTGAGTCAATATTTTGTTCTGAGCCAATATGGCATTCAGAGTATCAATTTCAAGAACTCCCTTCCTCTGAGGCGTCCCATTACTCACAGGATTCCTTTTAGAAGTGTACATGAACTGGTTATTTGCAACCATGTCAATGAGTTCTTGAGCTTCTCCAGGCGTTTTCTTTAGGTGAATGGATCCACCTGCAGAATGGTCCAGTGACATCTTTTATAAGTCAAACAGACCATCATAGAATATATCCAAAATGGTCCATTCTGAAATCATGTCAGAAGGACACTTTTTGGTCAGTTGCTTATATCTCTCCCAAGCTTCATAGAGGGATTCTCCTTCTTTTTGTCTGAAGGTTTGAACATCCACTCTAAGCTTACTAAGTTTTTGAGGAGGAAATAACTTGGCTAAGAAAGCCGTGACCAGCTTATCCCAAGAGTTCAGGCTATCCTTAGTTTGAGAGTCCAACAATATTCTAGCTCTGTCTCTTATAGCAAACGGGAAAAGCATAAGCCTGTAGACCTCAGGGTCAACCCCATTGGTCTTAACAGTATTGATGCGTATTTTCAGAAAACAAAAAATGAATTCCAAATACACAAAACTAACCGGCAAGTGCACCGGGTCGTATCAAGTAATAAAAACTCACGGGAGTGAGGTCGATCCCACAGGGATTGAAGGATTGAGCAATTTTAGTTTAGTGGTTGATTTAGTCAAGCGAATCAAGTATTGGTTGGGTGATTTGTGATTGCAGAAACTAAATTGCTTAAAATGTAAAGGGAGAAGGGTAGGTAGCAGGAAATTAAAGAGCAAAGAAAGTAAATAAGCTGAATCTTAAAGAACAAGTAATGTAAATTACAGAACCTTAGATTGCAAGAAATGTAAATTACAGAATCTTAAAGTGCAAGAAATGTAAATGGCTTGAATTGTAAAGGGAATTGGGAAGTGGATTTGCAGAATTTAAACAAGGAAAAGTAAAATTGCAACAAACAGGAATGTAAAAGATGGATTCAATTAAATCGGATCTAAAATGGAATTGAGAAAAAGCTTGGTGTAGCGATGAAATAAGGAAATTGAAATTGAAAGCTATGGATCTCAGGACTCAAGAGACTAGATAGCTGAGTCTAGATCTCACTGCCTTCCTAGATCCAACAAGAACGATGCAATCGGAAATGAAGAAAAGTAAGTTGCAGAATGAGTAGAAGAAGAAGCAATTAACAGAAAAGGAAATTCAATTAAGCAGAAAATTAAACAACATCTCAAGGTGAGATTGAAACAAAAGTTCTTCAATTCTCCACCCAAGATCCGAAGCAAGAAAAGTAAAGAGTGCTGAGCAAGAACAAGGAAGAAGAGAGATCAATTCTCCTTCCCAATTCTCTAGAATTCTAAAGCAACAATGTAAAGGTGAGCTCTCTGTAAGTGTTCTAAGAAAATGCCAAAGGAAAAGCTCCCTCAAAACTTAAATCCTAAGCTATTTATACACTTTCTTCAAATGGTCTTCAAGCCTTGAATTGGGCCTTTGTTCTTGATGGAGTTGGGTTGATAAAGGCCTTGGTTGATTGCTCTTGGAGTTGGAGAAAGATCCATTGTGAACCGGGTTGAAAACATAAAAGCTTGAGTAAAAGTTTGAGTAAAAGTTTGAGGTCAAACTTTTACTCAAACTTTTCGCATCAGCTAAGCTTCCTTGCTGCTACCAACGTTTGAGCCAAAGTTTGGGGTCAAACTTTTGCTCAAACATTGGCCCCCTTGTAAATGTGTGTTGCGCCAACGTTTGAGCAAAAGTTTGACCTCAAACGTTGGCGCAAGCTTTTTCCTCCAGGGTGTGCAAGTGTGGCGCCAACGTTTGAGCAAAAGTTTGACCTCAAACGTTGGCGCAAGCTTTTTTCTCCAGGGTATTGATTTTGTGATCCCAAAAGTTTGAGCTAAAGTTTGAGGTCAAACTTTTTCTCAAGCTTTTTTTCTCTGGAGTGTTTTCAACTCTTTTAAAAGTTTGAGCTAAAGTTTGAGGTCAAACTTTGGCTCAAACTTTTTGTTTTCTCTTGCTCCTAGCCCTTCCTTCTTTCTTCAACCTTCTTCAAAACTCTTTTCACCTATCATTAATCAACCAAACACATCAAAGCTTTGCTCAAGATCATGAGTTTGTTATTCTTTCATAATATATGACAATTATAGCATAAAATCTCATGAAATTGCATTAATTCATACATGGTTGATTGAATCAAAGGAAACATGGAAATCTACCCAATTGGCTTACTTATGGCTCAAGAAAGTGTATAAATCAATTGAAAACAAAAGAAAAAGGCTAGTGAAACTAGGCTAAGATGACTTGTCATCACAACACCAAACTTAAAGCTTGCTTGTCCCCAAGCAAGAAAAGAATTATTGAGAAGAAAGAGTGAAATGGAAGAGGATGTTCATGCTAGCAGAGTATTATTGGTAGTTCGTGGGGTTTTCTGTGGATATGTAAACACTCACTTCTTATTTACTTTTAGGCCTAGAAAGTCCCCTTCAAGCATCAAGCAACACACTGCTATGACCTCTCATTATTCCTTTGTCCTTGACTATTATTTTCTCTAAAAGCTTTAGTTCAGTGTCATGTGTAACAAGTTCTTTTCTTTCTTTATACTTGACACATTATTCACTATAGACACTTGGCTCACATTCCTTCTTAAAACATTGATGCCCAGCACCTCTTTGGGTTACTAAATGCCTTGTAGTTAGGTTGCTCTTGATAGTGGACTTTCTGCTGATGATCCCGGGTTAGTTAACCCAAGTCACCAAGTGTTGATGCACTCCAAAGAACTTAATAATCCAAGCAGATCCCAGTACAAAGACACCACAGGCATATATTCTAAGGTTCAAGCTATTGGTGTCTAGCTTTGTTTCTTTTTTTTTTCTTTTATTCTATTGCCCATTTTTGGCTTTTTCTTTTCTCTGTTTGTTTTTCTTTTTAACCAAGGACTTTTATTTGATTGAGATTCATAGACAGTGAACTACTTTCTGCTTAAAAGGAGAAATCCTAGTTCTCTTATTCACTAAAAGTGAGCTATCATACAATCACACATACATACCACCACTTACTTTTATTGCACTTCTATCTAACAGAGAACTATCTCACTTCACATTCAAATATTTCTTTTATTGAATTGAAAATTGTAGGGGACAAAGCATGCTTTTTGTTAAGTGAAAGTAAACACACAAGCACACACTTAGACTAGCTTACTTATTTTAAGAGAGTGATTCTACTTGTACTAGATGAACACTTTAGCAAGACATAAATCATAGCATATCTCAACAGCTGAAGTTAAGTACAGATACAACCTATTGGTTTGCAGTTCTTGTGTCCTTCTTTCTGTTGGTCCCCTTTTTTGAGTCATGGTGCATAATGTCTTCAATTTGTGGTTAGTTCCCTGTATAATTCTCAAAAGTTGCTTGTTTCTTAAGCCCTTAGGTGACTGGTTAGTATGCATGAATTGAGTGCGGCTTTTGGATTTAATTTGGTGTGGGAACACCAAACTTAGTTCCTTGCCACTTCCTCTGATGCAATAGGTTAACTATATGTAAAATCTTATGTTCTTGCTAAAGGTTATGAAGTTAACACTAGAGAGCAATTAAGTAACTGAAAAATCTGTTTGATTGCTTGGAGCTAGTATTGCGCACGAAGTGAGAATGTGTTTTTAAATGATATTTTGGTGGAACACCAAACTTATGATCCTTCATTCTCATTTAAATTGTTTTGGTGTGAAACACCAAACTTAGCTCCTTGCAATGCATACCAAATATTCAACATTTTTATTGAAAAGGCTATGAAAAGAAAACTACCTCTGGTTGGGTTGCCTCCCAACAAGCGCTCTTTTAATGTCATTAGCTTGACATCCTTCAATTCTTCTCAAGGATGCTGTAGGCTCTGAACCTCTTTTTCCTTATCCCATTGTCCTCCCAAGTACAGTTTTGCTCTGTGACCATTTGCTGTGAATTGACTCTTTGTTGCTTCATCTAGTAATTCAATACTCCCATAAGGAAAGACCTTTGTCACCAAGTATGGGCCAGTCCACTTAGACTTAAGTTTGCCAGGGAAGATCTTAAGCCTTGAGTTATACAGGAGCACTTGTTGTCCTGGCTTGAACTCCTTCTTTGTGATCTTCTTATCATGCCACCTCTTAGCTCTTTCCTTGTATATCTTAGCACTCTCACAGGCTTCTAGTCTGAATTCATCCAACTCATTTAGTTGTAACAACCTTTTCTCTCCTGCAGCTTGGGAATCAAGGTTGAGGAGTTTAGTAGCCCAAAAAGCTCTGTGTTCAAGCTCTACAGGGAGGTGGCAGGATTTGCCATACAATAGCTGAAAGGGTGACTTGCTAATAGGAGTTTTGAAAGCTGTCCTATATGCCCATAATGCATCTTCTAGCTTCCTAGCCCAATCTTTTCTTGTGCTTCCCACTGTTTTCTCTAGGATCTTCTTCAATTCCCTATTTGCGAGTTCAGCCTGGCCATTAGTCTGAGGGTGGTAAGGTGTGGCTACTTTATGGATTACTCCATATTTGTGGAGGAGTTTCTCCATCTGTTTGTTGCAAAAGTGACCACCACCATCACTAACCAGACCTTTGGGCACTCCATATCTTGTGAAAATGTGCTTTTTAAGGAATTGGAGGACAATTTGTGCATCACAGGTGGTTGTGGCTATGGCTTCCACCCACTTTGATACATACTCTACTGCCACCAGGATATATCTGAAAGAGTAGGAAGGAGGAAAAGGTCCCATGAAATCAATGCCCCATAAGTCAAACAGCTTCACTTCCAGGATGAAATTTTGAGGCATCTCATTTCTTTTTGTTAATCCTCCAGTTCTTTGACTTTCATTGCATTGGTGAACAAACTTTCTGGCATCCTTGAAGATAGTTGGCCAATAGAACCCACTCTGTAATACCTTTGCAGCTGTTCTCTCTGGTCCAAAGTGTCCACCATATGCTGAGCCATGGCAATGCCATAGTATGTCCTTTATTTCACTTTCAGGGACACACCTCCTAATCATTCCATCAGAGCATCTCTTGAATAAAAAACGTTCATCCCACAAGAACTTCCTTGCTTCATTGAGTAATTTCTTCATTTGTTGCTTGGAAAATTCTTGAGGTATCTTCCTTCCTACCTTGTAGTTTGCTATGTCAGCAAACCAAGGTGTTTGTTGAATTTGGAAGAGATGTTCAGCAGGGAAGTTCTCATTTACTTGCTGTGGTTTGTCTTGCTTAGCTTCTTGTGGCACTCTTGATAGATGATCTGCTACTTGATTTTCACTTCCCTTCCTATCCCTCACTTCAATATCAAATTCTTGTAGCAGCAACACCCACCTAATAAGCCTTGGCTTTGAATCCTGTTTAGACATTAAATACTTGAGAGCAGAATGGTCAGTGTATACTATAACTTTTGAACCGATCAAGTATTGTCTAAACTTATCAAATGCATATACAATTGCTAAAAATTCTTTTTCAGTGGTGGTATAATTTTTCTGTGTTTCATTCAACACTTTGCTAGCATAATATATGACATGATGTAATTTGTCCTTCTTTTGCCCTAGTACAGCACTGATAGCAAGGTTGCTTGCATCACACATAAGTTCAAAAGGTAAATTCCAATCAGGGGGTGTGATGATTGGTGCTGTAATGAGCTTTCTCTTGAGAGTTTCAAAGGCTTGTTTACAGTTATCATCAAAAATGAAGGGAACATCATTCATTAGTAAATTGCTCAATGGTTTTGCTATTTTTGAAAAGTCCTTGATGAACCTTCTGTAGAAGCCAGCATGCCCAAGAAAGCTTCTTACTGCTTTCACATTAACAGGTATAGGGAGTTTTTCAATAACTTCTATTTTAGCTTTATCAACTTCTATACCTCTACATGACACTTTATGCCCAAGAACTATTCCTTCCGGAACCATGAAATGGCATTTTTCCCAATTCAACACCAAATTAGTTTCTTGGCATCTTTTCAAAACAAGAGTTAAGTTATGCAAGCAAGTGTTAAATGAATTGCCAAAAACAGAAAAATCATCCATGAAGACTTCTAAGAATTTTTCCACCATATCAGAAAAGATAGAAAGCATACACCTTTGAAAAGTGGCTGGGGCGTTGCATAGCCCAAAGGGCATCCTTCTATAGGCAAAAACTCCAAATGGGCATGTGAAGGATGTCTTCTCTTGATCCTTGGGGTACACCACTATTTGATTGTAACCAGAATACCCATCCAGGAAGCAATAATAAGCATGGCCTGCTAGTCTTTCCAACATTTGATCGATGAACGGCAAAGGAAAATGATCTTTTCTTGTTGCATCATTCAATCTCCTGTAGTCTATGCACATTCTCCACCCAGTCACTGTCCTAGTGGGGATCAACTCATTCTTTTCATTGGTGATGACTGTCATTCCTCCCTTTTTTGGCACAACTTGAACCGGACTCACCCAAGAGCTGTCTGAAATTGGGAAAATTATCCCTGCATTCCATAGCTTCATCACTTCTTTTTGAATCACCTCTTTCATGGTTGGGTTGAGTCTTCTTTGAGGTTGAACCACAGGTTTTGATTCTTCCTCCAATAAAATTTTATGCATGCAAATAGCAGGGCTGATGCCTTTGATGTCTTCAATTGTCCACCCCAAGGCTGTTTTGTGAGTTTTTAATACTTCAATCAACCTTGCTTCCTCGTCCATGTTCAAGGAGGAATTTATAATCACTGGTAATGCCTCTGCTTCCCCAAGAAACACGTATTTGAGGTGAGGAGGGAGAGGTTTCAGCTCCTGTTTTGGTTCATCCTCTTTCTTGTCTTCAATGAGTATTTCTATCACTTCCTCTCCTTGTTCTTTCTGATGCTCCAGATAGTCATCTTCAAACATTTCTTCTACCAGCCCTTCTATCATATCCACATTCATGTAGTTCTCTTGCTCTGAGGGGTGTTGCATTGATTTGAAGACATTGATTACCATTTGTTCATTATGCACCCTGAAGGTCATTTCTCCCTTCTCCACATCAATAGTGGTTCTTGTTGTGGCTAGAAATGGTCTCCCCAAGATGATTGAGCTGCTTCCTTCCCCTTCTGTGTCTAAGATTACGAAATCTGCGGGGAAGATAAACTTCCCGACCTTCACTAGTAAATTCTCCACAATACCATTGGGTGTCTTGATTGATCTATCGGCCATGACTAGTGACATCCTGGTGGGTTTAATTTCTTCTATGGCAAGCTTTCTCATCAATAATAGAGGCATCAAGTTGATGCTGGCACCTAGATCACACAGGGCATTTTCCAATGTTATCTTGCCTATGGTGAATGAGACTACAAAACTCCCTGGATCTTTGAGCTTTGATGGGATACCCATCTGGATCACAGCACTACATTCTTCAGTGAGCATGATAGTTTCCTTTTCTTGCCAACTTCTCTTCTTGTTGATTAGCTCCTTCATGAATTTGGCATATAGGGGCATCTGCTCCAGTGCCTCAGCCAAGGGAATATTTATCTCCAACTTCTTGAAAGTCTCAAGGAACTTGTGAAATTGTTGGTCCTTTGCCTCCTTGTTGAATCTCTGGGGATATGGCAGTAGAGGTACAAAGGTCTTCTCTGCTTGTTGCTTTTGATTTTTGGTTGGCTCTTCAATTGCTTCATTCCCCTTATTTGGGCTTTTTGATTGTTCCTCCTTTTCTTGAGTTTGCTTTGAAGCTTGCTTGCTTGCCATTGCATCATCATCATTGACTTCCTCTGTGTGTGTTGGTTATTCCTCTTCTATTGGTCTTTTGCTGCTCTCTACTTGCTTCTTTGTAGTGTTATTGTTGCTCATCAATGTTCTCCCACTCCTTAATTGTATTGCCTTGCATTCTTCCTTAGGATTTGGTATTGTGTCACTCGGCAGTGAGCTTGAAGGTCTCTCAACAGAAATCTATTTGGAGATTTGTCCAATTTACCTCTCTAGACTCTTCATGGAGGCTTCATGATTCTTGGTTGTCATTTCTTGTTGTTTCCACATTTTGTCTATCAAGGTTTCCAAGTTGGTGAGTCTTTGAGATTCAGGTGATGCTTGTGGTGGGTTGTGAGATGTGGGTGGTGGATGGTGGGTATTTTGGTTGGTGGGTTGGTTATTAGATTGGTAATGGTTGGGGTTGGGGTAGCTGTTTTGAGGTTTTTTGTAGGGATTTTGGTTAGTTTGCTGCTGGTTGTGGTTTTGGTTATTTCTTGAAGTGTTTTGGTTTGAGTTCCTCTGCCATGGTTGTTGGTTTTGGGTGTGATTATCTCCCCATCTGAGGTTTGGGTGGTTCTTCCAAGATGGATTGTATGTATCACCATACACTTCATTTGGTCCTTGGTTGTGCATGTACTGGACTTGTTCTTGCTGCTGCTCCTCTTGAGTTTCTTCATTTTGCCCCCATGTAGATGGTTGGCTTGTGTTAACTGCTGCAACTTGGAGGCTATCAATCCTCTTGGCCATTTGCTCAAATTGTTGTTGAATTTGCTGCTGCATCATCTTGTTTTGAGCCAAGATTGAGTCCACTCCTTCTAGCTCCATTACTCCTCTCCTTTGTGATGGTTGGCGATTTCTTTGATGAGCAAAGAAATATTGATTGTTGGCCACCATGTCAATAAGATTTTGAGCTTCTTCCGCTGTTTTCATCAGTTGCAATGATCCTCCAGCTGAGTGGTCAAGTGATTCTTGAGCCTTTAGAGTGAGTCCTTCATAGAAGTTCTGTAGCTTGTCCCACTCAGTGAACATTTCTGGTGGACATTTCCTCAGTAAAGCCTTGTATCTTTCCCATGCTTCATACAGATTTTCAGCATCCAATTGCGTGAATGTTTGCACCTCAGTCTTCAGCCTGATGACTCTTTGAGGTGGATAGAATTTGGCTAGAAATCTAGTCACCAAGTCATCCCAACTAGTGATGCTTCCTTGGGGAAAAGTTTCAAGCCATTGTGCGGCCTTGTCCCTCAATGAGAACGGGAACAGCAGAAGCTTGTAAGTTTCAGGATTCACGCCATTGGATTTGACAATATCACAAATCCTTAAGAAGGTAGATAGATGTTGATTTGGATCCTCCAATGGTCCTCCCCCAAACGAGCAGTTGTTTTGGACCAATGTGATGAGTTGTGGCTTCAGTTCAAAGTTATTTGCATTGACATTAGGGGTGAGAATGCTGCTTCCACAATGTCTAGCATTTGCGAAGGTATAGAAGGCCAATACTCTCCTCTGCTGTGGGTTATTGTTAACCCCTCCTCCTGGATTAGATGGATCTCCTTCCATCTCGTGATATTCTTCCTCAGATTCTTCCTCTCCAACAATATTTTTCCCTCTTTCAGCTCTTCTCAACCTTCTAAGAGTTCTCTGGTCAGTTTCAGATAAAACAGGAATGGATCTCCCTGTACCTGACATACAAACAAAACAAAAGAAACACCACCAGTAACTCTTCAATCTATTGCTAGAATGAAGTTTAGTTTAAGCAAAATTTCAAACAGTTAGCGTGTTAGTCAAAAATTAGAGAAACAGAAAATAAAAATGCTAGATCTAGATCTCCACTTCACTTAATCATTGTCAATCTATTTCAATCCCCGGCAACGGCACCAAAAACTTGATGCGTATTTTCGGAAAACGAAAAATGAATTCCAAATACACAAAACTAACCGGCAAGTGCACCGGGTCGTATCAAGTAATAAAAACTCACGGGAGTGAGGTCGATCCCACAGGGATTGAAGGATTGAGCAATTTTAGTTTAGTGGTTGATTTAGTCAAGCGAATCAAGTATTGGTTAGGTGATTTGTGATTGCAGAAACTAAATTGCTTGAAATGTAAAGGGAGAAGGGTAGGTTGCAGGAAATTAAAGAGCAAAGAAAGTAAATAAGCTGAATCTTAAAGAACAAGTAATGTAAATTGCATAAACTTAGATTGCAGGAAATGTAAATTGCAGAATCTTAAAGTGCAAGAAATGTAAATGGCTTAAATTGTAAAGGGAATTGGGAAGTGGATTTGCAGAATTTAAACAAGGAAAAGTAAAATTGCAGCAAACAGGAATGTAAAAGATGGATTCAATTAAATCGGATCTAAAACGGAATTGAGAAAAAGCTTGGTGTAGCGATGAAATAAGGAAATTGAAATTGAAAGCTATGGATCTCAGGACTCAAGAGACTAGATAGCTGAGTCTAGATCTCACTGCCTTCCTAGATCCAACAAGAACGATGCAATCGGAAATGAAGAAAAGTAAGTTGCAGAATGAGTAGAAGAAGAAGCAATTAACAGAAAAGGAAATTCAATTAAGCAGAAAATTAAACAAGATCTCAAGGTGAGATTGAAACAGAAGTTCTTCAATTCTCCACCCAAGATCCGAAGCAAGAAAAGTAAAGAGTGCTGAGCAAGAACAAGGAAGAAGAGAGATCAATTCTCCTTCCCAATTCTCTAGAATTCTAAAGCAACAATGTAAAGGTGAGCTCTCTGTAAGTGTTCTAAGAAAATGCCAAAGGGAAAGCTCCCTCAAAACTTAAATCCTAAGCTATTTATACACTTTCTTCAAATGGTCTTCAAGCCTTGAATTGGGCCTTTGTTCTTGATGGAGTTGGGTTGATAAAGGCCTTGGTTGATTGCTCTTGGAGTTGGAGAAAGATCCATTGTGAACCGGGTTGAAAACATAAAAGCTTGAGTAAAAGTTTGAGTAAAAGTTTGAGGTCAAACTTTTACTCAAACTTTTCGCATCAGCTAAGCTTCCTTGCTGCTACCAACGTTTGAGCCAAAGTTTGGGGTCAAACTTTTGCTCAAACGTTGGCCCCCTTGTAAATGTGTGTTGCGCCAACGTTTGAGCAAAAGTTTGACCTCAAATGTTGGCGCAAGCTTTTTCCTCCAGGGTGTGCAAGTGTGGCACCAATGTTTGAGCAAAAGTTTGACCTCAAACGTTGGCGCAAGATTTTTTCTCCAGGGTATTGATTTTGTGATCCCAAAAGTTTGAGCTAAAGTTTGAGGTCAAACTTTTGCTCAAGCTTTTTTTCTCTGGAGTGTTTTCAACTCTTTTAAAAGTTTGAGCTAAAGTTTGAGGTCAAACTTTGGCTCAAACTTTTTGTTTTCTCTTGCTCCTAGCCCTTCCTTCTTTCTTCAACCTTCTTCAAAACTCTTTTCACCTATCATTAATCAACCAAACACATCAAAGCTTTGATCAAAATCATGAGTTTGTTATTCTTTCATAATATATGACAATTATAGCATAAAATCTCATGAAATTGCATTAATTCATACATGGTTGATTGAATCAAAGGAAACATGGAAATCTACCCAATTGGCTTGCTTATGGCTCAAGAAAGTGTATAAATCAATTGAAAAAAAAAGAAAAAGGCAAATGAAACTATGCTAAGATGACTTGTCATCAAGTATCACAGATCTGTAAGAATTCAGTCAGGAACTGAAAAGGATCTTCAGATGGAAGTCCATGAAACTTGCAGTTCTGTTGCATCAGAGAAACTAATTGAGGTTTAAGCTCAAAATTGTTTGCTCCAATGGCAGGGATTGAGATGCTTCTTCCATGTAAATTAGAATTAGGTGTAGTAAAGTCACTAAGCATCTTCCTTGCATTGTTATTATTTTCGGCCATGTCTCCTTCTATTTCAAAAATTTCTGTCAGATTTTCTCCAGAGAGTTGTGCTTTAGCTTCCCTTAGCTTCCTCTTCAGAGTCTTTTCAGGTTCAGGATCAGCTTCAACAAGAATGCTCTTATCCTTGTTCCTGCTCATATGAAAAAGAAGAGAATACAAAAGAAAATATGGAATCCTCTATGTCACAGTATAGAGATTCCTTATGCAAGTATAAGAAGAGAAGAATGTAAGAAGGAGAAGAGGAAAAACTCAAACACAGAGAGGAAGATGGGGTTCGAATTTTTGGGTGGAAGAGAAGTGTTAGTAGATGAATAAATAATTAGAAGGAGATGAAGAAAAGAAGAATTCGAAAATTAATTAAAATTAAACTAAAAATTTAAAGTTAAATTTCAAAAATTAAAATTGAAATTAAATTAAATTAAAATTTAAAACAATTAGTTAATTAAAAAGGAATTTTGAAAAAGAGGGAAGAGATTTTCGAAAATTAGAGAGAGAGAATTAGTTAGGTAGTTTTTGAAAAAGATATGATTGAAACAAAAAGATAAGATTGATTGAAAAAGATTTGAAAATCAAATTTTGAAAAGATAAGAAGTTAGGAAAGATTTTGAAATCAAATTTTGAAAAAGATGTGATTGAAATTTATTTTTTAACAAGATTTGAAAAAGAAATTAAAAAGATTTGATTTTTGAAATTAAAGTTGATTACTTGACTAACAAGAAACAAAAAGATATGATTTTAAAATTTAAAGATTGAACCTTTCTTAATAGGCAAGTAACAACTTAATATTTTTTAATCAATCACATTAATTGTTAGTATGATTTTCGAAAATATGGAACAAAATAAAGAAAAGATTTTGAAAATCAAATTTTAAAATTTTCGAAAATAATAAGAAAATTGAAAAAGATTTGATTTTTGAAAAAGATAAGATTTTTAAAATTTGAAAACTTGACTTGACTAACAAGAAACAACTTATTTTAAAAAAATTTTTGACTAAGTCAACCCAAAGATTTCGAAAATTTTGAGTAAAATAAGGAAAAGATATTTTTTATTTTTGAATTTTTAATGAAAAAAGAGAAAAAACACAAAATTAATGCAAAACATAAAAATTATGAATCAAAACAAGAAAATTATGCAAGAACACCATGAATGTCAAGATGAACACCAAGAACACTTTGAAGATCAAGATGAACAACAAGAACTTATTTTTGAAAATTTTTAAGAAAAGAAACACATGCAAAACACCAAACTTAGAAATTTGCAATGCTTAGATACTAACAAATTGAAAATGCATATGAAAAGTAAGAAAAGACACAAAACAAGAGAATATAAAGATCAAACAAGAAGACTGGCCAAGAACAACTTGAAGATCATGAAGAACATATGATGAATTTTCGAAAATTCTTGAGAAAAACAGAAACATGCAAGACACCAAACTTAAAAATTGACTCTAGACTCAAACAAGAAACACAAAAATATTTTTGATTTTATGAATTTATTTAAATTTTTTTTTTGGTTTTTTTTTTCGAAAATAAGATGTAAACAAGCTTAAAAATAAAATAAAATAAAATTACCTAATCTGAGCAACAAGATGAACCGTCAGTTGTCCAAACTCGAACAATCCCCGGCAACGGCGCCAAAAACTTGGTGTCCGAAATCGTGATCGTTCCTTCATTGGTAACGGCGCTAAAAACTTAATACGCACATTCATGTTTCTTAATTCTATTTCACAACTTCGTACAACTAACCAGCAAGTGCACTAGGTCATCCAAGTAATAAACCTTACGTGAGTAAGGGTCGATCCCATGGAGATTGTCGGTTTGAAGCAAGCTATGGTCACCTTGTAAATCTCAGTCAGGCAGATTCAGATAATTATGGAGATTTTATAAATAAAACATAATTAAAATATAAACTAGGATAGAGATACTTATGTAATTCATTGGTGAGAATTTCAGATAAGCATATAGAGATGCTTTCGTTCCTCTGAACCTCTGCTTTCCTACTATCTTCATCCAATCATTCCTACTCCTTTCCATGGCAAGCTTTATGTAGGGCATCACCGTTGTCAATGGCTACATCCCATCCTCTTTGTGAAAATGGTCCAATGCGCTGTCACTGCATGGCTAATCATCTGTAGGTTCTCGATCATACTAGAATAGGATTTACTATCCTTTTGCGTCTGTCACTACGCCCAGCACTCGCGAGTTTGAAGCTCGTCACAGCCATCCCTTCCCAGATCCTACTCGGAATACCACAGACAAGGTTTAGACTTTTCGGATCTCAAGAATGGCCATCCATGGGTTCTAACTTATACCACGAAGATTTCAATAGCTCGGACTCGGTCCCCTGTATTAGATATCTAAGAGATACTCATTCAGGCTTGTTTGCGTGTAGAACAGAAGTGTTTGTCAGGCACGCGTTCATAAGTGAGAATGATGATGAGCGTCACATAATCATCACATTCATCATGTTCTTGGGTGCGAATGGATATCTTAGAGAAGGAATAAGCTTGAATTGAATAGAAAAACAATAGTACTTTGCATTAATTCATGAGGAACAGCAGAGCTCCACACCTTAATCTATGGTGTGTAGAAACTCTACCGTTGAAAATACATAAGGGATGAAGTTCAGGCATGGCCGAATGGCCAGCCCCATAAAGATGATCAAAGGATCAAAAGACAATCCAAAGATGATCCGAAGATGTAAATACAATAGTAAAAAATCCTATTTAAACTAAACTAGTTACTAGGGTTTACAGAAATGAGTAAATAATGCAGAGATCCACTTCCGAGGCCCACTTGGTGTGTGCTTGGGCTGAGCATTGAGCTTTACACGTGTAGAGGCTTCTCTTGGAGTTGAACGCCAGTTTGTAACCTGTTTCTGGCGTTTAACTCCACTTTGCAACCTGTTTCTGGCGTTTGACTCCAGAATGCAGCATGGAACCGGCGTTGAACGCCAGTTTGCGTCGTCTAAACTTGGGGCAAAGTATGGACTATTATATATTGCTGAAAAGCCCTGGATGTCTGCTTTCCAACGCACTTTAGAGCGCACCATTTGGAGTTCTGTAGCTCCAGAAAATCCATTTCGAGTGCAGGGAGGTTGGTAGCACAAATTGCGAATCACACTTTTCACAACTCGTACCACTAACCAGCAAGTGCACTGGGTCGTCCAAGTAATACCTTACGTGAGTAAGGGTCGAATCCCACGGAGATTGTTGGTTTGAAGCAATCTATGGTTATCTTGTAAATCTTAGTCAGGAAGTCAATTATGTTTATCAATGGAATTGTGAGTAACCAGTAGAGCATAAATTAAAAGTTACTTGTTGTGCAGTAATGGAGAATATGTTGGAGTTTTGGAGATGCTTTGTCTTCTGAATCTCTGCTTTCCTCTATCTTCTTGTTCACGCACGCACGTCCCCCTATGGCAAGCTGTGTGTTGGTGGATCACCGTTGTCAATGGCTACCTTCCATCCTTCCAGTGAAAACTACGCTCACGCGCTCTGTCACAGCACGGCTAATCACCGGTTGGTTCTCGATCCGGTTGGAATAGGATTTACTATCCTTTTGCGTCTGTCACTAACGCCAAGCCTTCAGGAGTTTGAAGCTCGTCACAGTCATTCAATCCTTGAATCCTACTCGGAATACCACAGACAAGGTTTAGACTTTCCAGATTCTCATGAATGCCGCCATCAGTTCTAGCTTATACCACGGAGATTCTGATTAAGGAATCTAAGAGATACTCATTCAATCGGATATAGAACGGAGGTGGTTGTCAGGCACACGTTCATGGTTTAAGGAAGATGATGAATGTCACGGATCATCACCTTCATCACAGTTAGGCGCGAATGAACATCTTAGATAGGAACAAGCGTGTTTGAATGGAAAACAGAAATACTTGCATTAATTCATCGAGACACAGTAGAGCTCCTCACCCCCAACAATGGGGTTTAGAGACTCATGCCGTCAGAGAATACAAAGTTTAGATCTGAAATGTCATGAGATACAAAATAAGCCTCTAAAAGTTGTTTAAATACTAAACCAGTAGCCTAGGGTTACAAAATATGAGTGGACTATGATGGATGATGCAGAGATCCACTTCTGGGGCCCACTTGGTGTGCTGGGGCCCACTTGGTGTGTGCTGGGGCTGAGACTTTAAGCAATTCACGTGCAGAGGCCATTTGTGGAGTTGAACGCCAGTTTTTGTGCCAGTTTGGGCGTTCAACTCTAGTTCTTGATCCTTTTCTGGCGCTGGACGCCAGATTTGGGCAGAAGGCTGGCGTTGAACGCCAGTTTACGTCGTCAATTCTTGTGCAAAGTATGGACTATTATATATTGCTGGAAAGCCCTGGATGTCTACTTTCCAACGCAATTGGAAGCACGCCATTTCGAGTTCTGTAGCTCCAGAAAATCTACTTTGAGTGCAGGGAGGTCAGAATCCAACAGCATCAGCAGTCCTTTTTCAGCCTGAATCAGATTTTTGCTCAGCTCCTTCAATTTCAGCCAGAAAAATACCTGAAATTACAGAAAAACACACAACTCATAGTAAAGTCCAGAAATATGAATTTTTCCCAAAAACTACTGGAAATAAACTAAAAACTAACTAAAACATACTCAAAACTATATGAAATTATCCCCAAAAAGCGTATAAAATATCCGCTCATCACAACACCAAACTTAAACTGTTGCTTGTCCTCAAGCAACTAGACAAATAAAATAGAAGACTAATAGGTTGAGAAGCAATAATATCTCAGAGTTTTTGAATGAAGCTCAGATTCTAATTAGATGAGCGGGGCTAGTAGCTTTTTGCTTCTGAACAGTTTTGGCATCTCACTCTATCCATTGAAGCTCAGAGTGATTGGCATCTATAGGAACTCAGAATTCAGATAGTGTTATTGATTTTCTTAGTTCAGTGTGATGATTCTTGAACACAGCTTCTTTATGAGTCTTGGCCGTGGCCCTAAGCACTTTGTTTTCCAGTATTATCACCGGATACATAAATGCCACAGACACATAATTGGGTGAACCTTTTCAGATTGTGACTCAGCTTTGCTAAAGTCCCCAATTAGAGGTGTCCAAAGTTCTTAAGCACACTCTTCTTTTTGCTTTGGACCTTGACTTTAACCGCTCAGTCTCAAGTTTTCACTTGACACCTACACGCCACAAGCACATGGTTAGGGACAGCTTGGTTTAGCCGCTCAGACCAGGATTTTATTCCTTTAGGCCCTCCTATCCACTGATGCTCAAAGCCTTGGGATCCTTTTTATTTGCCCTTGCCTTTTGGTTTTAAGAGCTTTTGGCTTTTTCTGCTTGCTTTCTTTTTTTTTTTTTTTTTTTGCAAGCTTTGTTCTTTGCTGCTTTTTCTTGCTTCAAGAATCATTTTTATGATTTTTCAGATTATCAATAACATGTCTCATGTTCCTTGTTCTTTCAAGAGCCAACATATTTAACAGTTTTAAACAACAAATTCAAAAGACATATGCACTGTTCAAGCATTCATTCAGAAGACAGAAAGCATTGCCACCACATTTAACCAATTAGAATTTGTTTTATTTAAACTCGAAATTTTATTGCTTCTTATTCAAAAGATCTACTATTTTATTCATGTCTAATGATGATGAGAAAAATAAACTATAGCTTAATTGGAGATAAAATCAAATGTATACTAATTACTATTATATGACTTCTAAGGTAAACTTTTTATAAGGACACTGTCACAGAGTTACGGCAGAAATTGGAAATTAACAACCTTTATTTTGGAGGTATGGGAGTTCCTCTGATCCTTGGGAGACTTGGTATCACAGAAGACTTTTGGCGCTTCAGTTCCCTTAAGTCACGTCCCTGCTCCTCTTGTTCTTTAAGCATATGGGTCAGCATTTGACTGTGTTCCTTCTGTTGTTTAATTATTTGCTCCATAGCTTCCTGTATCTTGGTGACAGACGTCTCAAGATGTTCCCAATATTCTGCTTGAGGAATCTCTGGGAGGAATTCCTGTGCTCTCTTCTTGATATGATCCTCCTGTGCTTGTTGTCTCTCCATTGATGCTTTGGTGATTGACTTTTCAATTAGGATATATTCAGTTATTCCCATCTTGACTCCAGCGTCCTTGCAGAGCAGAGATATCACACTTGGATAAGCCAACCTGGCCTCTCTTGAATTTTTGTTAGCAATCTTATAGAGCTCTGTTGAAATCAGCTGATGAACCTCCACTTCCTTTCCCATCATGATGCAATGAATCATCACTGCTCTTTTAACTGTGACTTCAGAACGGTTGCTGGTGGGCAACAGAGAACGCCCAATGAAGTCCAGCCATCCTCTGGCAACTGGTTTGAGATCCTCCCTCTTGAGTTGATTTGGGACGCCCTTTGTGTTGGTGGTCCACCTGGCTCCAGGAATACAGATGTCCTCTCCAATTTTATCCAGGCCAATGTCTGCTCTCATCATTCTTCTATTGAAGGAGTCTGGATCATCCTTTAGCTGAGGTAGCTTTAGTATCTCTCTGATCTTGTCAGGGGTGGTATGAACAATTTTTCCCCTGACCATGGTCCGAAATTCGTAGCAGGCAGTTCCAGATAGTCTTTGCTTGTCAGTCTGCCACATATTAGCATAGAACTCCTGGACCATGTTCCTTCCTACTTTCGTTTCAGGATTAGCTAGGACTTCCCAGTTCCTGATTCGAATTTGCTCCTGGATCTCCGGATATTCATCTTCTTTCAGATCGAATCTAACTTCCGGGATCACTGATCTCAGACCCATTACTTTAAGATAATGGTCTGAATGTTCTTTAGATAAGAACTTCCCTTGATTCCAAAGTGGTTTTGGAACGCTCTCTTTCTTGTCTCTAGGAGTGTATTGTTTCCCTTTGGGAGCCATGATCTTAGTGATTTCGGAAAAACACACCAAACTTAGAGGTTTGCTTGTCCTCAAGCAAAAGAAAAGAAAGGATAGGGATAGAAGGAGATTGAGTAGCACTTGTTGATGAAGGAGGGGGGGCCGAACCCAATTTAAAGGGGGGGGAGGGGTGAATTTTCGAAAAATTGGAGGAGATAAGATAAAAAGATTGAGTTGCAAAAGATAAGATAGAAAATATAGTTTAATTTTGAAAAGATAGGATAGATTTTTGAAAAAGATAATTCTGGATTTTGAAAAAGATAATATGAAAAAGATATTGGAGAAGATATGGATTAGTTGAAAAGATTTTTGAGTGAAAAAGATAGATTTGTTTTCAGAAAAGATTTCGAAAAGAGTTGGATTGAATTTGGAAAAATGGATTTTTAGAAATTAAGTATTTTAGAAATCAGAGTTCTTGATATGTTCATGTAAAAATCATGCATTGAAGCATAGAACTATAAATTAGAATGGAAATACGTGTGGGATAAATGGATTTGGCTCCTCCCTGGCTTCCTGGCGTTTGAACGCCCAAACACTGCCTGTTTTGGGCGTTCAGCGCCCAAATGCTGATCTCCTGGGCGTTCAGCGCCCAGTTGCTGCCATTACTGGCGTTCAACGCCCAGTGGGTGGCCATTGCTGGCGTTGAACGCCCAAATGCTGCCATTACTGGCGTTCAGCGCCCAGTGGATGCCTATTTTGGGCGCTGAACGCCCAAAATGCCCCTTTACCGGCGTTTTCTTGCCGTTGAGCTCTTTTTCTCTTGTTTTGTGTGCAAATTCCTTCTGTAACCCTGTAAACTTATGCAATTGATTCTTTACCTTAGTGTCAGTAAACTTTATATAAACAAATAAAAAAGAAAAATAGGGCAAAAGGCTTAGAGGATTGTTGCCCCATGGCTGGGTTGCCTCCCAGCAAGCGCTTCTTTATTGTCTTTAGCTGGACCTTGCTGAGCTTTTAATCTAGCTTCAGCCTTGAGCATTCTTGCTCAGTGTTGCCTTTAAGATAATGCTTGATTCTCTGTCCATTGACAATGAACTTCTTATCAGAATCAATATCTTGAAGCTCCACATAACCATATGGTGACACACTTGTAATCACATATGGTCCCCTCCACCGGGATTTCAGTTTCCCGGGGAATATCCTGAGTCTAGAGTTAAATAACAGGACCTTCTGTCCTGGTTCAAAGATTCTAGATGACAGCTTTCTGTCATGCCATTTTTTTTATTTTTCTTTATAAAGCTTGGCATTTTCGAAAGCTGTGAATCTGAATTCCTCTAGCTCATTTAGCTGGAGCAATCGTTTTTCTCCTGCTAATTTGGCATCTAAGTTTAGGAATCTGGTTGCCCAGTAGGCCTTATGTTCCAGTTCCACGGGCAAGTGGCATGCCTTACCATACACGAGTTGGTATGGAGAGGTCCCTATAGGGGTCTTGAATGCTGTTCTGTAAGCCCACAGAGCATCATCCAAGCTCCTTGCCCAATCCTTTCTACGGGTATTTACTGTCCGTTCCAGGATTCTCTTTAATTCTCTGTTAGAGACTTCAGCTTGCCCGTTGGTTTGTGGATGATATGGAGTGGCCACTTTGTGGCGAATTCCATACCGAACCATGGCAGAGTAAAGCTGTTTATTGCAGAAGTGAGTGCCCCCATCACTGATTAACACTCTAGGGACACCAAACCTGCTAAAGATATGTTTCTGGAGGAACTTCAGCACTGTTTTAGTATCATTGGTAGGTGTGGCAATAGCCTCAACCCATTTTGATACATAGTCAACTGCCACCAGAATATAAGTGTTTGAGTATGATGGTGGGAAAGGTCCCATGAAGTCAATTCCCCATACATCAAACAACTCTATTTCTAAGATTCCTTGTTGAGGCATGGCGTAACCATGAGGTAGATTACCAGCTCTTTGGCAACTGTCACAATTACGTACAAACTCTCGGGAATCTTTATAGAGTGTGGGCCAATAGAAGCCACATTGGAGAACCTTGGTGGCTGTTCGCTCACCTCCGAAATGGCCTCCATATTGGGATCCATGGCAATGCCATAGGATTCTCTGTGCTTCCTCTCTGGGGACACATCTACGGATAATTCCGTCTGCACATCTCTTAAAGAGATAGGGTTCATCCCACAAGTAGTACTTTGCATCAGTAATTAGTTTCTTTTTTTGTATTCTATTGTACTCCTTGGGTATGAACCTTGCAGCTTTATAGTTTGCAATATCGGCAAACCATGGTGCTTCCTGAATGGAAAATAGATGCTCATCAGGGAACGTCTCAGAGATCTCAAGGAAGGGGAGGGACGTCCCTTCCACTGGCTCTATCCGGGACAAATGATCAGCCACTTGGTTCTCTGTCCCTTTTTTGTCTCTTATTTCTATATCAAACTCTTGCAGAAGCAATACCCATCTGATGAGCCTGGGTTTTGAATCCTGCTTTGTGAGTAGATATTTAAGAGCAGCATGGTCAGTATACACAATCACTTTTGATCCTACTAAGTATGATCTGAACTTGTCAATGGCGTAAACCACTGCAAGTAGTTCTTTTTCTGTGGTTGTGTAATTTTTCTGGGCATCATTTAGAACGCGACTGACATAATAAATGACATGCAGAAGCTTGTCATGCCTCTGTCCCAATACTGCACCAATGGCATGATCACTGGCATCACACATTAACTCAAATGGCAATGTCCAGTCTGGTGCAGAAATGACTGGTGCTGTGACCAGCTTAGCTTTCAGCGTTTCAAACGCCTGCAGGAATGCTGTGTCAAACACAAATGGCGTGTCAGCAGCTAGCATGTTGCTTAGAGGTTTAGCGATTTTTGAAAAATCCTTTATAAACCTCCTATAGAATCCTGCATGCCCCAGAAAACTTCTGATTGCCTTAACATTGGCAGGTGGTGGTAATTTTTCAATTACCTCTATTTTTGCTTGATCCACCTCTATTCCCTTGTTTGAGATTTTATGCCCAAGAACAATTCCTTCAGTCACCATGAAGTGACACTTTTCCCAGTTTAAAACTAGGTTGGTTTCTTGGCATCTTTTCAGAACAAGTTTCAGGTGATCAAGACAGGAGCTGAATGAGTCTCCATATACTGAGAAGTCATCCATGAAGACTTCCAGAAATTTTTCCACCATATCAGAGAAAATAGAGAGCATGCATCTCTGGAAGGTTGCAGGTGCATTGCATAGCCCAAAGGGCATCCTTCTATAAGCAAACACTCCGGATGGACATGTGAATGCTGTTTTCTCTTGATCCTGGGGATCTACTGCAATCTGGTTATAGCCTGAGTAGCAATCCAAAAAGCAGTAATAATCATGACCTGCTAGTCTCTCTAGCATCTGGTCTATGAATGGTAAAGGAAAATGATCCTTTCTGGTGGCTGTATTGAGCCTTCTGTAGTCAATACACATGCGCCACCCTGTAACTGTTCTTGTAGGAATCAGTTCATTTTTTTCATTATGAATCACTGTCATGCCTCCCTTTTTTGGGACGACTTGAACAGGGCTCACCCAGGGGCTATCAGAAATGGGATAAATAATCCCAGCCTCTAGTAATTTGGTGACCTCTTTCTGCACCACTTCCTTCATGGCTGGATTTAGCCGCCTCTGTGGTTGAACCACTGGTTTGGCATTATCCTCCAGTAGGATTTTGTGCATGCATCTAGCTGGGCTTATGCCCTTAAGGTCACCTATGGACCACCCAAGAGCTTTCTTGTGTGTCCTGAGCACATGAATAAGTGCTTCCTCTTCCTGTGAATTTAAAGCAGAGCTTATGATCACTGGAAAAGTGTCACCTTCTCCTAGAAATGCATATTTCAAGGATGGTGGCAGTGGCTTGAGCTCTGGTTTAGGAGGTTTTTCCTCTTTCAGAAGAAAGTTCAGAGGCTCTTTCATGTCCCCTGAATCCTCCAAATCAGGCTGAACATCTTTAAAGATATTTTCCAACTCTGATTCGAGACTCTCAGCCATGTTGATCTCTTCTACCAAAGAGTCAATAAGGTCAACTTTCATGCAGTCTGTTGATGTGTCTGGATGCTGTATGGCTTTGACAGCGTTCAACTTGAACTCGTCATCGTTGACTCTCAGGGTTATTTCCCCCTACTGGACGTCAATGAGGGATCGTCCAGTTGCTAGGAAGGGTCTTCCTAGAATGAGAGTAGCACTCTTGTGCTCCTCCATTTCCAGCACAACAAAGTCAGTGGGAAAGGCGAATGGCCCAACTCTGACAATCATGTCCTCAATCACGCCTGATGGGTATTTAGTGGAACCATCAGCAAGTTGGAGACATATCCGGGTTGGTTTAACTTCTTCAGTTAAGCCAAGCTTCCTGATAGTGGATGCAGGTATTAGGTTGATGCTTGCCCCAAGATCGCATAAAGCTGTCTTGGTGCAATCACCTTCTAATATGCATGGTATCAGAAAACTCCCAGGGTCTTTAAGCTTTTCAGGAAAGCTTTTCAGAATGACTGCACTGCATTCTTCAGTGAGGAGAACTCTTTCTGTTTCTCTCCACTCCTTTTTATGACTCAAGATCTCTTTCATGAACTTGGCATAAGAAGGTATTTGCTCAAGTGCCTCTGCAAAAGGAATCTTTATTTCAAGAGTCCTTAGATAATCTGCAAAGCGAGCAAATTGCTTATCCTGCTCCTCTTTCCGGAGTTTTTGAGGATAAGGTATCTTGGCTTTATATTCTTCAACCTTAGTGGTTAAAGAAGCCTTTTTAGAGGGGTTGTTATCAGCACTTGTGTGTGTCTGATCCCTCACTGGCAATTGCGTACCAAAGTTAGAAGCTGGAGTGACGTTAGACGCCAACTCACTGTCTGTTCCTGGCGCCTGAACGCCAGAAATGTGCCCCTGTTGGGCGTTCAACGCCAGATTCATGCCCATTTTTGGCGTTGAACACCAATCCTGCCTTGTTTCTGGCGCTGAACGCCAGTTTTGGGCATGGTCTGGGCGTTCAGCGCCAGCCTTCCACCCATTTTCTGGCGTTTTAGTGCCAGAATTATTTTTCCCTGGGCTCTTACTGTCCTCAGGGGAATTTTTGGTGGGTTGCTCATTTCTTGAATTTTTAATGCCTTGAGGTGGGGTATTTAATGTTTTCCCACTTTTTAATTGAACTGCTTGGCATTCTTCTGCTATTTGCTTTGATAGCTGCTGCTTTGTTTGCTTAAACTGTTCTTCCATATGTATATTAGCTATCCTTGTCTCCTGTAACCTGTCTTTGAATTCAGCTAGCTGCTTTGTTAGAAAATCTAATTGCTGATTGAATTCAGCAGCTTGTTTTACAGTACTGAATTCAGCAGTTACTGTTTTAACCTCTTCATTCATGGAAGGGTTGCTGCTTAGATACAGATGCTGATTCCTGGCAACTGTATCAATGAGCTCTTGAGCCTCTTCAATTGTCTTTCTCATATGGATAGATCCACCAGCTGAGTAATCTAAAGACATCTGAGCTCCTTCTGCAAGCCCATAGTAGAAGATGTCTAACTGAACCCACTCTGAAAACATTTCAGAGGGGCATTTTCGTAGCATCTCTCTGTATCTCTCCCAGGCATCATAAAGAGATTCATTATCTCCTTGTTTAAAGCCTTGGATGTCCAGTCTTAGCTGTGTCATCCTTTTTGGAGGGAAATATTGATTCAGGAATTTTTCTGTCAGCTGTTTCCATGTTCTTATGCTGGCCTTAGGTTGGTTATTTAACCACCTCTTGGCTTGATCTTTTACAGCAAATGGAAACAGTAATAGTCTGTAGACATCCTGATCTATTTCCTTGTCATGTACTGTGTCAGCAATTTGTAAAAATTGTGCCAGAAACTCTGTAGGTTCTTCCTGTGGAAGACCAGAATACTGGCAACTTTGCTGCACCATGATAATGAGCTGAGGATTCAACTCGAAGCTACTAACTCCAATGGAGGGTATGCATATGCTACTCCCATATGAAGCAGTAGAGGGGTTAGAATATGACCCCAAAGTCCTCCTGGACTGTCCATCTCCACTTATGTCCATGATGGATCTATGGATATAACTTGGACTGATTTATCTTTTTATTTATTTTATTTTATAAGAAGTAAATACTTAAATAAAATAGAATAACTAAAAAGAATTTGAATTTTGAAATAAATATTTTTTTTTCGTAAAAATAAAAATTAATTAGTTAATAAAAAAGAAATTTTTTGAAAAAGGGAGAAGATATTTTCGAAAATTAGAGAGAGAGAGAGAGTTAGTTAGGTAGTTTTGAAAAAGTTAAGAAACAAACAAAAAGTTGGTTAGTTAGTTGAAACAAATTTTGAAAAGATAGGAAGTTAGAAAAGATATTTTGAAAAGATATTTTTGAATTTAGTGAGGAGAGAGAAAAACAATAAGATAGTACAAGATTTAAAATTTTTTTTAGATCTAATGCTCCTAGTTTTTGAAAATTTTGGAGGGAAAACACCAAGGAACACCAAACTTAAAAATTTTAAGATCAAGACACAAGGAAACTCAAGAACATGAAGGAAGAACACCAAAATTAAAATTTTTTGAAAACCAAACCAAAATTTTCGAAAATCAAAGGGGAATCAACAAGAAGACAGAGGAAAGCAGAGATTCAGAAGACAAAGCATCTCCAAAACTCCAACATATTCTCCATTACTGCACAACAAGTAACTTTTAATTTATGCTCTACTGGTTACTCACAATTCCATTGATAAACATAATTGACTTCCTGACTAAGATTTACAAGATAACCATAGATTGCTTCAAACCAACAATCTCCGTGGGATTCGACCCTTACTCACGTAAGGTATTACTTGGACGACCCAGTGCACTTGCTGGTTAGTGGTACGAGTTGTGAAAAGTGTGATTCGCAATTTGTGCTACCAAGTTTTTGGCGCCGTTGCCGGGGCTGAGACTTTAAGCAATTCACGTGCAGAGGCCATTTGTGGAGTTGAACGCCAGTTTTTGTGCCAGTTTGGGCGTTCAACTCCAGTTCTTGATCCTTTTCTGGCGCTGGACGCCAGATTTGGGCAGAAGGCTGGCGTTGAACGCCAGTTTATGTCGTCAATTCTTGTGCAAAGTATGGACTATTATATATTTCTGGAAAGCTCTGGATGTCTACTTTCCAAAGCAATTGGAAGCACGCCATTTCGAGTTCTGTAGCTCCAGAAAATTCACTTTGAGTGTAGGGAGGTCAGAATCCAACAGCATCAGCAGTCCTTTTTCAGCCTGAATCAGATTTTTGCTCAGCTCCTTCAATTTCAGCCAGAAAAATATCTGAAATTACAGAAAAACACACAACTCATAGTAAAGTCCAGAAATATGAATTTTTCCTAAAAACTACTGGAAATAAACTAAAAACTAACTAAAACATACTCAAAACTATATGAAATTATCCCCAAAAAGCGTATAAAATATCCGCTCATCAGAGGTCAGAATCCAACAGCATCAGCTGTCCTTTTTCAGCCTGAATCAGATTTTTACTCAAGTCCCTCAATTTCAGCCAGAAAATACCTGAAATCATAGAAAAACACACAAACTCATATTAAAGTCTAGAAATGTGATTTTTAATTAAAAACTAATAAAAATATAATAAAAACTAACTAAATTATACTAAAAACATACTAAAAACAATGCCAAAAAGCGTATAAATTATCCGCTCATCAGTCACTGTATAGAGATTCCTTCATGTGAGTAAAAAAAAAAAGAATGAAGAAAGAAAAAGAAGAATTCGAACACAGAGAAGGGGAGATTCGAATTATGAGAAGAGGAGTGTTAGTAAATAAATAAAAATAAATAGAAAGAGATAAGAGAGAGAGAGAATTCGAATATTAATTAAAAGAAAAGAAAAATATTTTTGTTTTTATTTTAATTATTGGTTAGTATTCAAATTTAAGAAAAGAAATAAAAGGCAATTGAAAGTTAAATTAATTAGTTAATTAAAAATATTTTAAAAAAATGTTGGTTAGTTTTCGAAATTAATGAGAGAGAAAAGTACTTAGGTGATTTTGAAAAAGAAGAAAGAAATCTCAAAATAAAATAAACAAGGAACTAATTGAAAAGGATTTGAAAATCAATTTTGAAAAGATATGAAGTTAGAAAAAGATTTTGAAATCAAAATTTTTTTTAAAAAGATATGATTGAAATTTATTTTGAAAAAGATTTGAAAGAGAGATTAAAAAGATTTGATTTTTAAAATTAAAGTTGATGACTTGACTAATAAGAAACTAAAAGATATGATTCTAGAATTTAAAGATTGAACCTTTCTTAACAAGAAAGTAACAAACTTGAAATTTTTGAATCAAAACATTAAATGTTAGCAATAATTTCGAAAATTATGAAATAAAAGTAAGAAAAAGATTTTGAAAATTAATTTTTAAAATTTTCAAAAATACTAAGAAAAATGAGAAAGATTAGATTTTTGAAAAAGATTGGAAAGATAGAATTTTTTAAATTGAAATTTTGACTTGACTAACAAGAAACAACTAAATTTTAAAAATTTTTGACTCAGTCAACCCAAATATTTCAAAAATTATGAGCAATTAAAGGAAACGATATTTTTTTTATTTTTGAATTTTAATGAGGAAAGATAAAAACAACAAAATGACTCAAGACATAAAAATTTAAGATCAAAACAAATAATGCATGCAAGAATACTTTGAATGTCAAGATGAACACCAAGAACACTTTGAAGATTATGATGAACATTAAAAACATATTTTTGAAAATTTTTAAGAAAAGAGAGACATGCAAGACACCAAACTTAAAAATTTTTAATGTTTAGACTCTATGAATTCAAAAATGCATATGAAAAACAAGAAAATTTAAAGATCAATCAAAGAAAATCATCAAGAGCAACTTGAAGATCATGAAGAACATAATGCATGAATTTTTCGAAAATTTTAAGAAAAATAAAAACATGCAATTGACACCAAACTTAAAATTTGACACTAAACTCAAACAAGAAGCATAAAATAATTTTTTTTGTTTTATGATTTTATAAATTTTTTTTTTTGTATTTTTCGAAAATTATTTTGGGAAAAAGAAAATAAGGAATTCAAAATTCTTAATGAGAATTCCAGGAATCATGCAATGTTAGTCTAAAGCTCCGGTCCAAGAATTAGACATGGCTTAATAACCAGCCAAGCTTTAAGTGAAAGCTTCGGTCCAAAACACTAGACATAGCCAATAGCCAGCCAAGCTTTAGCAGATCATTACATTCAACAGCAAGATTGATAGAAATCAACAAGCTCCTGTGATGACAAGTTGAAGCCTCGGTCCAAAAGATTAGACATGGCTTAACAGCCAGCCAGGCTTCCCAGATCATCTGAATCTCTAGAATTCATTCTTAAAAATTCTGAAGAACTAAATAAAAAAAAAATTGGTTTTTCGAAAGTAAAATTAAAAAGCTTAAATATAAAATAAAATTACCTAATCTAAGCAACAAGATGAACCGTCAGTTGTCCAAACTCGAACAATTCCCGGCAACGGTGCCAAAAACTTGGTGCAGGAAATTGTGATCCACACTTCTTCACAACTTCGTACAGCTAACCAGCAAGTGCACTGGGTCGTCCAAGTAATACCTTACGTGAGTAACGGTCGATCCCATGGAGATTGTCGGCTTGAAGCAAGCTATGGTCATCTTGTAAATCTCAGTCAGGCGGATTCAAATGGTTATGAAGTTTTGATAAGTAAAAGATAAATAAAACATAAAATAAGATAGAGATACTTATGTAATTCATTGGTGGGAATTTCAGATAAGCGTATGGAGATGCTTTGTTCCTTCTAAATCTCTGCTTTCCTATTGCCTTCATCCAATCATGCGTACCCCTTTCCATGGCAAGCTGTATGTTGGGGATCACCGTTGTCAATGGCTACCGTCCGTCCTCTCAGTGAAAATGGTCCAACTACGTTTCTGCAGGGCTAATCATCTGTCGGTTCTCACTTGTGTCGGAATAGGATTCATTGATCCTTTTGTGCACTGTCACTGCGCCCAACAGTCGCGAGTTTGAAGCTCGTCACAGTCATCCCATCCCAGATCCTACTCGGAATACCACAGACAAGGTTTAGACTTTCTGGATCTCAAGAATGCTGCCAATTGATTCTAGCTTATACCACGAAGACTCTGATTTCACGGAATTGAAGGCTCTATTGTCAGGAGATGCAATCATGCATCGTGAACCAGGAATCCAAGAGATACACACTCAAGCTATCACAGGTAGAACGGAAGTGGTTGTCAGGCACGCGTTCATAAGTTGAGAATGGTGATGAGTGTCACGGATCATCACATTCATCATGTTGAAGTGCGAGTGAATATCTTAGAACAAGAATAAGCGTGAATTGAATAGAAGAACAATAGTACTTTGCATTAATTCATGAGGAACAGCAGAGCTCCACACCTTAATCTATGAGGTGTAGAAACTCCACCGTAGAAAATACATAAGTGATAATGATGTTCATTGGTTTCGGCCCCAGAGGGGGAACCAGAATAACCAAGATTTATAATACAATGAGAAAAAGTAACATTTATACTAAAACTAGTAGCTAGGGTTTACAGAAAATGAGTAACTAAGGTAGATAGTGCAGAAATCCACTTCTGGTGCCCACTTAGTATGTGTTTGGGCTGAGCTTTGAATGATTCATATGCATAGGTCCTTCTTGGAGTTAAACGCCAGCTTTAATGCCAGTTTGGGCGTTTAACTCCAGCTTTGGTGCTAGTCCAGAAATGTGAATTTCGCATAAAAAATAATAAAAATATAATAAAAAGTAATTAAAATATACTAAAAACTACCTAAAAACAATGCCAAAAAGCGTATAAATTATCCGCTCATCAGGTATTCGTTGAAAATTTTGGAAAATGGGAACATTCATGTATGAACTATTGAATCATATGCAATTTTGTGGAAAAAAAACTCTCTCCATCAACAAAAGGGTACAAAGCCACCCTAAGGAGAAAACAAATGAATAAAGAATTGCATATGTGATGGTTTTGTGAGAAGCATACATGAATATTAGTAAATTGAAGTGATGGAAGGTTAGGATTGCATTTTGTTTTGAATTGGTTGATATAGGTTGACGTGGAAACTTAATCTAATCAAGGATACAATCGCATTAGTCCACTTGGCCATATCTATCCCACCTTTACCCTAACCCCATTACAACCATGTGAAGTCCTCATGATAATTGCATTAATGCATCACTTGTTTGTTGATTGTTAGATGAAAAGAAAATCCTTGAAAGCATGATTGGAAAGAGATTTGAGTGACTTGACCCCCAAACACCGAGTGACTAGAGTGTATACACACCAAGTGAGGGATCAATTACTCAATTCTATGTTCCCATTTTCTTTCTATCATGCATTCTTGCAAGTTGCTTAATTTTGATAAATTGAATCAATTCTCTAGATTTTGAGTGCATTGGACTCCTCCTATGCTTAGCCCTATGTTGTTTATACTTGCTTGGGAATTTGATTGTTTGCTTTCACCAATTTCATATAGATACTATAGATAGATATATAGGTATAGATAGTATTTACATATTTGCATGCATATAGATAGTTGCATTCAATAAATTGATTGCCCCTTTGATCATTCTCCTTTTTGATTTAGCATGAAGACATGCTATTATTTAAGTGTGGGAGAATTAATGAGTTCATATTTTCTGATATATTTTAGCTTGATTTAGATGGATTCTATCACATGAACTCACACTTAAGCACCATGGTATGCGAAATCGTGATCACTCAGATCTTTGAATTTGTAAAATTAATTGTTCGTTCTTTCACTGGCAATGGCGCCAAAAACGGGTGCACAGAACCATGGTCCAAACATAACTTCACAACTTCGCACAACTAACCAACAAGTGCACTGGGTCGTCCAAGTAATAAAACCTTACGTGAGTAAGGGTCGATCCCACGGAGATTGTTGGTATGAAGCAAGCTATGGTCATCTTGTAAATCTCAGTCAGGCGGATATTAAGTGGATATGGAATTTTCGAATAATAATTAATAAATAAATAAAAAGTAAAGATAGAAATACTTATGTAATTCATTGGTGAAAATTTCAGATAAGCATGTAGAGATGCGTTCATTCCTCTGAACTTCTGCTTTCCTGCTGTCTTCATCCAATCAGTCCTACTCCTTTCCATGGCTGGCTTTATGTAAGGGCATCACTGTTGTCAATGGCTACTTTTCATCCTCTCTGTGAAAATAGTCTGATGCGCTGTCACTGCATGGCTAATCATCTGGAGGCATCACCGTTGTCAATGACTGCATCCCATCCTCTCTGTGAAAATGGTCCGATGCGCTGTCACTGCATGGCTAATCATCTAGAGGTTCTCGATCATACTGGAATAGGATTTACTATCCTTTTGCGTCTGTCACTACACCCAGCACTCGTGAGTTTAAAGCTCGTCACAGTCATTCAATCCTTGAATCCTACTCGGAATACCACAGACAAGGTTTAGACTTTCCGGATTCTCTTGAATGCCGCCATCAATCTAGCTTATACCACGAAGATTCTGATTAAGAGATCCAAGAGATACTCATCCAATCTAAGGTGGAACGGAAGTGGTTGTCAGGCACGCATTCGTGGGGGAATGATGATGATTGTCACGTTCATCACATTCATGTTGAAGTACGAATGAATATCTTAGAAGCAGAATAAGTTGAATTGAATAGAAAAACAGTAGTACTTTGCATTAATCTTTGAGGAACAGCAGAGCTCCACACCTTAATCTATGGAGTGTAGAAACTCTACCGTTGAAAATACATAAGTGATAAAGGTTCAGGCATGGCCGAATGGCCAGCCCCCAAACGTGATCAATATGATCCTAAAGATGAACTAAAAAATCATAAGATGTCTAAAAGACTAGTAAAAAGTTCTATTTATACTAAACTAGTTACTAGGGTTTACAGAGATAAGTAATTGATGCATAAATCCACTTCCGGGGCCCACTTGGTGTATGCTTGGGCTGAGCTTTAGCTTTCCACATGCAGAGGCTTCTTTTGGAGTTGAACGCCAAGTTGTAACGTGTTTTTGGCGTTCAACTCTCGGTCGTGACGTGTTTCTGGCGTTTAACTCGAAACTGCAGCGTAGAACTGGCGTTCAATACCATTTTGCGTCGTCTAAACTCGAACAAAGTATGGACTATTATATATTTCTAGAAAGCCCTGGATGTCTACTTTCCAACGCAATTAGAAGCGCACCATTTTGAGTTCTGTAGCTCCAGAAAATCCACTTTGAGTGCAGGGAGGTCAGAATCCAACAGCATCAGCAGTCCTTCTTCAACCTCTGAATCTGATTTTTGCTCAAGTCCCTCAATTTCAACCAGAAAATACCTGAAATCACAGAAAAACATACAAACTCATAGTAAAGTCCAGAAATGAGAATTTAACATAAAAACTAATGAAAACATCCCTAAAAGTAACTAGATTCTACTAAAAACAATGCCAAAAAGCGTATAAATTATCCGCTCATCACAACACCAAACTTAAATTATTGCTTGTCCCCAAGCAACTGAAAATCAAATAGGATAAAAAGAAGAGAATATACTATAAATTCCAAACTATCAATGAAACATAGCTCCAATCAGATGAGCGGGACTTGTAGCTTTTTGCCTCTTGAATAGTTTTGGCATCTCACTTTATCCATTGAAGTTCAGAATGATTGGCTTCTATAGGAACTCAGAGTTCAGATAGTGTTATTGATTCTCCTAGTTCAGTATGTTGATTCTTGAACACAGCTACTTTATGAGTCTTGGCCGTGGCCCTAAGCACTTTGTTTTCCAGTATTACCACTGGATACATAAATGCCACAGACACATAATTGGGTGAACCTTTTCAGATTGTGACTCAGCATTGCTAAAGTCCCCAATTAGAGGTGTCCAGGGTTCTTAAGCACACTCTTCTTTTGCTTTGGACCTCGACTTTAACCGCTCAGTCTCAAGTTTTCACTTGACACCTTCACGCCACAAGCACATGATTAGGGACAGCTTGGTTTAGCCGCTTAGGCCAGGATTTGATTCCTTTAGGCCCTCCTATCCACTGATGCTCAAAGCCTTGGGATCTTTTTTATTACCCTTGCCTTTTGGTTTTAAGGGCTATTGGCTTTTTGCTCTTGCCTTTTGGTTTTAAGAGCTTTGGCTTTTTCTGCTTGGTTTTTCTTTTTCTTTCTATTTTTTTTTGCCATTTTTTTCGCAAGCTTTTGTGTTCACTGCTTTTTCTTGCTTCAAGAATCAATTTTATGATTTTTCAGATTATCAAATAACATGTCTCCTTGTCATCATTCTTTCAAGAGCCAACATATTTAGCATTCTTAAACAACAACTTCAAAAGACATATGCACTGTTCAAGCATTCATTCAGAAAACAAAAAGTATTGTCACCACATCAATATAATTAAACTAAGTTCAAGGATAAATTCGAAACTCATGTACTTCTTGTTCTTTTGAATTAAAACATTTTTCATTTAAGAGAGGTGATGGATACATAGGACATTCATAACTTTAAGACATAGTTACTAACTACTAATGATCATGTAATAAGACAGAAACATAGATAAGCACTTAACATAGAAAACGAAAAATAGAGAAAGTAAGAACAAGGAATGAATCCCCCTTAGTGATGGTGGCGTTTCCTTCTTGAGGAACCAATGATGTCCTTCAGCTCTTCCATGTCTCTTCCTTGTCTTTGTTGCTCCTCCCTCATTGCTTTTTGATCTTCTCTAATTTCATAAAGGATGATGGAGTGCTCTTGATGTTCCACCCTTAATTGTCCCATGTTGGAACTTAATTCTCCTAGGGAGGTGTTGATTTGCTCCCAAAAATTCTGTGGAGGAAAGTGCATCCCTTGAGGTATCTCAGGGATTTCTTGATGATGAGCTTCCTCATGTGTTTCTTGAGCTCCATGAGTGGGCTCTCTTGTTTGCTCCATCCTTTTCTTAGTGATGGGCTTTTCTTCCTCAATGGGAATGTCTCCTTCTATGAAAGCTCCAGCTGAGTAACATAGATGGCAAATAAGATGAGGAAAAGCTAGCCTTGCCCAAGGAGAGGGCTTTTCGGCTATTTTGTAGAGTTCAAGAGAGATGACTTCGTGAACTTCTGCTTCCTCTCCAATCATGATGCTATGAATCATGATGGCCCGATCCACAGTAACTTCAGATCGATTGCTAGTGGGGATGATGGAGTGTTGGATGAACTCCAACCATCCTCTAGCTACAGGCTTGAGGTCCAGTTTTTTAATTGAACCGGCTTGCCTTTGGAGTCAATCTTCCATTGAGCTCCTTCCACACATATGTCCATGAGGACTTGGTCCAACATTTGATTAAAGTTGACCCTTCTAGTGTAGGGGCGTGCATCTACTTTCATCATAGGCAAGTTAAACGCCAACCTCACATTTTCCGGACTAAAATCTAAGTATTTCTCCCGAACCATTGTAATGTAATTCTTTGGATTCGGGTTCTTACTTTGATCATGGTTCTTAGTGATCCATGTATTAGCATAGAACTCTTGAACCATTAGGATGCCGACTTGTTGGATGGGGTTTGTTAGAACTTTCCACCCTCTTCTTTGGATTTCATGCCGGATCTCCGGATACTCATTTCTCTTGAGCTTGAAGGGGACCTCGGGGATCACCTTCTTCTTGGCCACAACATCATAGAAGTGGTCTTGATGAGCTTTTGAGATGAATCTTTCCATCTCCCATGACTCGGAGGTGGAAGCTTTTGTCTTCCCTTTTCCTTTTCTAGAGGATTCTCCAGTCTTAGGTGCCATCATTGGTAATGGAAAAAAACAAAAAGATTATGCTTTTACCACACCAAACTTAGAATATTGCTCGCCCTCGAGCAAGAAAAGAAAGAATAGATGAAGAAGAAGAAGAAATAGAGGAGAGGGAGAAGGGGAGGTGTTTCGGCCAAGAAGGGGAAGAGAGGGTTGAGTTGTGTGAATTTGAAGAAGAATGGAGGGCTTTATATAGGGAGGGGAGGGGGTAAGGTTCGGCCATTTAGGGTGGGATTGGGTGGGAAAGTGATTTTGAATTTTGAAGGTAGGCAGAGTTTATGAGGTAGGTTTACGGGGAAGAGTGGATGGATGTGAGTGGTGAAGGGGTAATAGGGAAGAGAGATTGAGGTGATTAGTGAAGGGTTTTTGGGAAGAGTGTTTATTGGGAAGAGATGATGAATGAGAAGAGGGAAGAGAATGAGTGGTGGTAGATGGGGATCCTGTGGGGTCCACAGATCCTGAGGTGTCAAGGATTTACATCCCTGCACCATTTAGGCATGTAAAATGCCCTTGCATACAATTCTGGTGTTTAAACGCCGAATTGATGCTTGTTCTGGGCGTTCAGCGCCCAGATGCAGCATATTTCTGGCGTTGAACGCTAGCCAAATGCTTGTTTTTAGCGTTCAGCGCCAGCTTTCCTCAGTGTGCATTTCTGGCGTCTGAACGCCAGGATGCTGCTTGTTTCTGGTGTTCAACGCCAGAAACATGCTCTGTTCTAGTGTTAAACGCCAGACAGATGCTCCTTACTGGCGTTTAAACGCCAGTAAGATCCTCCTCCAGGGTGTGATTTTTCTTCTGCTGTTTTTAATTCTGTTTTTAATTTTTCTATTTATTTTGTGACTCCACATGATCATGAACCTAATAAAACATGAAAAACAATGAAAATAAAAAAATAAAATTAGATAAATAAAAATTGGGTTGCCTCCCAACAAGCACTTCTTTAATGTCAATAGCTTGACAGTGGGCTCTCATTGGAGCCTCACAGATGTTCAGAGCTTTTGTTGAGGCTTCCCAACACCAAACTTAGAGTTTGGATATGGGAGTTCAACACCAAACTTAGAGTTTGACTGTGGGGGCTCTGGTTAACTCTGGTTTGAGAGAAGCTTACTGTGCCTCTTTTCCATGTTTACAGAAGGATAACCTTGAGTTTTAAACACAAGGGAGTCCTCATTCAATTGAAGGACTAGTTCACCTCTGTCAACATCAATCACAGCTCTTGCTGTGGCTAGGAAGGGTCTTCCAAGGAAGATGGACTCATCCTCATCCTTCCCAGTGTCTAGGATTATGAAATCAGCAGGGATGTAAAGGCCTTCAACCTTTACTAAAATGTCTTCTACTTGTCCATAAGCCTCTTTTCTTGAGTTGTCTGCCATCTCTAATGAGATTCTAGTAGCTTGCACCTCAAAGATTTCCAGTTTCTCCATTACAGAAAGTGGCATGAGGTTAATCCATGACCCAAGGTCACATAGAGCCTTCTCAAAGGTTATGGTGCCTATGGTACAAGGTATTAGGAACTTTCCAGGATCCTCTTTCTTCTGAGGCAGTTTCAGTTGATCCAATGCATTTAATTCATTGGTAAACAGGGGAGGTTCATCTCCCCAAGTCTCATTACCAAATAAATTAGCCTTTAGCTTCATGATTGCACAAGGTACTTGGTAACTTGCTCTTTAGTAACATCCTCATTCTCTTCGGGAGAAGAATACTCATCAGAGCTCATGAAGGGCATAAGGAGGTTCAATAGAATCTCTATGGTCTCTAGATGAGCCTCAGATTCCTTTGGTTCCTCAAAGGGAAACTCCTTGTTGATCACAGGACGTCCCAGGAGGTCTTCCTCCTTGGGATTCACGTCCTCTCCTTCCTCCTTGGATTCGGCCATGATGGTTATATCAATGGCCTTGCACTCTCTCTTTGGATTCTCTTCTGTATTGCTTGGGAGAGTACTAGGAGGGGTTTCAGTGATCTTCTTACTCAGCTGGCCCACTTGTGCCTCCAAATTTCTAATGGAGGACCTTGTTTCATTCATGAAACTTACAGTGGCCTTAGACAAATCAGAGACTAAGATTGCTAAGTTAGAAGTATTTTGTTTAGAATTCTCTGTCTGTTGCTGAGTAGATGATGGAAAAGGTTTACTATTGTTAAACCTGTTTCTTCCACCATTATTAAAGCCTTGTTGAGGCTTTTGTTGATCCTTCCATGAGAAATTTGGATGATTTCTCCATGATGAGTTATAGGTGTTTCCATAAGGTTCACCTAAGTAATTCACCTCTGCTATTGCAGGGTTCTCAGGATCATAGGCCTCTTCTTCAGAAGGCGCCTCTTGAGTACTGTTGGATGCAGCTTGCATTCCATTCATACTCTGAGAAATCATATTGACTTGCTGAGTTAATATTTTGTTCTGAGCCAATATGGCATTCAGAGTATCAATTTCAAGAACTCCCTTCTTTTGAAGCGTCCCATTACTCACAGGATTCCTCTCAGAAGTGTACATAAACTGGTTGTTAGCAACCATGTCTATGAGTTCTTGAGCTTCTGCAGGCGTTTTCTTTAGGTGAATGGATTCACCTACAGAAGTATCCAGTGACATCTTTGATAGCTCAGATAAACCATCATAGAATATATCCAGGATGGTCCATTCTGAAAGCATGTCAGAAGGACACTTTTTGGTCAGTTGCTTATATCTCTCCCAAGCTTCATAGAGGGATTCACCTTCTTTCTGTCTAAAGGTTTGAACATCCACTCTAAGCTTACTAAGCTTTTGAGGAGGAAAGAACTTGTCTAAGAAAGCCATGACCAGCTTATCCCATGAGTTCAGGCTATCTTTTGGTTGAGAGTCCAACCATATTCTAGCTCTGTCTCTTACAGCAAAAGGGAAAAGCATGAGCCTGTAGACTTCAGGATCTACTCCATTTGTCTTTACAGTGTCACATATCTGCAAGAATTCAGTTAAGAACTGAAAAGGATCTTCAAATGGAAGTCCATGAAACTTGCAATTTTGTTGCATCAGAGAAACTAATTGAGGTTTCAGCTCAAAATTGTTTGCTCCAATGGTAGGGATGGAGATACTTCTTCCATGTAAATTGGAATTAGGTGCAGTAAAGTCACCAAGCATTCTCCTTGTATTATTATTATTTTCGGCTGCCATCTCCTCTTCTTGTTCGAAAATTTCTGAAAGGTCATCTCTGGATTGTTGTATTTTAGCTTCTCTTAGTTTCCTTTTCAGAGTCCTTTCAGGTTCAGGATCTGCTTCAACAAGAATGTTCTTGTCCTTGCTCCTGCTCATATGAAAAAGGAGGGAACAGAAAAATAATAATAGGGATCCTTTTTGCCCAGGTATAGAGGTTCCCTTATGTGAGTAGAAGAAAAGAAGAAGAGAAATCTGAACTCAGAGAGAGAGAGATGGTTCGGATTTTTGGTGAGTGAGGGAGAGATGTTAGTAGATAAATAAATAAATAGAAGGAGGTGAGATAGAAGGATTTTCGAAAATTTTTTTTGAAAAATGGTTAGTGAATTTCAAAAATTAAAAGAAGAAATAAATTAAAATTAAAGTTTGAAATAATTAGTTAATTAGAAGAATTTTGAAAAAGAGGGAAGATAATTTTCGAAAATAAGAGAGAGAGGATTAGTTAGGTAGTTTTGAAAAAGATATGATTGAAATTTTAAAAGATATGATTGAAACAAAAAGATAAGAATTGAAAATTAATTTTAAAAAAAAAGATAAGAAGATAGGAAGTTAGAAAAGATATTTTAAAATCAAATTTTTGAAAAAGATATGATTTAAAAAAGATATGATAGAAAGATATGATTAGAAATAGTTTTTGAAAAAGATTTGATTTTTAAAATCACAATTAATGACTTGATTTATAAGAAATCATAAGATATGATTCTAGAACTTAAAGTTTGAATCTTTCTTAACAAGCAAGTAACAAACTTGAAATTTTTGAATAAAAACATTAATTGTTGATATTATTTTCGAAAATTATGTGATAAAGATAAGAAAAAGATTTTTGACAAATATTTTAAAATTTTCGAAAATAATTAAAAAAAGGAAAAAGATATGATTTTTGAAAAAGATTTGAAAAAGATAAGATTTTTAAATTGAAAAATTGATTTGATTCATAAGAAACAACTAGATTTTAAAAACTTTTGATTGAATCAAATCATATTTTCGAAAGTTTTGAGTAAAATAAGGAAAAGATAATTTTTTTTATTTTTAAATTTTTAATGAAGAAAGAAAAAAACATGAAAAAGACTCAATGCATGAAAATTTTGAATCAAAACAATGAATGCATGCAAGAATTCTATGAATGTCAAGATGAACACCAAGAACACTTTGAAAATCATGATGAACATCAAGAACATATTTTTGAAAAATTTTCACGAAAAGAAAACATGCAGGACACCAAACTTAGAAATTTTTCATGTTTAGACTCTAACAAATGAAAAATGCATATGTAAAACAAGAAAAGACACAAAACAAGAAATCATCAAGATCAAACAAGAAGACCTACCAAGAACAACTTGAAGATCATGAAGAACACTATGAATGCATGAATTTTCGAAAAATGCAAGATGAATATGCAATTGACACCAAACTTGAAAGTTGACTCAATACTCAAACAAGAAACGCAAAAATATTTTTGATTTTTATGATTTTCTAATTTTTTTTTTTGGATTTTTGGGTTTTATTTTAAAATTTTCGAAAACATAAGGGAAAAAGGAAGCAATGAATTCAAAGTCCTCAATCAGGATTCCACGAATCTTATCAGGTTAGTCTAAAGCTTGATGGCCAGCCAAGATTCAACATACCATTTTGAAACTTTAAAATTCATTCTTAAAAATTTAGAAAAGTTTTTCGAAAACAAAAGAAAAATTTTTGAAAGATTTTTGAAAATAATTTTTTTTTGAAAATAAAACAAAAAGAAAATTACCTAATCTGAGCAACAAGATGAACTGTCAGTTGTCCAAACTCAAAACAATCCCCGGTAACAGCGCCAAAAACTTGGTATGCGAAATCGTGATCACTCAGATCTTTGAATTTGTAAAATTAATTGTTCGTTCTTTCCCTGGCAATGGTGCCAAAAACGGGTGCACAGAACCATGGTCCAAACATAACTTCACAACTTCGCACAACTAACCAGCAAGTGCACTGGGTCATCCAAGTAATAAAACCTTACATGAGTAAGGGTCGATCCCACGGAGATTGTTGGTATGAAGCAAGCTATGGTCATCTTGTAAATCTCAGTCAGGCGGATATTAAGTGGATATGGAATTTTCGAATACTAATTAATAAATAAATAAAAAGTAAAGATAGAAATACTTATGTAATTCATTGGTGAGAATTTCAGATAAGCGTGTAGAGATGCGTTCGTTCCTCTGAACTTCTGCTTTCCTGCTGTCTTCATCCAATCAGTCCTACTCCTTTCCATGGCTGGCTTTATGTAAGGGCATCACCGTTGTCAATGGCTACTTTTCATCCTCTCTGTGAAAATAGTCCGATGCGCTGTCACTGCATGGCTAATCATCTGGAGGCATCACCGTTGTCAATGGCTGCATCCCATCCTCTCTGTGAAAATGGTCCGATGCGCTGTCACTGCATGGTTAATCATCTGGAGGTTCTCGATCATACTGGAATAGGATTTACTATCCTTTTGCGTCTGTCACTACGCCCAGCACTCGCGAGTTTGAAGCTCATCACAGTCATTCAATCCCTGAATCCTACTTGGAATACCACAGACAAGGTTTAGACTTTCCGAATTCTCTTGAATGCCGCCATCAATCTAGCTTATACCACGAAGATTTTGATTAAGAGATCCAAGAGATACTCATCCAATCTAAGGTGGAACGGAAGTGGTTGTCAGGCACGCGTTCGTGGGGGAATGATGATGATTGTCACGTTCATCACATTCATGTTGAAGTACAAATGAATATCTTAGAAGCGGAATAAGTTGAATTGAATAGAAAAACAGTAGTACTTTGCATTAATCTTTGAGGAACAGCAGAGCTCCACACCTTAATCTATGGAGTGTAGAAACTCTACCGTTGAAAATACATAAGTGATAAAGGTTCAGGCATGGCCGAATGGCCAGCCCCTAAACGTGATTAATATGATCCTAAAGATGAACTAAAAAATCATAAGATGTCTAAAAGACTAGTAAAAAGTTCTATTTATACTAAACTAGTTACTAGGGTTTACAGAGATAAGTAATTGATGCATAAATCCACTTCCGGGGCTCACTTGGTGTGTGCTTGGGCTGAGCTTTAGCTTTCCACGTGCAGAGGCTTCTTTTGGAGTTGAACGCCAAGTTGTAACGTGTTTTTGGCATTCAACTCTGGGTCGTGACGTGTTTCTGGCGTTTAACTCCAGACTGCAGCGTAGAACTGGCGTTCAACGCCTTGCGTCATCTAAACTCAAACAAAGTATGGACTATTATATATTGCTGGAAAGCCCTGGATGTCTACTTTCCAACGCAATTGGAAGCACGCCATTTTGAGTTCTGTAGCTCCAGAAAATCCACTTTGAGTGCAGGGAGGTCAAAATCCAACAGGATTCGCAGTCCTTCTTCAACCTCTGAATCTGATTTTTGCTCAAGTCCCTCAATTTCAGCCAGAAAATACCTGAAATCACAGAAAAACACACAAACTCATAGTAAAGTCCAGAAATGTGAATTTAACATAAAAACTAATGAAAACATCCCTAAAAGTAACTAGATTCTCCTAAAAACATACTAAAAACAATGCCAAAAAGCATATAAATTATCTGCTCATCATACCATAATAGCATTCTTTTGTGTTTTGTCCCTATTTTGATCCTAAATGTGAAAACATGCAATTTTGTGCTTCAATAGAGCAATTTAATTCCACTTTTATGTTATTCGATGCCGTGATGTGGTTTTTGAGTGATTTCAGACCTTGAAAGCAAGATTGGATGGTCAAAAGTGGAAGAAAGCATGTACAAGGGAGAAAACATGAAGAAAACAAGGAAATGCACACACAGCGAAGTGTGCGTGCGCACAGCCCTGCATGCGTATGCACAAACGAAAATTTCCATATGTGTGTGCGCATAAGCACATGTGCGTACGCACAGGTCCACTTCCAGTCGAGTATGCGGACACACACGTCTGTGCATCTGCACAGGTCCCTGCACGTGATTTCATTAATGAATCACGTGCTGCGCAAATTTGGAGGCCTTTGGCCCAATTTTGGAAGTTCCAATGCTAAATGGGAAGTGCTATAACAAGGGGAATTGAAGACATATGAAGGGAAAGCTCTCATTAGGACTGAGAGGAATCTTTCATAGTTTTTCATAGTATTAGGAATAGGAGTAGTGTAGATAGAAAGCTTTCCCATGGTTTATGTAGCTTCTTGTAGCATTTTATAGCGAGCTTTGATTTTGGATTTTGCTTCTTTACTTGTAAGTATTCTCAATTTCCTCTTTAATTAAAGCACCTTTACTTTGGTTCAAGTTACTTTGTTCATATTTGCAATTTTGTGTTTCTTGAAATTTTAATTGATGAATTTTATGTTTCATGCTTCTTTTATGTTTGATTGCTTGTTTATATTTGATTTTGTTGATAGTTGGTTATAGTTTTACATTTTCCTTGCAAAATTTCCATGTTTTACTTTTATGCATACAAGGTGTTTGTGAAAATGCCAACCTTAGATTTTGAGTAGATTTTCACACCTTGGCTTGTGGTTTGAGTCCCTAGGATACTAGAGGCATAATGTCCGACATTTAATGATAATTCTTGGGTAGTTAGTTGACTCTTGTTTCCATTGATGCTAACCATTTATCAACTAGTTTGGTAAGTGGGTTAGGACTTATGGATTGAGGGCAATTATGCTTGCTTGACTTATTCCATGATGTTGGGATTAAATAAGCAAGATTGACTCATCATAATTATCATAGTTGTGGTTATGGCAATGATAGGATTCCTTAGTTCTTCACTCCCAAGTTAAGGCCCTTTACCAATTTTGATTATTGCTTTGTTCTTTCATTACTTACGTTCTTTTAATCTTTCGTTCTTTGATTTTGCAAAACCCATTTTCGTCCTCACAACCGAAAGCATGTAGCACTCTGATTGCTTCCTAGGGAGAACGACCCAAGGTTTAACTACTCTCGGTTAATTTGAATTAGAAATATATTAAACTTTGATCGGGCATCACTCATTGGTTGAGAACTATACTTGCAACGAGGTTATTTCTCTTTTACTGAGAAGGAATTCTTAATCGACGGTTTTGCCTAAGCCCTCATAGTTTTTTCTCTTTCCCTTTCCTCTTTCTAGAGGATTCTCCGACTTTGGGTGCCATAAGTGTGAATGGAAAGCAAAAAGCAAGGCTTTTCCAACACCAAAATTAAAAATTTTGCTCGTCCTCGAGCAAAATAAGAATAAAAGGGGAGAAGAAGAAGAAGAAGAAAGAGTGGAGAAAGAGGGAAAAAGGGTTCGGGTAAGGGGGTTTTTAGTGTATGAAAGTTGTGTGGATAAAGGGTAGGAAGAAGGGGTATTTATTAGGGTGGGATAGGGTAGGGTTCGAATGAAAGGGTGGGAATTGGGTGGGAAATTTTGAATTTGAAGTGGGTGGGGGTTGGTGGGAGTTATGATGGTTTTGGGAAGAGGTATGGATGTGATTGGTTAAGGGTTTATAGGGAAGAGTATGTGGGGAAGAGTGAAAGTAAGAGAGAGAAGAAGGTAGGATAAGTGGAGATTCTGTAGGACCCACTGATCCTGGCTGGCGTTCAACGCCAGCTTGATGCTCCTCTTGGGGCGTTGAACGCCCTTGAAGGTGTGCCTTCCTGGCGTTCAACGCTAGGTCTGTGCTTCTGTTGGGGCGTTGAACGCCCAGTCTCAGCCCCCTGGCTGGCGTTCAACGCCAGTAATGTGCTTCTCATGGGCATTGAACGCCCTCTTGATGAACAGAATTCCTGCTGGTAAAGAAATTCACAAATATATAGTCGTGTTGTAAGTACAGTTCTTAACCAACAAAAAATCCTTTCGTACAAACGTTTTGGTTGTCACAAGTAACAAACCCAATAAAATTTATAACCAAAGTATTCAAACCTCAGGTCGTCTTCTCAAGGAATTGCAGGGAAGTGTGATTTATTATTGGTTATGTAAAAGGGTGTATTTTTGGGTTTTTAAAATAAGGAACAAGTAATTTAAATGACAAGAAAAATAAATTAATAATTAATAAAACTCTATGAGAATCAGAAGTCCTATCCTAGTTATCTTTATCAACGGTGATGAGAATTGGGTTTTAATCCCACTTAGTTAACCTTTGCTAAACAAAGGAAGGTCAAGAAGACTAATCAATTTGATCCTCAGGTCCTAGTCAATTCCTAAGGAAAGACCAGAGTTATTGGAATTCAAATCAATTAGCAAAAATAACAATTATCAATCACGATGAGTTTGATAACTCAAGAGTCTCCAATTAATCAATTAAAGCCAAGAATATAAAAAGCTAAATAAAAATCATAAATTTGAAATACCTCAATTGCATTAATAAAAGAAAATCAATTTAAACATAAAGAGTTCATAAACTAAATTGATAAAATAGATAAAAGGAACATTGAACCTGATAAAAAGAAACAATCCTGAAAGCAAGAGATGTTTTCATTTTTGGACTTTACTATGAGTTTGTGTGTTTTTCTGTGATTTCAGGTATTTTCTGGCTGAAATTGAGGGACTTGAGCAGAAATCAGATTCAGAGGTTGAAGAAGGACTGCTGATGCTGTTGGATTCTGACCTCCCTGCACTCAAAATGGATTTTCTGGAGCTACCGAACTCAAAATGGCGTAAACTGGCGTTCAACGCTAGCTCTCTACCCAATTCTGGCATCCAGCGCCAGAAAAGGATCCAAAACCAGAGTTGAACGCCAGAAATGGATCAAAACCTGGCGTTCAACTCCACAAATGGACTCTGCACGTGGAAAGTTAAAGCTCAGCCCAAGCACACACCAAGTGGGCCCCGGAAGTGAATTTATGCATCAATTACTTACTCATGTAAACCCTAGTAGCTAGTTTATTATAAATAGGACTTTTTACTATTGTATTAGACATCTTTGGATTATCTTTTGATCCTTTGATCATCTTTGGACGCCTGGTTCTTAGATTAGAGGGGCTGGCCTCTCGGCCATGCCTGGACCTTTCACTTATGTAATTCCAACGGTAGAGTTTCTACACTCCATAGATTAAGGTGTGGAGCTCTGCTGTTCCTCAAAGATTAATGCAAAGTACTATTGTTTTCTATTCAATTCATCTTATTTCGCTTCTAAGATATTCATTCGCACTTCAACCTGAATGTGATGAACGTGACAATCATCATCATTCCCTATGAACACGTGCCTGACAACCACTTCCGTTCTACCTTCGACTGAATGAGTATCTCTTAGATCTCTTAATCAGAATCTTTGTGGTGTAAGATAGAATGATGGCGGCATTCAAGAGAATCCGGAAAGTCTAAACCTTGTCTGTGGTATTCCGAGTAGGATTCAATGAATGAATGACTATGACGAGCTCCAAACTCGCGATTGCTGGGCGTTAGTGATAGACGCAAAAGGATAGTAAATCCTATTCCAGCATGATCGAGAACCGACAGATGAATAGCCGTGCCGTGACAGGGTGCGTTGACCATTTTCACTGAGAGGATATGATGTAACCATTGACAAGGGTGATGCCTCCAGACGATTAGCCGTGCCGTGACAGGGCATTGGATCATTTTCCCGAGAGATGACCGAAAGTAGCCATTGACAATGGGATGCATTACTTAAAGCTAGCCATGGAAAGGAGTAAGACTGATGGGATAAAGATAGCAGGAAAGCAGAGGTTGAGAGGAACGGAAAGCATCTCCATTCGCTTATCTGAAATTCTCACCATTGATTTACATAAGTATTTCTATCCCTCTTTTATTAATTAATTATATTCAAAAACCCCATAACTGTTTTATATCCGCCTGACTGAGATTTACAAGGTGACCATAGCTTGCTTCATACCAACAATCTCCGTGGGATTCGACCCTTACTCACGTAAGGTATTACTTGGACAACCCAGTGCACTTGCTGGTCAGTTACACGGAGTTGTGAACCATGGTATTGGCATCATGTTTTTGGTGCCATTGCCAGGGAAAGAAAGAGCTATGAATTTTACATAATTAAAGTGTAATCACGATTCCGCGCGTGTACCAAGTTTTTGGCGCCGTTGCCGGGGATTGTTTGAGTTTGGACAACTGACGGTTCATCTTGTTGCTCAGATTGGGTAACTTTCTTTTCGTTTTCTTTTCAAAAATTTTTCAAAAATATTTCAAAAAAATTTTTTCATCTGTTTTCGAAAAAATAAAAATGTTTTCAAAAATAAAAATATTTTTCTTCAGAATTTTTAAGAATGAATTATAGTGTTTCACGAAGCATGTGAAGCCTGGCTAGCTGTAAAGCCATGTCTAAATTCTTTTGGATTGAGGCTTGCAATTTGTTATCAAGAGCAAGCTAGTTGTTGCTAATCCACCTGCTGCTGTTCCTGATATCTTTCTGAAGCTTGGCTGGCCATTGGCCATGTCTAGTGTTTTGGACCGGAGCTTTCAATGAAAGCTTGGCTGGCTAGTGAGCCATGTCTAATTCCTGGACTGAAGCTTTAGACTAACATGGCAAGATTCCTGAAATTCATATTAAAAATTTTGGAATCCTTATTTTTTCTTTTTCAATTAATTTTCGAAAAAAAATATAATACCAAAAAAATTAGAAAATCATAAAAATCAAAAATATTTCATGTTTCTTGTTTGAGTCTTGAGTCATATCATAAGTTTGGTGTCAATTGCATATGCATCTTGCATTTTTCGAAAATATCATGCATTCATAGTGTTCTTCATGATCTTCAAGTTGTTCTTGGTAAGTCTTCTTGTTTGATCTTGATATTTGCATGTTTTGTGTCTTTTCTTGTTTTTCATATGCATTCTTGGATTCTTAGTGCCTAAGCATCAAAGAATTCTAAGTTTGGTGTCTTGCATGTTTTCTTTGCATTAAAAAATTTTCAAAAATGTGTTCTTGATGTTCATCATGACATTCATAGTGTTCTTGATGTTCATCCTGACATTCATAGCATTCTTGCATGCATTCATTGTTTTGATCTAAAAATCTCATGCATTGCATCATTTTTCTTGTTTTTCTCTCTCCTCATAATAAATTCAAAAATAAAAAAATATCTTTCCCTTTTTTTTTCTCTCATCAAATTCGAAAATTTGGATTGACTTTTTCAAAAATTTTTAAAATTAAGTTGTTTCTTATGAGTCAAATCAAATTTTCAATTTGAAAATCTTATCTTTTTCAAAAATCTTTTTCAAAAATCAAATCTTTTTCAATTTTTTTAGTTATTTTCGAAAATTTCAAAAATATTTTTTTCAAAAATCTTTTTCTTAATTTTTCATCAAATTTTTGAAAATAACAATAACAATTAATGTTTTGATTCAAAAATTTCAAGTTTGTTACTTGCTTGTTAAGAAAGATTCAAACTTTAAGTTCTAGAATCATATCTTGTGATTTCTTGTGAATCAAGTCATTAATTGCGATTTTTAAAATCAAATCTTTTTCAAAAAAAAAAAAACTAATTTCTATCCTATCTTTTCAAAAATATCTTCTCATCATATCTTTTTCAAAAATTTGATTTCAAAATATCTTTTCTAACTTCCTAACTTCTTATCTTTTCAAAATTTGTTTTAACTAACTAACTAACTTTTTGTTTGTTTCTATCTTTTTCAAAACCACCTAACTAACTCTCTCTCTATTTTCGAAAATATCTTCCCCCTTTTTCAAAAATTTATTTTTAATTAACTAATTATTTTATTTTTATTTTGAATTTTCGAAAAAAAAAAACTACTAACCTTTTTCAAAAACTATTTTCAAAAATCACTAACTCTTTTTCAAAAATTATTTTCGAAAATCACTAACTCTTTTTCAAAAACTATTTTCGAAAATTCTCTCTCCCTCTCATCTCCTTCTTCTTATTTATTCATCTACTAACATCTCTTCCTCACCCATCAAAAATCCGAGCTCTCTCTCTCTTTCTGAGTTTAGATTTTTCTCTTCTTCTTTTCTTCTACTAACAATAAGGGACCTCTTTACTGTGACATAGAGGATTCCTCTTCTTTTCTTCTTCTCTTCTCTTTCTTATGAGCAGGGACAAAGAAAAAGGCATTCTTGTTGAAGCTGATCCAGAACCTGAAAGGACTCTGAAGAGGAAATTAAGAGAAGCTAAATTACAATAATCCAGAGACAACTTGATTGAAAATTTCGAACAAGTAAAGGAGATGGCAGCCGAACCCAACAACAATGCAAGGAGAATGCTTGGTGACTTTACTGCACCAAATTCCAGTTTACATGGAAGAAGCATCTCCATTCCTGCCATTGGAGCAAACAACTTTGAGCTGAAACCTCAATTAGTTTCTCTGATGCAGCAGAACTGCAAGTTTCATGGACTTCCATCTGAAGATCCTTTTCAGTTCTTAACTAAATTCTTGCAGATCTGTGATACTGTTAAGACTAATGGAGTAGATCCTGAAGTCTACAGGCTCATGCTTTTCCCTTTTGCTGTAAGAGACAGAGCTAGAGTATGGTTGGACTCTCAACCTAAGGATAGCCTGAACTCTTGGGATAAGCTGGTCAAGGCTTTCCTAGCCAAGTTCTTTCCTCCTCAAAAGCTGAGCAAGCTTAGAGTGGATGTTCAAACCTTTAGACAGAAAGAAGGTGAATCCCTCTATGAAGCTTGGGAGAGATACAAAGGACTGACCAAAAAGTGTCCTACTGACATGCTTTCAGAATGGACCATCTTGGATATCTTCTATGATGGTCTGTCTGAGTTATCTAAGATGTCATTGGATACCTCTGCAGGTGGATCCATTCACCTAAAGAAAATGCCTGCAGAAGCTCAAGAACTCATTGACATGGTTGCAAATAACCAGTTCATGTACACTTCTGAGAGGAATCCTGTGAGTAATGGGATGCCTATGAAGAAGGGAGTTCTTGAAATTGATACTCTAAATGCCATATTGGCTCAGAACAAAATATTGACTCAGTAAGTCAATATGATCTCTCAGAGTCTGAATGGAATGCAAGCTGCATCCAACAGTACTCAAGAGGCATCTTCTAAAGAAGAAGCCTATGATCCTGAGAACCCTGCAATAGCAGAGGTAAATTACTTAGGTGAACCTTATGGAAACACCTATAACTCAACATGGAGAAATCATCCAAATTTCTCATGGAAGGATCAAAAGCCTCAACAAGGCTTTAATAATGGTGGAAGAAACAGGTTTAACAATAATAAACCTTTTCCATCATCCACTCAGCAACAGACAGAGAACTCTGAACAGAATAATTTTAATTTATCAAATCTAGTCTCTGATCTATCCAAGGCCACTGTAAGTTTCATGAATGAAACAAGGTCCTCCATAAGAAATTTGGAAGCACAAGTGGGCCAGCTGAGTAAAAGGATCACTGAAATCCCTCCTAGTACTCTCCCAAGCAATATAAAAGAGAATCCAAAAGGAGAGTGCAAGGCCATTGACATAAGCACCATGGCCGAATCCAATGAGGGAGAGGAGGACGTGAATCCCAAGGAGGAAGACCTCCTGGGACATCCAGTGATTAATAAGGAGCTTCCCTCTGAGGAACCAAAGGACTCTGAGGTTCATCTAGAGACCATAGAGATTCCATTGAACCTCCTTATGCCATTCATGAGCTCTGATGAGTACTCCTCTTCTGAAGAGAATGAGGATGTTACTGAAGAGCAAACCGCCAAGTTCCTTGGTGCAATCATGAAGCTGAATGCCAAACTATTTGGTATTGATACTTGGGAAAATGAACCTCCCTTGTTCACCAATGAACTAAGTGATCTGGATCAACTGACATTGCCTCAGAAGAGACAGGATCCTGGAAAGTTCATAATACCTTGTACTATAGGCACCATGATCTTTAAGGCTCTGTGTGACCTTGGTTCAGGGATAAACCTCATACCCCTCTCTGTAATGGAGAAACTGGGAATCTATGAGGTGCAAGATGCTAAAATCTCATTAGAGATGGCAGACAATTCAAGAAAACAGGCTTATGGACAAGTAGAGGACGTGTTAGTAAAGGTTGAAGGCCTTTACATCCCTACTGATTTCATAGTCTTGGATACTGGAAACGAAGAGGATGAATCCATCATCCTAGGAAGACCTTTCCTAGCCACAGCAAGAGCTGTGATTGATGTTGACAGAGGTGAATTAGTCCTTCAATTGAATAGGGACTCCCTTGTGTTTACAACTCAAGGTCATCCTTCTGTCAACATAGAGAGGAAGCATGAAAAGCTTCTCTCACTACAGAGTCAACCAGAGCCCCACAGTCAAACTCTAAGTTTGGTGTTGGGAGGCCACAACCAAACTCTAAGTTTGGTGTTGGGAAGTTTCAACAAAGCTCTGAACATCTGTGAAGCTCCATGAGAGCCCACTGTCAAGCTATTGACATTAAAGAAGCGCTTGTTGGGAGGCAACCCAATGTTTATCTAATTTTTATTTTTATTGTTTTTCATGTTTTATTAGGTTCATGATCATGTGGAGTCACAAAATAAATAGAAAAATTGAAAACGGAATAAAAAACAGCAGAAGAAAAATCACACCCTAGAGGAGCATCTGTCTGGCGTTCAGCGCCAGAACAGAGCATGGTTCTGGCGCTGAACGCCCAAAATGGGCAGCTTCTGGGCGCTGAACGCCCAAAATGGGCACCAATCTGGCGTTGAATGCCAGAATTGCACCCTGGAGAAGAGCTGGCGCTGAACGCCCAGAACAAGCATGGTTCTGGCGTTCAACGCCAGAAATGGCCAGCAAATGGGCGTTGAAAGCCCAAAATGGGCACCAACCTGGCGCTGAACGCCCAGAGTTGTGTGCAAGGGCATTTTACATGCCTAATTTGGTGCAAGGTTGTAAATCCTTGAACACCTCAGGATCTGTGGACCCCACAGGATCATCTCAGGATCTGTGGACCCCACAGGATCCCCACCTACCTCCACTCACTTCTTCTCACCCCTCTTTCACATAATCACCTCCATCCCTCTTCCCCATTAAACCTTCACCACTCACATCCACCCACTCTTCCCAATAAACCTACCTCATAAACCCTACCTACCTTCAAAATTCAAAACCAATTTCCCACCCAAACCCACCCATATGGCCGAAACCTTTCCCCCCTCCCTTCCCTATATAAAGCCTCCATTCTTCTTCAAATTTACACAACACAACCCCTCTATACCCTTCTTGGCCGAACCACACCACCTTCTCCCTCTCCTCCATTTCTTCTTCTTCTTCATCTATTCTTTCTTTTATTGCTCGAGGGCGAGCAAAATTCTAAGTTTAGTGTGGTAAAAGCATAAGCTTTTTGTTTTTCCATTACCATTGATGGCACCTAAGACCGGAGAATCCTCTAGAAGAGGGAAAGGGAAGATAAAAGCTTCCACATCCGAGTCATGGGAGATGGAAAGATTCATCTCTAAAGCCCATCAAGACCACTTCTATGATGTTGTAGCAAAGAAGAAGGTGATCCCCGAGGTCCCTTTCAAACTCAAAAGAAATGAGTATCCAGAGATCCGACATGAAATTCAAAGAAGAGGTTGGGAAGTTCTAACAAACCCCATCCAACAAGTCGGCATCCTAATGGTTCAAGAGTTCTATGCCAATGCATGGATCACCAAGAACCATGATCAAAGTAAGAACCCGGATCCAAAGAACTATGTTACAATGGTTCGGGGGAAATACTTAGATTTTAGTCCGGAAAATGTGAGGTTGGCGTTCAACTTGCCAAACATGGAAGAGAACGCACGCCCCTACACAAGGAGAGTCAACTTTGATCAAAGGTTGGACCAAGTCCTTATGGACATATGTGTAGAAGGAGCTCAATAGAAGATTGACTCCAAAGGCAAGCCGGTTCAACTAAGAAGATTGGACCTCAAGCCTGTAGCTAGAGGATGGTTGGAGTTCATTCAATGCTCAATCATTCCCACTAGCAACCGGTCTGAAGTTACTATAGACCGGGCCATCATGATCCATAGCATCATGATTGGAGAAGAGGTGGAAGTTCATGAGATTATACCTCAAGAACTCTACAAGGTGGCTGACAAGTCCTCCACTATGGCAAGGTTAGCCTTTCCTCACCTCATTTGCCACCTATGCAATTCGGCTGGGATTGACATAGAGGGAGATAGCCTCATTAAAGAGGACAAACCCATCACTAAGAAAAAGATGGAGCAAGCAAGAGAGCCCATTCATAGGGCTTAAGAGGCGTATGAAGCTCATCACCATAAGATCCCGGAGATGCCTCAAATGCACTTTCCTCCACAAAACTATTGGGAGCAAATCAACACCTCCCTAGGAGAATTGAGTTCCAATATGGGACAACTAAGGGTGGAACATCAAGAGCACTCCATCATCCTTCATGAAATCAAAGAAGATCAAAAAGCAATGAGGGAGGAGCAACAAAAACAAGGAAGAGACATAGAAGAGCTCAAGGACATCATTGGTTCCTCAAGAAGGAAACGCCACCATCACTAAGGTGGATTCATTCCTTGTTCTTATTTCTTCTGTTTTTCGTTTTTCTATGTTATGTGCTTATCTATGTTTGTGTCTTCATTACATGATCATTAGTAGTTAGTAACTATGTCTTAAAGTTATGAATGTCCTATGAATCTATCACCTCTCTTAAATAAAAAATGTTTTAATTCAAAAGAACAAGAAGTACATGAGTTTTGAATTTATCCTTGAACTTAGTTTAATTATATTGATGTGGTGACAATGCTTCTTGTTTTCTGAATGAATGCTTGAACAGTGCATATGTCTTTTGAAGTTGTTGTTTAAGAATGTTAAATATGTTGGCTCTTGAAAGAATGATGACTAGGAGACATGTTATTTGATAATCTGAAAAATCATAAAAATGATTCTTGAAGCAAGAAAAAGCAGCAAAGAACAAGCTTGCAGAAAAAAAAATATAGAAAGAAAAAGAAAAAGCAAGCAGAAAAAGCCAAAAGCTCTTAAAACCAAGAGGGAAGAGCAAAAAGCCAATAACCCTTAAAACCAAAAGGCAAGGGCAAATAAAAAGGATCCCAAGGCTTTGAGCATCAGTGGATAGGAGGGCCTAAAGGAATAAAATATTGGTCTAAGCGGCTAAACCAAGCTGTCCCTAACCATGTGCTTGTGGCGTGTAGGTGTCAAGTGAAAACTTGAGACTGAGCGGTTAAAGTCAAGGTCCAAAGCAAAAAAAACAGTGTGCTTAAGAACCCTGGACACCTCTAATTGGGGACTTTAGCAAAGCTGAGTCACAATCTGAAAAGGTTCACCCAATTTTGTGTCTGTGGCATTTATGTATCCGGTGGTAATACTGGAAAACAAAGTGCTTAGGGCCACGGCCAAGACTCATAAAGAAGCTGTGTTCAAGAATCATCATACTGAACTAGGAGAATCAATAACACTATCTGAACTCTGAGTTCCTATAGATGCCAATCATTCTGAACCTCAATGGATAAAGTGAGATGCCAAAACTATTCAAGAGGCAAAAAGCTATAAGTCCCGCTCATTTGATTGGAGCTATGTTTCATTGATAGTTTGGGATTTATAGTATATTCTCTTCTTTTTATCCTATTTGATTTTCAGTTTCTTGGGGACAAGCAACAATTTAAGTTTGGTGTTGTGATGAGCGGATAATTTATACGCTTTTTGGCATTGTTTTTAGTATGTTTTTAGTAGGATCTAGTTACTTTTAGGGATGTTTTCATTAGTTTTTATGTTAAATTCACATTTCTGGACTTTACTATGAGTTTGTGTGTTTTTCTGTGATTTCAGGTATTTTCTGGCTGAAATTGAGGGACTTGAGCAGAAATCAGATTCAGAGGTTGAAGAAGGACTACTGATGCTGTTGGATTCTGACCTCCCTGCACTCAAAATGGATTTTCTGGAGTTACAGAACTCAAAATGGCGCGCTTCCAATTGCGTTGGAAAGTAGACATCCAGGGCTTTCCGGAAATATATAATAGTCCATACTTTGGCCAAGATTAGACGACGTAAACTGGCGTTCAACGCCAGCTCTCTGCCCAATTCTGGCGTCCAGCGCCAGAAAAGGATCCAAAACCAGAGTTGAACGCCAGAAATGGATCAAAACCTGGCGTTCAACTTCACAAATGGCCTCTGCACGTGGAAATTTAAAGCTCAGCCCAAGCACACACCAAGTGGGCCCCGGAAGTGAATTTATGCATCAATTACTTACTCATGTAAACCCTAGTAGCTAGTTTATTATAAATAAGACCTTTTACTATTGTATTAGACATCTTTGGATTATCTTTTGATCCTTTGATCATCTTTGGATGCCTGGTTCTTAGATCAGAGGGGCTGGCCTCTCGGCTATGCCTGGACCTTTCACTTATGTAATTCCAACGGTAGAGTTTCTACACTCCATAGATTAAGGTGTGGAGCTCTGCTGTTCCTCAAAGATTAATGCAAAGTACTACTGTTTTCTATTCAATTCATCTTATTTCGCTTCTAAGATATTCATTCGCACTTCAACCTGAATGTGATGAACGTGACAATCATCATCATTCCCTATGAACGCGTGCCTGACAACCACTTTCGTTCTACCTTCGACTGAATGAGTATCTCTTAGATCTCTTAATCAGAATCTTCGTGGTGTAAGCTAGAATGATGGCGGCATTCAAGAGAATCCGGAAAGTCTAAACCTTGTCTGTGGTATTCCGAGTAGGATTCAATGAATGAATGACTGTGACGAGCTCCAAACTCGCGATTGCTGGGCGTTAGTGACAGACGCAAAAGGATAGTAAATCCTATTCCAGCATGATCGAGAACCGACAGATGAATAGCCGTGCCGTGACAGGGTGCGTTGACCATTTTCACTGAGAGGATATGATGTAACCATTGACAAGGGTGATGCCTCCAGACGATTAGCCGTGCCGTGACAGGGCATTGGATCATTTTCTCGAGAGATGACCGAAAGTAGCCATTGACAATGGGATGCATTACTTAAAGCCAGCCATGGAAAGGAGTAAGACTGATGGGATAAAGATAGCAGAAAAGCAGAGGTTCAGAGGAACGGAAAGCATCTCCATTCGCTTATCTGAAATTCTCACCATTGATTTACATAAGTATTTCTATCCCTCTTTTATTAATTAATTATATTCGAAAACCCCATAACTGTTTTATATCCGCCTGTCTGAGATTTACAAGGTGACCATAGCTTGCTTCATACCAATAATCTCCGTGGGATTCGACCCTTACTCACGTAAGGTATTACTTGGATGACCCAGTGCACTTGCTGGTCAGTTACACGGAGTTGTGAACCATGGTATTGGCATCATGTTTTTGGTGCCATTGCCAGGGAAAGAAAGAGCTATGAATTTTACATAATTAAAGTGTAATCACGATTCCGTGCGTGTACCAGGAAGCTATAGCAAATTATATATCGTTGCGAAGCCCTGGATGTTAGCTTTCTAACGCAACTAGAACCGCGTTATTTAGACTTCTGTAGCTCAAGTTATGGTCATTTTAGTGCGAGAGGGTTAGGCTGATAGCTTTGCAGTTCCTTCAACTTCTTGTATTCCTTCCACTTTTGCATGCTTCTTTTCCATCCTCCAAGCCATTCCTGCCCTATAAACTCTGAAATCACTTAACACACATATCAAGGCATCGAATGGTAATAAGAGATGATTAAACATAGTAAATTTAAGACCAAAGAAACATGTTTTCAATCATAGCACAAGATCAGGAAGGAAAATGTAAAACCATGCAATTTATATGAATAAGTGAGTAAGAAGTTGATAAAAACCAATCAATTGAGCACAAGATAAACCATAAAATAGTGGTTTATCAACTTCCCCACACTTAAACATTAGCATGTCCTCATGCTAAGCTCAAGAGAAGCTATAAAGAAGTGAAGAGGAATGGTAAAATGTATGAAATGCAACCTATGTATATGAATACAACTATATATGCTAAGATGTTTCTATCTACTTGGTTAAAAGTAAACAAGTTCTCCAAGACAAATATAAATCAAATTCCACTAATCCAAATCATACAATAAAAGACAAGTAAACTTGTAAGAAGATAGCTCATGAAAGCAAGGAACATAGAATTAAGCATTGAACCCTCACTGGTAGTGTATATGCACTCTAATCACTCAAGTGTATAGGGTAATTCACTCTACTCTTCTCTAATCATGCTTTCTAAACTTTGTTCTTCATCTAACCAATCAACAAGTATTTAATGTACCAATGCAAACATCATGAGGTCTTTTCAAGGTTGTAATGGGGCTAAGGTAAGGGTGAGGAGATATATATATATATATATATATATATATATATATATATATATATATATAAGGCTAAGTGAGCTAACAAAGTGAATCCTTGATTAGTCTAAGATCTCACCTAACATATACATACTTTATATAATTTAAAATGCTTTACCTAGCTACCCAAATTTTTTCCACTTTTGTATTACATGCTCATGTATCAAACTTATTTTTGAATTTTGTCCCATGTGCATTGATCCTTTTTATTTTGCATTTGGGGTAATTCATATATATATATTTTTTGTATTCCCTTATTTAATTACTTAATTTTTTTTCAATGCACATGGTAATTTAATTATTTTGATTTCACATGAGCATGCTTCCCAAATTTTCAAATAACTTATTCAATTTAATTCCCTTTTTTTTTTCATCCCATGTTCCCATAAAATTTCCCATACTTAAATTATACACAATATCTATCTTAAGCTAACCAAGGATTCAACTTGGGATTTTTAATTTGTTTTTCTGCTTAAGGCTAGTAATGTGGTTATAAAACAGAAGGGGATTAAAAAGCTCAAAGTGGCTAACAAGGGTGACATAAAAGGGTAGGCTTATTTGGGATAAGTGAGTGAAAACAAGTAATGGCCTCAATCATATGCAAGCATGTAAATACACTAAATAATGGACATATAGAGTGGAACAAAGTAAAGATTGCAATTATAGAGAAGAAAACACATAAGAATAAAATATTTATGCTTAACTAATGTAACCATGTAATTAATCTCAAAATCTCACAGGTTGTGTGTTCTTTGGCTCAAAAACCATGTTCCAAATACAACTTCAAAAAAATTTAACACATAGAAAATTTTAATTGTTTTATTTAAATTAGTGAATTTTTTTTTCAAAAATAGGGTGTTAGAAAGAAACTTATTATTTTTTAACCAAGTAGTATTTAAATGCAAACAATTAACTACACATGCAATCTATTATGCAATGCAACAATGAACTAATGAAGAAAATAAGACATTGGTGTTGAGAAGAGAATAACTAACCCATGGAGATCGGTATCGACCTCCCAACACTTAAAGGTTGCACCGTCCTCGGTGCATGCTAAGATGTACAAGTGGACGGGCTGCTCCAACTGTCGCTTTTCTCCAAGGATTTTTGCAGATGCAACTTGTTTATTGCCCACATATAGCTTTTCCGTTTCCCTTCCTCGGTGGCCATCCTGAAAGAAGAGGAAAAAAAGAAAAGTAACCCAGGAATAAAGAGAAAAAAATAAATAAATTATGGGTGGGTTAATGCCAAATAATGGGGTCTCAAATACATGGTAGCTACAACATACAAGTGAGAAAATAATAGAAGCAAATGGCATACCAATGGTGCAAAATTTGCAACAATGGGAAGAGAGTGGGTAAGGAGAGATAATATAAATTCATGTCAATACAAAAGTAATACAGATATAAAAGATTGGCATTGATTTAAATAATATTACCCAATCAGAATAAAACAAGTCACTAAGCATCCAAAATAATTCAAGAGAAGATGCAACAGTTAAATAAGAAAATTCAACACCAACAGAAAAGTAATAAATTTAGAAAAGAAAGTAAAAATATGCACAAAATTAAAATGCAATGAATAAAAGTATGCAAATAAATTAAGTAAAATAGAATGAAGGTGAAAAAGAATGAGAAGTGAAAGAGATAAAGTAAGAAAGAAAGAAGAAAGAAGGAAAGATAGAAGAAATTAGGATTAGAAAAGAAAAGATAAGATAATTGGCGCTGATAGGGATAAGTTGTGCAGCGCAGGCGACGCGGATGCGTGAGTGACGCGGTCGCGTGGTGTGCGATGAGGCCAGGTGACGCGGACGCGTGGGTCATGCGATCGCGTGGCCTGATTTGTGCGATTGGCGCGAGTGCAGCCTCGCGTTCGCGTAACTCTCTGTTCGAAGCTCTTTTCGCCAAATTTTTTTTGTGACGCGGTTGCGTGGTTGACGCGATTGCGTGGATGGCCATTTTTGGAAAACGACGCGGCCGCGTGGGGAACGCGTTCGCGTGGGAGGGCTTGTGCTTCTAGCATGAGTCCAGCCCAACTACAGATCAACTCTCTGCCATACACCCTTTTTACGTGAGCCACGCGTTCGCGTGGGTGACGCGGACGCGTGGGGAGGCTATTTCGCAAACGATGCGAACGCGTCAGCGATACGGTCGCGTGATCATATTTGTGCCTAAGGCACGCCTCCAGGGACGCTTTCGCGTGACTCTCTGTTCACTTTTCTTTTCTTCCTAATGCACCTGTGACGCGGACGTGTCAACAACGCTTACGCGTCGCGTGCGTGTTTTTTTTTTATGCAAAAAAATAATGCAGAATGCAGAATGCAAATGCTTATGCAAAATTTATGAATGACCACTAATAAAAATGAAAATAAAATAAAATAAAACTAAGAATAAAAATGAAAGATCATACCATGGTGGGTTGTCTCCCACCTAGCACTTTTAGTTATTGTCCTTAAGTTGGACATTTGGGGAGTCCTTTGTTATGGTGGCTTGTGCTTGAACTCATCCAGGAATCTCCACCAATGTTTGTGATTCCAATGGCCTCCGGGGTCCCAAACTAGGCACAAAAAGCCTTCAAGAAAGTTAAAGCAAGTGACAAGGCCCCAAGAGTGTTGATTGCCAGAATGAATTCCGGGGTCCCAAACCTTGTTTTTGTACCTATCTTCTTGTTGATCATCATGATTCCATCTGGGTGACAAGCGATCCAAATTCTCACTACGACATCCAAACAGCTTCCTAGACCCATTCAATTGAGATTTGTACCAACCTTTGTACTTCAATTTGGAGCATGCAACCATATTGAATCTTGCATGACGACTCCTACCACTAACCATCTCCCTCTTACTCTTAAATCCAAAAAGAGCTCTAAGCTGACCATCTGTTTCAAGCAAAGCATATTCAAGTGAGCTAATTAAGCTTAGAGATGAGAGATTTACCCACTTGAATAAAGGGATGGATGGTGATGGCTTTGGGGAAGAGGTCTTGTACGCGAAATTGTGATCTCGAGCAATCCCCGGCAATGTGAACAATAACTTGGTGCACGTTATTAATCTTAATTCATAATTTGTCACAACTCTGCGTAGCTGACCAGCAAGTGCACTGGGTCATTCAAGTAATAAAACCTTACGTGAGTAAGGGTCGATCCCACGGAGATTGTTGGTATGAAGCAAGCTATGGTCATCTTGTAAATCTCAGTCAGGCGGATATCAACTGGTAATGAGTTTTCGAATATTAATAAATAAATAAACAGAAAAGATAGAAATACTTATATAATTCATTGGTGAGAATTTCAGATAAGCGTATAGAGATGCGTTCATTCCTCTGAACTTCTGCTTTCCTGCTGTCTTCATTCAATCAATCCTACTCCTTTCTATGGCAAGCTTTATGTAAGGGCATCACCGTTGTCAATGGCTACATCCCATCCTCTCTGTGAAAATGGTCCGATGCGCTGTCACTGCATGGCTAATCATCTGGAGGTTCTCGATCATACTGGAATAGGATTTACTATCCTTTTGCGTCTATCACTACACCCAGCACTCACGAGTTTGACGTTCGTCACAGTCATTCAATCCCTGAATCCTACTCGGAATACCACAGACAAGGTTTAGACTTTTCGGACTCTCATGAATGCCGCCATCAATCTAGCTTATACCATGAAGATTCTGATTAAGAGATCCAAGAGATACTCATTCAATCTAAGGTGGAACGGAAGTGGTTGTCAGGCACGCATTCGTGGGGGAATGATGATGATTGTCACGTTCATCACATTCATATTGAAGTACGAATGAATATCTTAGAAGCGGAATAAGTTGAATTGAATAGAAAAACAGTACTACTTTGCATTAATTCATGAGGAACAGCAGAGCTCCACACCTTAATCTATGGAATGCAGAAACTCTAATGTTGAAAATACATTAGTGATGAAGGTTCAGGCATGGCCGAATGGCTAGCCCCCTAAACGTGATCAATATGATCCAAAGATGATCTAAAAATCATAAGATTTTTAAAAGACTAGTAAAAAGTTCTATTTATACTAAACTAGTTACTAGGGTTTACAGAAATAAGTAATTGATGCATAAATCCACTTCCGAGGCCCACTTGGTGTGTGCTTGGGCTGAGCTTGAAGTTTACACGTGCAGAGGCTTCTTCTGGAGTTGAACACCAAGTTGTAACGTGTTTTTGGCGTTCAACTCTGGTTCGTGACGTGTTTCTGGCGTTTAACTCCACACTGCAGCGTAGAACTGGCGTTCAACGCCCTTTTGCGTCATCTAAACTCGGCCAAATTATGGACTATTATATATTGCTGGAAAGCCCTAGATGTCTACTTACCAACGCAATTGGAAGCGTGCCATTTTGAGTTCTGTAGCTCCAGAAAATTCACTTTGAGTGCAGGGAGGTCAGAATCCAACAGCATCAGCAGTCCTTCTTCAACCTCTGAATCTGATTTTTGCTCAAGTTCCTCAATTTCAGCCAGAAAATAGCTGAAATCACAGAAAAACACACAAACTCATAGTAAAGTCCAGAAATGTGAATTTAACATAAAAACTAATAAAAACGTCCCTAAAAGTAACTAGATCTTACTAAAAACATACTAAAAATAATGCCAAAAAGCGTATAAATTATCCGCTCATCACAACACCAAACTTAAATTGTTGCTTGTTCCCAAGCAACTGAAAATCAAATAGGATAAAAAGAAGAGAATATATTATAAATTCCAAACTATCAATGAAACTTAGCTCCAATCAGATGAGCGGGACTTGTAGCTTTTTGCCTCTTGAATAGTTTTGGCATCTCACTTTATCCATTGAAGTTCAGAATGATTGGCATCTATAGGAACTCAGAGTTCAGATAGTATTATTGACTCTCCTAGTTTAGTATGATGATTCTTGAACACAGCTACTTTATGAGTCTTGGCCGTGGCCCTAAGCACTTTATTTTCCAGTATTACCACTGGATACATAAATGCCACAGACACATAATTGGGTGAACCTTTTCAGATTGTGACTCAGCTTTGCTAAAGTCCCCAATTAGAGGTGTCCAGGGTTCTTAAGCACACTCTTCTTTTGCTTTGGACCTTGACTTTAACCGCTCAGTCTCAAGTTTTCACTTGACACCTTCACGCCACAAGCACATGGTTAGGGACAGCTTGGTTTAGCCGCTTAGGCAAGGATTTTATTCCTTTAGGCCCTCCTATCCACTGATGCTCAAAGCCTTGGATCCTTTTTATTACCCTTGCCTTTTTGTTTTAAGGGATATTGGCTTTTTGCTCTTGCCTTTTGGTTTTAAGAGCTTTGGCTTTTTCTGCTTGCTTTTTCTCTTTTTTTTTTCTATTTTTTTCACCATTTTTTTTTTCTGCAAGCTTTGTTCTTTGTTGCTTTTTCTTGCTTCAAGAATCATTTTTATGATTTTTCATATTATCAAATAACATGTCTCATTGTCATCATTCTTTCAAGAGCCAATATATTTAATATTCTTAAACAACAACTTCAAAAGACATATGCACTGTTCAAACATTCATTCAGAAAACAAAAAGTATTGTCACCACATCAATATAATTAAACTAAGTTCAAGGATAAATTCGAAACTCATGTACTTCTTGTTATTTTGAATTAAAATATTTTTCATTTAAGAGAGGTGATGGATTCATAGGACATTCATAACTTTAAGACATAGTTACTAAATACTAATGATCATGTAATAAGACACAAACATAGATAAGCATTTAACATAAATAAAACGAAAAATAGAGATTTTAAGAACAAGGAATGAGTCCACCTTAGTGATGGTGGCGTTTCCTTCTTGAGGAACCAATGATGTCCTTGAGCTCTTCTATGTCTCTTCCTTGTCTTTGTTGCTCCTCCCTCATTGTTCTTTGATCTTCTCTAATTTCATGGAGGATGATGGAGTGCTCTTGATGTTCCACCCTTAATTGTCCCACGTTGGAACTTAATTCTTCTAGGGAGGTGTTGATTTGCTCCCAAAAATTCTGTGGAGGAAGATGCATCCCTTGAGGTATCTCAGGGATCTCTTGATGATGAGCTTCCTCATGTGTTTCTTGAGCTCCATGAGTGGGCTCTCTTGATTGCTCCATCCTTTTTTTAGTGATGGGCTTCTCTTCCTCAACGGGAATGTCTCCTTCTATGGAAGCTCCAGCTGAGTAACATAGATGGCAAATAAGATGAGAAAAAGCTAGCCTTGCCAAGGGGGAGGACTTTTCGGCTATTTTGTAGAGTTCAAGGGAGATGACTTCATGAACTTCTACTTCCTCTCCAATCATGATGCTATGAATCATGATGGCCCGATCCACAGTAACTTCAGATCGGTTGCTAGTGGGGATGATGGAGCGTTGGATGAACTCCAACCATCCTCTAGCCACAGGCTTAAGGTCCAGTCTTCTTAATTGAACCGGCTTGCCTTTGGAGTCAATCTTCCATTGAGCTCCTTCCACACATATGTCCATGAGGACTTGGTCCAACCTTTGATCAAAGTTGACCCTTCTAATGTAGGGGCGTGCATCTCCTTGCATCATAGGCAAGTTAAACACCAACCTCACATTTTCCGGAGTAAAATCTAAGTATTTCCCCCGAACCATTGTAATATAATTCTTTGGATTCGGGTTCTTACTTTGATCATGGTTCTTAGTGATCCATGCATTGGCATAGACTCTTGAACCATTAGGATGCCGACTTGTTGGATGGGGTTTGTTAGAACTTCCCATCCTCTTCTTTGGATTTCATGTCGGATCTCCGGATACTCATTTCTCTTGAGCTTGAAAGGGACCTCGGGGATCACCTTCTTCTTGGTCACAACATCATAGAAGTGGTCTTGATGGGCTTCGGAGATGAATCTTTCCATCTTCCATGACTCGGAGGTGGAAGCTTTTGTCTTCCCTTTCCCTCTTCTAGAGGATTCTCCAGTCTTAGGTGCCATCAATGGTAATGAAAAAACAAAAAGCTTATGCTTTTACCACACCAAACTTAGAATATTGCTCGCCCTCGAGCAAGAGAAGAAAGAATAGATGAAGAAGAAGAAGAAAATATGGAAGAGAGGAGGGAGAGGTGTATTCGGCCAAGAAGGGGAAGAGAGGGTTGTGTTGTGTGAAAATGAAGAAGAATGGAGGGCTTTATATAGGGGAGGGAGGGGGGGTTAGGTTCGGCTATAAGGGTGGGTTTTGGGTGGGAAATTGATTTTGAATTTTGAAGGTAGGTGGGGTTTATAAGGTAGGTTTATGGGGAAGAGTGGATGGATGTGAGTGGTGAAGTGGTGATAGGGAAGAGAGATTGAGGTGATTGGTGAAGGGTTTTGGGGAAGAGTGTTTATTGGGAAGAGAGGATGAATGAGAAGAGGGAAGAGAATGAGTGGTGGTAGGTGGGGATCCTGTGGGGTCCACAGATGCTGAGTTGATCCTGTGGGGTCCACAGATCCTGAGGTGTCAAGGATTTGCATCCTTGCACCCATTAGGCATGTAAAATGCCTTTGCATGCAATTCTGGCGTTTAAACGCCGAATTGATGCTTGTTCTGGGCGTTCAGCGCCCAGATGCTTGTTTCAGGCATTCAGCGCCAGCTCTTCCTCAGTGTGCATTCCTGGCGTCTGAACGCCAGGATGTTGCTTGTTTCTGGCGTTCAACGCTAGATCCATGCTCTGTTCTGGCGTTGAACGCCAGCCAGATGCTCCTTACTGGCGTTTAAACGCCAGTAAGATCCTCCTCTAGGGTGTGATTTTTCTTCTGCTGTTTTTTATTCTGTTTTTAATTTTTCTATTTATTTTGTGACTCCACATGATCATGAACCTAATAAAACATGAAAGAACAATAAGAATGAAAATAAATTAGATAAATAAAAATTGGGTTGCCTCCCAACAAGCGCTTTTTTAATGTCAATAGCTTGACTGTGGGCTCTCATGGAGCCTCACAGATGTGCAGAGCATTGTTGAGACTTCCCAACACCAAACGTAGAGTTTGGATATGGGAGTTCAACACCAAACTTAGAGTTTGGTTGTGGCCTCCCAACACCAAACTTAGAGTTTGACTGTGGGGGCTCTGGTTGACTCTGTAGTGAGAGAATTTTTTCATGCTTCCTTTCCATGGTTGCAGAGAGAGATCCTTGAGTTTTAAACACAAGGTTGTCCTCATTTAGTTGGAGGATCAATTCTCCTCTTTCCACATCAATCACAGCTCTTGCTGTGGCTAGGAAGGGTCTTCCAAGGATGATGGATTCATCCTCATCCTTCCCAATGTCTAGGATTATGAAATCTGCAGGGATGTAAAGGCTTTCAACCTTTACTAGCATGTCCTCTACTTGTCCATAAGCCTCTTTTCTTGAATTGTCTACCATCTCTAATAAGATTTTAGCAGCTTGTACCTCAAAGATTCCCAACTTCTCCATTACAGAGAGTGGCATGAGGTTTATTCCTGACCCAAGGTCACACAGAGCCTTCTCAAAGGTCATGGTGCCTATGGTACAAGGTATTAGGAACTTTCCAGGATCTTGTTTCTTCTAAGGCAATCTCAGTTGATCAAATGCATTTAGTTCATTTATGAACAGGGGAGGTTCATCTCCCCAAGTCTCTTTACCAAATAAGTTGGCATTCAGCTTCATGATTGCACCAAGGAACTTGGCAACTTGCTCTTCAGTAACATCCTCATTCTCTTCAGAAGAAGAATACTCATCAGAGCTCATGAAGGGCATAAGGAGGTTCAATGGAATCTCTATGGTCTCTAGATGAGCCTCAGATTCCTTTAGGTCCTCAATAGGGGACTCCTCCTTGCTTGAGAGACGTCCCATGAGGTCTTCCTCATTGGGATTCGCATCCTCTCCCTCCTTGCTAGGTTCGACCATGAGGGTTATATCAATGGCCTTGCACTCTCTTTTTGGATTCTCTTCTGTATTGCTTGGGAGAGTACTAGGAGGGGTTTCAGTGATCTTCTTACTCAGCTGGCCCACTTGTGCCTCCAAGTTTCTAATGGAGGACCTTGTTTCATTCATGAAACTCAAAGTGGCCTTAGATAGATCAGAGACTAATTTTGCTAAATTAGAAGTATTCTGCTCAGAATTCTCTGTCTGTTGCTGAGTAGAGGATGAAAAAGGTTTACTATTGTTAAACCTGTTTCTTCCACCATTATTAAAGCCTTGTTGAGGCTTTTGTTGATCCTTCTATGAGAAATTTGGATGATTTCTCCATGATGAGTTATAGGTGTTTCCATAAGGTTCACCCAAATAATTTACCTCTGCTATTGCAGGGTTCTCAGGATCATAAGCCTCTTCTTCAGGAGGCGCCTCTTGAGTACTGTTGGATGCAGCTTGCATTCCATTCAGTCTCTGAGAGATCATATTGACTTGCTGAGTCAATATTTTGTTCTGAGCCAATATGGCATTCAGAGCATCAATTTCAAGAACTCCCTTCCTTTGAGGCGTCCCATTACTTACAGGATTCCTCTAAGAAGTGTACATGAACTGGTTGTTAGCAACCATGTCAATAAGTTCTTGAGCTTCTGCAGGTGTTTTCTTTAGGTGAATGGATCCACCTACAGAAGTATCCAATGACATTTTAGCTAATTTAGACAGACCATCATAGAATATATCCAGGATGGTCCATTCTGAAAGCATGTCAGAAGGACACTTTTTGGTCAGTTGCTTGTATCTCTCCCAAGCTTCATAGAGGGATTCACCTTCTTTCTGTTTGAAGGTTTGAACATCCACTCTAAGCTTACTAAGCTTTTGAGGAGGAAAGAACTTGGCTAAGAAAGTCGTGACCAGCTTATCCCAAGAGTTCAGGCTATCCTTAGGTTGAGAATCTAACCATATTCTAGCTCTGTCTCTCACAGCAAACGGGAAAAGCATGAGCCTGTAGACCTCGGGTTGTACCCCATTGGTCTTAACAGTATCACAGATCTGCAAGAACTCAGTTAAGAACTGAAAAGGATCTTCAGATGGAAGTCCATGAAACTTGCAGTTTTGTTGTATCAGAGAAACTAGTTGAGGCTTAAGCTCAAAATTGTTTGCTCCAATGGTGGGAATGGAGATGCTTCTTCCATGTAAATTGGAATTTAGTGCAGTAAAGTCACCAAGAATCTTCCTTACATTATTATTATTTTCGGCTGCCATCTCTTCTTCTTGTTCAAAAATTTCTGAAAGGTTGTCTCTGGATTGTTGTAATTTAGCTTCTCTTAGTTTCCTCTTCAGAGTTCTTTCAGGTTCAGGGTTTGCTTCAACAAGGATGTTCTTGTCCTTGCTCCTGCTCATATGAAAAAGAAGAGAACAGAAAAAAAATAATAATAGGGATCTTTTTTACCACAGTATAGAGGTTCCCTTATGTGAGTAGAAGAAGAAAAGAGTAGAAGAGAAAAGAAAGGAGAATCCAAACAGAAGGGTGAGGATAGGAGCGGTGATTTGAGATGAAGAGAAGTGTTAGTAAATAAATAAATAAATAGAAGGAGATGAGAGATAGGGAATTTCGAAAATTAAATTAAAATAAAATTAAAAATAAAGTAAAAAAAATCGAAAATTAAGTTTAAAATTAAATTAAAATTTAAACAACTAATTAAAAGAATTTTGAAAAAGGAGGGAGATAATTTTCGAAAATTAGAGAGGGAAAATTAGTTAGGTAGTTTTGAAAGAGATAAGAAACAAACAACAAGTTAGTTAGTTAGTTGAAAAAGATTTGAAAATCAATTTTTGAAAAGATAAGAAGATAAGAAGTTAGAAAAGATATTTTTAAAATTACATTTTTGAAAAAGATAGAGTTTTGAAAATGATAAGATAAAAAGATATTTTTGAAAAGATATGATTGAAATTAGTTTTGAAAAAGATTTGATTTTTAAAATCACAATTAATGACTTGATTCACAAGAAATCACAAGATATGATTCTAGAACTTAAAGTTTGAATCTTTCTTAACAAGGAAGTAACAAACTTGAAATTTTTTGAATCAAAACATTAATTGTTGATGATATTTTTGAAAATTAGGAGATAAAGATAAGAAAACGATTTTTGAAAAAGAATTTAAAAAATTTTCGAAAATAAATAAGAAAAATGAAAAAGATATGATTTTTGAAAAAGATTTTGAAAAAGATAAGATTTTTAAATTGAAAATTTGATTTGATTCATAAGAAACAATTAAATTTAAAAACTTTTTTGACTAAATCAAATCATATTTTCGAAATTTATGAGTGAAATAAGGAAAAGATTTTTTTTTATTTTTGAATTTTTAATGAAGAAAGAGAAAAACATGAAAAAGACTCAATGCATGAAGATTTTAGATCAAAACAATGAATGCATGCAAGAATGCTATGAATGTCAAGATGAACACCAAGAACACTTTGAAGATCATGATGAACATCAAGAACATATTTTTGAAAAATTTTCAAGAAAAGAAAACATGCAAGACACCAAACTTAGAAATTTTTCATGTATAGACACTATGAATGCAAGAATGCATATGAAAAACAACGTATAATGCAAAACAAGAATTTCTCAAAATCAAACAAAGAATATCATCAAGAACAAATTTGAAGATCATGAAGAACATGCATGAATTTTCGAAGAATGCAAGAAAAAGAACAACATCCAATTGACACCAAACTTACAATTTGACACTAGACTCAAACAAGAAACAAAATATTTTTTTGGTTTTATGATTTTATGAATTTTTTTTTGGATTTTTCGAAAATTTATTTGAAAAAGAAAAATAAAGATTCCAAAATTTTTAATATGAATTCCAAGAATCTTGCCATGTTAGTCTAAAGCTTCAGTCCAGGAATTAGACATGGCTCACTAGCCAGCCAAGCTTTCAACGAAAGCTCCGGTCCAAAACACTAGACATGGCCAATGGCCAGCCAAGCTTTAGAACACCAATCAGTCATACAGTAGCAGGTGGATCAGGAACAGCCAGCTTGCTCTTGTGATGATGGTTTAGAAGCCTCAGTCCAAAAGAATTTAGACATGGCTTTACAGCCAGCCAGGCTTCAACATGCTTCATGAAACGCTAGAATTCATTCTTAAAAATTTTGAAGAAAAATATTTTTTTGAAAATAGTTTTATTTTTTCGAAAATTAAAAGAATAAAAACAAAAACTTAAAATTAAAATAAAATTACCTAATCTGAGCAACAAGATGAACCGTCAGTTGTCCAAACTCAAACAAATCCCCGGCAACGGTGCCAAAAACTTGGTACGCGAAATTGTGATATCGAGCAATCCCCGGCAACGTGAACAATAACTTGGTGCACGTTATTAATCTTAATTCATAATTTGTCACAACTCCGTGTAGCTGACCAGCAAGTGCACTGGGTCGTCCAAGTAATAAAACCTTACGTGAGTAAGGGTCGATCCCACGGAGATTGTTAGTATGAAGCAAGCTATGGTCATCTTGTAAATCTCAGTCAGGCTGATATCAACTGGTAATGAGTTTTCGAATATTAATAAATAAATAAACAGAAAAGATAGAAATACTTATGTAATTCATTGGTGAGAATTTCAGATAAGCGTATAGAGATGCGTTCATTCCTCTGAACTTCTCCTTTCCTGCTGTCTTCATCCAATCAATCCTACTCCTTTCCATGGTAAGCTTTATGTAAGGGCATCACCATTGTCAATGGCTACATCCCATCCTCTCTGTGAAAATGGTCCGATGCGCTGTCACTGCATGGCTAATCATCTGGAGGTTCTCGATCATACTGGAATAGGATTTACTATCCTTTTGCGTCTGTCACTACGCCCAGCACTCGCGAGTTTGAAGTTCGTCACAGTTATTCAATCCCTGAATCCTACTCGGAATACCACAGACAAGGTTTAGACTTTCCGAACTCTCATGAATGCCACCATCAATCTAGCTTATACCACGAAGATTCTGATTAAGAGATCTAAGAGATACTCATTCAATCTAAGGTGGAACGGAAGTGGTTGTCAGGCACGCGTTCGTGGGGGAATGATGATGATTGTCACGTTCATCACATTCATATTGAAGTTCGAATGAATATCTTAGAAGCGGAATAAGTTGAATTGAATAGAAAAACAGTAGTACTTTGCATTAATTCATGAGGAACAGCAGAGCTCCACACCTTAATCTATGGAGTGTAGAAACTCTACCGTTGAAAATACATAAGTGATGAAGGTTCAGGCATGGCCGAATAGCCAGCCCCCTAAACGTGATCAATATGATCCAAAGATGAACTAAAAATCATAAGATTTTTAAAAGACTAGTAAAAAGTTCTATTTATACTAAACTAGTTACTAGGGTTTACAGAAATAAGTAATTGATGCATAAATCCACTTCCGGGGCCCACTTGGTGTGTGCTTGGGCTGAGCTTGAAGTTTACACGTGCAGAGGCTTCTTCTGGAGTTGAACGCCAAGTTGTAACATGTTTTTGGCGTTCAACTCTGGTTCGTGATGTGTTTTTGGCGTTTAACTCCAGACTGCAGCATAGAACTGGCGTTCAACGCCCTTTTGCGTCGTCTAAACTCGGCCAAAGTATAGACTATTATATATTTCTGGAAAGCCCTGGATGTCTACTTACCAACGCAATTGGAAGCGCGGCATTTTGAGTTTTGTAGCTCTAGAAAATCCACTTTGAGTGCACGGAGGTCAGAATCCAACAGCATCAGCAGTCCTTCTTCAACCTCTGAATCTGATTTTTGCTCAAGTCCCTCAATTTCAGCCAGAAAATAGCTGAAATCACAGAAAAATACACAAACTCATAGTAAAGTCCAGAAATGTGAATTTAACATAAAAACTAATAAAAACGTCCCTTAAAGTAACTAGATCTTACTAAAAACATACTAAAAACAATGCCAAAAAGTGTATAAATTATCCGCTCATCCAGTCTCCAGCAACCTTGGCAAGGTAATTTCCAGCTCCATTCCCTTGGGCTCTTCTTTGACAACTTCCACCTCTTTGCAAGCTTCTTCAATTTCAACCTCTTCCTCTTGGTAGAATTCTTCCAATTCAATCTCTTCTTCATTACTTACCAAGGGCATGGGAGTTTGTGCTTCTTCTTCTTTGATCTCCATGTCAAGTCCAATGGGAGAGGATTCAATTATAGGTAAGGCTTCATTAATGCTCGAATCCATCTCTTGATTAACCTCTTCAAAGTCTTCAACCAGGCTATGCCTTGGAGGTTGTTCACCCTCCTCAACATCAATTTCAAATGTCTTTGAAGGAGCTCTATGACTTGACTTTCCTATGGAGGTTCTGCATCTCCCAAGTCTTCAACCACTTCTTCCTCTGCAACTACTATGGTTTCCTCCACTTGTTCCAATACAAAGCCATGTTCCTCATTGCCCACTGAAGTTTCTGGTGTCTCCTTCATGCTATGCTCTTCTTTTGATTCTCCACATGTAGCCATGGGAGTACTTTGAGTGCCCAGATGTTGGGAGGCTAATTTATTTACTACCTTAGTTAAGGCAGTCGCTAATTCCAGTACATCCCTTTGCATCTTCGCTTGCCCTTGAAGAAGAACACAAAGGGTGTCATCCATTGGAGATTGGGGTGGATATGAGGGTTCAGTATTTTGGATAAAGGGTTCATAATAGGAAGGTGGTTCTTCTTGATAAGGATATGGAGATGGTGAATATTGAGGTGGTGGTTCTGGGTGTGGTTCATATGGTGGTTGGTGTGGTGGATACAGGTTAGGGTCATATGGTGGTGTTTGGTGGTAAGGGGCTTGTGAGTATGGTGGTTCAAAGTTATGTTGAGGAGATGGTTCATAAGCATATGGCGGGACTTGTTGGTAACTATAAGGGGGTCCACCATAGTCATCATTTTGGTATACATCACAGAATGGTTGTTGGTTATAGTGCATTGGAGGGGGTTGTTGCCAAGAGGGTTGATCAAATCCTTGTGGCTTCCCCCATCTTTGATTCTTCCAACCTTGATGCCTATTTTCATTATAGTTTTCATTCCTTACAACCACATTGGAACCAAACTTAAAGCGATGGAGGTGAGAACTCATAATAGCAAATAAAAATTAAAAATGAAAATAAAAACAAATTTAAATTAAAAGGTTATTGAAATTTAAATTTTTGAAATTGAAAATTAAATTTTGAATTTTGAATTTTAAATTTTGAAATATGAAATTTGAAATTTGAAATTTGAAATTTGAATTTTGAATTTTAAATTTTGAATTTTGATTTTTGAATTTTAAATTTTGAATTTTGAATTTTGAAAAAGTCAACAATATAAGATAAAGATTTGAAAAAGATTTAAATTTTGAAAAGGTTTGATTTTTAAAATTTTAAATTTAAATTTTGAAATTTGAGTTTTGAATTTTGGAATTTAAATATTAAATTTGAAATTTGATTTTGAAATAAGATAAGATAAGATTTTGAAAAAGCTATGATTTTTGAAGAAGATATGAATTTTGAAATTTAAAACTAAGATAAGATAAGATAAAAATTTTAAAATCTGATTTTTTTTTTTTAAATTTCGAAAATTCAATTAAAATAAAGAGAAAAGATATTTTTGAATTTAATGAGGAAAGAGAAAAACAATAAAATGACACCAAACTTAAAATTAGATCAAAACGAAGAAAATAACCAAGAACAACTTGAAGGTCAAGATGAACACGAAAAATAACTTGAAGATCAAGAAAGAACAAGGAACATTATTTTCGAAAATTTTAATAACTAAATAAAAACTAATAACCTCTTAATTTACGAAAAAGCAAAAATAAAAATAAAAATAAAAACAAATAAACAAGCAAAAAGCAAATATTTACAATAACCAATAATAAGGCACACGTTTGCAATTCCCCGGCAACGGCGCCATTTTGACGAACGGAATTCCTGCTGGTAAAGAAATTCACAAATATATAGTCGTGTTGTAAGTACAGTTCTTAACCAACAAAAAATCCTTTCATACAAATGTTTTGGTTGTCACAAGTAACAAACCCAATAAAATTTATAACCGAAGTATTCAAACCTCATGTCGTCTTCTCAGGGAATTGTAGGAAAGTGTGATTTATTATTGATTATGTAAAAGGGTGTATTTTTGGGTTTTTAAAATAAGGAACAAGTAATTTAAATGACAAGAAAAATAAATTAATAATTAATAAAACTCTTGGCAAGGTATGAGAATCAGAAGTCCTATCCTAGTTATCCTTATCAACGGTGATGAGAATTGGGTTTTAATCCCACTTAGTTAACCTTTGCTAAACAAAGGAAGGTCAAGAAGACTAATCAATTTGATCCTCGGGTCCTAGTCAATTCCTAAGGAAAGACTAGAGTTATTGGAATTCAAATCAATTAGCAAAAATAACAATTATCAATCACGATGAGTTTGATAACTCAAGAGTCTCCAATTAATCAATTAAAGCCAAGAATATAAAAAGCTAAATAAAAATCATAAATCTGAAATACCTCAATTGCATTAATAAAAGAAAATCAATTTAAACATAAAGAGTTCATAAACTAAATTGATAAAATAGATAAAAGGAACATTGAACCTGATAAAAAGAAACAATCCGGAAAGCAAGAGAAATCTTAATCCTAAATCCTAAGAGAGAGGAGAGAACCTCTCTCTCTAAAAACTACATCTAAATCTAAAATTCTGAATTGTGAATGTATATTTATGTATGGATGCATTCCCTCACTTTATAGCCTCTAATCTGTATTTTCTGGACCGAAAACTGGGTCAAAAATAGCCCAGAAACCGCCCCTTGCATTTTTTGGTACGTTCAGGTCGCGGCAAAGTGACGCGGAAGCGTCGTCCACGCGTTCGCGCGGATTGCGTTTTTGCCAGGTCACGCGTCCGTGTGATCCACGCGTTCGCATTGTCTGGCTTTGGGGCAGCTTTGGCAAATTATATATCATTGCGAAGCCCCAGATGTTAGCTTTCCAACGCAACTGAAACCGCATCATTTGGACCTCTGTAGCTCACGTTATGGTTGTTTTAGTGCAAGAGGGTCAGGCTGACAGCTTTGCAGTTCCTTCAACTTCTTGTATTCCTTCCACTTTTGCATGCTTCTTTTCCATCCTCCAAGCCATTCCTACCCTATAAACTCTAAAATCACTTAACACATATATCAAGGCATCGAATGGTAATAAGAGATGATTAAACATAGTAAATTTAAGACCAAAGAAACATGTTTTCAATCATAGCACAAGATCAGGAAGGAAAATGTAAAACCATGCAATTTATATGAATAAGTGAGTAAGGAGTTGATAAAAACCAATCAATTGAGCATAAGATAAACCATAAAATAGTGGTTTATCACCTCTCTGTCCCCTTGTCTGGCATTTAACGCCAACAAGGTCTCTGCTCCAGAGTGTTTTGTTTCTAGCTATTGACTGTTTCTGTTTCTGTTCTAGCTACTACACATGATCATAAACTTAAACAAATATGAAAATTAAACTAAAATAAATAAAATAAACTTAATGAAAGATAGAAATAACTTTAATTATGGTTAGATTGCTTCCCAACAAGCGCTTCTTTAACGTTATTAGCTTGACGGTTAGCTCCTTACGGAGATGGATTGGGGCTCAGAATTTTGCCCCTTATGGAGATGGATAGGGGCTCCGAATTTCGCCCCTTACGGAGATGGATAAGGGCTCAGAATTTCGTCCCTTACAGTGAATTTCTTGTCTGTGCTCTCATGGATAAGTTCCACATGTTCCAGAGACAGGATCCTATTCACAGTATGTGGAATGATTGGGTTGTCAGTGAAGACAACTCTCATGCCCGGTGAGAGGCCTTCAGTTGAGATCTTTTTGTCCCTCCAGCCTTTAGGTACTTTCTTCTTAGTACCTTTATTCTCAGTGCTTGATGATGGCTTCCCAACACCAAACTTAGAGTTGGTGTCTGGGGGCTCTGTATAACTTTGCACTGAGAAAGAGGATTGGAATACTAGGTGTTGCACAACTGTCTCTCTTTTGTCAGAGGGAGAGTTAGGGTTAGGCATCTTAAACAAGATTCTGCCATCTCTAGTGAGATTCTTGCAGCTTGCACCTCAAAGATTCCTAACCTCTCCATTACACAGAGTGGCATAAGGTTTATGATTGACCCTAGGTCACACAGAGCCTTCTCAAAGGTAATGGTGCCTATGGTGCAAGGAATCAGAAAGCGTTCGGGATTCGACAGCTTCTGAGGAAGAGTACTCTTCAGATTCTATGATCTTCAACTAAGCATTCAAGGGAACTTCAATGGGCTCCTCATGAACCTTTGGTTCTATTAGTTCTTTAATAGGGGAGTTCCCAGTGGGCTTAGGGTCGCCAACTACCCCTATTGTGGCATTTAATGCCAGGACTTGTGTTTCTTTGGGCGTTGAACGCCCAGCTTGTATACCTTCACTGGCGTTCAATGTCAGCTTTTGTGTTGTCTTGGGCGTTGAATGCCCAGTAAGGACCTCCTTACTGGCGTTCAACGCCAGTGATGACACCTCTATGGGCGTTGAACGCCCAGTAAGGACTTCCTTACTAGCGTTCAATGCCAGAAATGGCTTATCCATGGGTGTTGAATGCCAGAGAATCCTCTTCAGATTCGGCCTCAGTGTTCACTATGATGGCCTTGCACTCTTCTCTTGGGTTTACTTCAGTGTTACTAGGAAGAGTGTTAGGAGGTGTCTTAGAAGTTCTCTGTCTCAGCTGACCAACTTGTACCTCTAGATTTTTGATGGAGGACCTAGTTTCTATTATGAAACTGTGAGTTGTCTTAGAGAGTTTAGAGACTATGGTTGCTAATTCAGAAAGACTCTGCTTAGAAGTCTCCATCTGTTGCTGAGAAGATGGGAATGGTGGTCTGTTGTTGAACCTATTCTAGGTTCTTCCAACTTGATTATGTTGAAGCCTTGTTGAGGCTTCTGTTGATCATTCCATGAAAGGTTAGGATGATTCCTCCATGAGGGGTTGTAGGTGTTTCCATAGGGTTCTCCCATGTAATTCACCTTTTCCATTATGGATTGATCTGGATCATAGGCATCTCCATCATAGCAGGTGTCTTAAATGCTGCTAGCTGCAGCTTGCACTCCAATCAAGTGCTGAGAGATCATATTAACCTATTGGGTCAAGATCTTGTTATGAGCCAATATGGCATTCAGAGTTTCAACTTCCAGAACTCCTTTCTTCTGAGTTACCCCATTGTTCACAGGGTTCCTCTCAAAAGTGTACATGAATTGGTTGTTTGCAATAATTTTAATGAGTTTCGGGTCTTCTGCAGATGTTTTCTTCAAGTAGAGTGATCCATCAGCAGAATGATCCAAGGACATCCTGGATATCTCAGATAGACCATCATAGAAGATTCCTAGGATAGACCACTCTGAGAGCATGTTAGGAGGACACCTCCTAATCAATTGCTTGTATCTTTCCCAAGCTTCAGAGAGGGATTCACCCTCTTTTTGTCTAAAAGTTTGAACTTCCACCCTGAGCTTGCTCATCTTTTGAGGTGGAAAGAACTTGGCCAAGAAAGTATTGACCAACTTTTTCCATGAGTCTAGGCTTTTCTTAGGTTGAGAATCCAACCATATCCTAGCTTTATCTCTAACAACAAAAGGGAAAACCATAAGCCTATAGATCTCAGGATCCACTCCATTGATTTTAGCAATATCACATATTTGCAAGAATTCAAATAAGAACTGATGTGGATCTTCCCGTAGAAGTCCATAGAACTTGTAATTCTGTTGTATTAGAGAGACTAACTGAGGCTTTAGCTCAAAGTTATTAGCTCTAATGGCAGGTATAGAGATACTTCTTCCATAAAAGTCAGAAGTGGGTGCAGTGAAGTCACCAAGAACCTTCCTTGCATCTCCTTCATTGTTCTGTTCGGCTGCCATGCTTGTATTTTTTGTTTCTTGTTCGAATAGCTCCGTGAGGTTTCCTCCGAAATGTTGTGCTTTAGCTTGTTGTAAACGCTTCCTTAGGGTCCTCTCAAGTTCAAGATCAAGATCAAAGAGAGTTCTTTATCCTTGTTCCTGTTCATAAACAAGAAGAAAGAATACAAGAAGAGAGAAAGAAAAGGATTGTCTATGTCAGAGTATAGAGGTCCTTTGTCAGAGAGATATAGATCAAGAAGAGAAGAAAAGAATATTTCCTTAAATGAGGATAGTTTTCGAAAATTAATAGAGAGAGAAGAGAAGATATTTTTGAAAATAGAGAAGGAAAAGAAGAGGAAATTTTCGAAAAAGAAGAGAGAGAAAGTAGTTAGGAAGTTTTGAAAAAGAAGAAAGATAAGGGAAAATAAAAAGAGAATAAGATAAAACATGTAACTAACTAAGAAAGATAAAAGATAAGATAGAAGATTTGAAAAAGAAAATTTGATTTTAAAAAGTTTTGAAATTTAAAATTGAAAAAGAAAAAGTCAACAACATAAGATAAGAATTGAAAAGATTTGAAAAAGATTTGATTTTGAATTTTGAAAAAGATTTGATTTTGAAATTAAGTCTTTAAAATTTGAATTCGAAATAAGATAGGATTTTTGAAATTTAAAGAAAGATAAAAAGATAAGATAAAGTTTTGAAAAAGTTTTGAAATTTAAAATTTAAAAGAAAGATAAAGTAGGAAAGAATCAAATTTAAAAGAAAAGATTTGAAAATATTTTAAAAAGATAAGATTTGAAATTAAAATTTGAATTTTTGTTGAAATTTTTGAAAAAAAATTTGAAATAAAGATAGAAAAGAAATTGTTTTTATTTTTTTGAATTAATGAAGAAAGAGAAAAACAACCAAAAGACACCAAACTTAAAATTTTTAGATCTAAAAGTACTAATTTTGGAAAATTAAAAAGAAAAATACCAAAAGACACCAAACTTAAAAATTTAAAGATCAAAATAAGAAAAGAAACAACAATGACTTTAATACCAAGAAGAACACTAAGAGCAATTTTCGAAAATCTTGAAGAAAACAAAGAACACACAAGGGACACCAAACAAAAGAATTGACACTAGACTCAAATAAAAGATAATATTTTGAACATTTTTTTGAAAAGAAGACAAGAAAGTTCGAACTTTAACAAAAACAAGTACAAACAGACTCAAACAAAAGATAAAGATCAAAAAGAAAAGCAAAGATTTTTGAAAAAAAATTTTTTATTTTTTTTTTTTGAAAAAGAAAACAAAAGACTCAAAAAAATAGTAAAAAGTGCCTAATCTAAGCAACAAGATAATCCGATTGTTTGTCGAATCCGAACAATCCCTAGCAACGGCGCCAAAAACTTGGTCTACGAAACTGGCTCCGCAGAATTCGCACAGATAGACCGGCAAGTATACCGGGTCATCCAAGTAATACCTCAGGTGAGAGAGGGTCGATCCCACGGAGATTGTTGGTTTGAGCAAGCAGTGGTTATCTTGCAGATCTTAGTTAGGCGGATAGAAAATATAGTTTGTCACGGAAAATGCATTAAACAGATAAATAAATAAAACATCACTAGATATGTATGAAATCAATGGTGATAGAACGGTTGAGGATTCGGAGATGCTTTGTCTTTTTGGATTAACTTTTCTTACTATCTTCCTCAATAATTTTCTGATTCCTTCAATGGTAGCCGGAAGTGATTAACTCATGTCCTCTCATCAATTTAACCTCCTCTACTGCAGCAATCAACCATGTTGAAGTGACTCATGTCCTCTCATCAAGCCACTTCTAGGTTTCTCACTGTAGCAGAAGATGAAGCTCTAAGCAATCCACTCTCATCCACGATCCTACTCAAGGTGCCACAGACAAGGCAGATCTTTAGGATCAGAGAGTGCTACTTCTCTGACTCTAGCCTTAACACCACAGAGACCTCACGCACCCATAGTCAATGGGATTTCATGTCACATATCCAAAGTTGCTCAGATGCTCTATTGGAATCCGTAATGCAATCTCTAGATTTATTTCAATGCTATCCGGATTACAACTCGCACAGAACCCAAGTAGAACAAGGGTTGATGGTTATCAGAGGCTAAGAGAAGGGGGGTTGAATCTTAGCCCCTTTTTTGCTTAGTAACGCTTGCTAGCCTTTTGATGTAACTTTAGGAGACTTTTTGCTTTTTGTCTCATACCTAGCCACGAGACATTATCTTTTTGTCTCGTAACTGGGCAAGAGATATTTTTTGGTTTTATCTCCTATGCAGCAGAAACAAAAATGGAGTAGAAGAGAGAGAAAATCACACCACGAAGTATCCTGGTTCGGCTGCCATGTACAATGCAGCCTACATCCAGTCTCCATCACAATAATCATGGAATTTCACTATAATCTTCATTGATTACATATACCAATTCTCCCTAGGAACTACCCTTCCTATCCGGGACAAGTCCAGTATCTAACCCCAATCCTGAACTTGACTTAGTCACCTACCAAGCTTTCAACTGCAAAGTGCTAACCCAACTTGCAAGGGGATTTCCACAGAATCATGAAACACAACACAGATGTACAAAGGACCTCTAAGGACATCTATGGCTTTTTATTTTAATTTTGCACACTTTGCCTCTTTCCACTCTATGGCTTTTTCTTACAAACCTCATTGTTTGCCTTTTTCCATGAGACTTAAGACAGACAAAATTAAACAAAAAAATACAAAATGAGATACATTGAAGGAGAAGAACTTCTGTTAGCTTAGAAGCTATGAGAACTCTGTGCTTTCACTCTTTTCTCCTTGCTTCAAGCCCTGGCTGTTCTCTCTTATTTATAGAAGGGGAAGCCTCCACAGTTGAAACTGTTAAACCAAGCTAAACTTCTTCTTCTTCATGCAAAAACCAGTTCAGCTAGAGAGAGAGGAGAGATAACCGAATGCTAAAACCATCATGCAATTACCTCTATGTCTTCCCTTTACACCAAGCTTCATCAATCCGAGGCACCCATCTTGACTTGCACTCCAAGAAGGATTCCTAGCCCTTGATGCATTCTTGATGCATGATAGCTCTTCCTGCTCCACTTTTGCTTCCTCATTCACGTAGCCTCTCTAGCTACCTTCTGTGATGGATGACCACAAAGCAGAGACGAGCCATACCTCCAAGGATCTTCTTTCTCTAACTGAATGGATCTTCTTCCATTTTTGGTATGGAGAGGTTGAGCTTACTTCACCACATCTTGCCTTTCTTGGTGAAGATCTCAGCCACAGCATACTTTTTGTTTTCTTTTTCTTGCCATCATTACAATGGTCTTGTTACTAGCTCCTTCTTCTTTCTGGTAGCTTGCTTTAGCTTCTATATTTTCCTGAGAAGTGACCGAAAGAAAAGAGAGATTAGAGAGAGAAGAGAGAGAAATTTGAACAATAATCAATGTAACAAAGAAAGAGAATTAGAATGAATTAAGTTTCCCACTTCCCTTTGCTCAGTAGCGTGCATCATTAAGGCAATCAATCAAATCAATTACTATTTCTCTCTCATGGTTCCAATGCAATTAATGTTAGTTAAATAAATTTGAAATCCACCACATGATGGAAGTGAGATCCGTTGGAAGCATGCAGCAAAACATTTGATTTCTCTCTTTTCTTCATTTCGGACCAAGCTAGTTAGTATCCAACCAAAATTTGAATTGGGCTAATAATAATGTTTAAAGAATCTGGCCTAATAACAAGATATTGCTTCAGCCATAACACTTAAACATTTTGAACAAGGCTGAATGTTTACATTCACATTGGGCTTGTAATTTTTTATTTTCTTTTCAGCCCAATAATAAAATCTGCATAACACAAAATTATTATTTAGCAAATATGTATTAAGGATCAAGTTAATAATTTTGTATTTAATTATTTTAATAATATTTGATCATCATCAATTTAAATTAGAGTTTTCCAAACTCATCAATCTCCCCCTTGATGACAAACATTATTAAAAATTGAAATGAAAAGAAATTAAAGATTAGAGTACTCCCTTTGAAGATTAGGATTCCTTTCCTTTCCAATTGTTACATGGCTCCCCCGAAATATATGCCATTTTACCAAGAGAAGCTTTACCTGTAACCTTTTTTAAAATCAAGCTTAAGGCAACTATGTTATTCAACATATGTGATTTGAAATGTTGAATGGCTTGATTTATGAGCAGAATTGGAGTGATAAACAAAACTCATTTGTTATCATATAAATGATTTTCTGTTCAATCTCAAACAAAGCATTTAAGTACATATCAACCAAAAATATTTTTGATAATTCCAAAAAATTTGCTGCCAAAACTTGAACCATATTTTGCAGCCATCAAAAGTTTTCTGTTTATAGCAAGGAAAACATTTTAATCAAATATAATCATATCAGAGCACACAAAGTTTTGTCCAGCATTCATTCATATATCAGAGTATAAAGAATTACCAAAGAATAATAGCTAATTTCAGAATCCATCAAACATAACAAAGACAAAACATTGAAACACATCCAACATGCATATCATCACAACAAATCATTGAAACAAGGGTAATCATGAATCATAAAAGATTTCAGCCTCTGTTTTCCCTGTTTCTTTCAATTTTCAATTTTTTCAACTTTCCTCCCCCGTTTGTCATCAAAGGGGCACCTGCAAAAAATGACAATGGAATACAAAATATATCTAGAATCAAAATATCAAGAGTTTAACAAAGTATCACAGGTCTAGAGTATCCAAATAATCTACAAGAACAAAATAGTCCAAACATAACCATAATTCAACAAGAGACAGGTAAGTCAATCATCAAAAAGATTGTACTCAGATCTAGTTTCATCATCCTTATCAGCAGCCTCCATTTCTTCTTCAAAAGTCTGAAGCATTAGACCCACTCGTTCTTGGCACTTTGTCCGAGCTTTTTCACTTTCAAATGCTAGTTTGCGAGCTGCCTTGTACGATTGCACCATCAGTTTCGACATATTTAAGAACTCATTGAGTACCTCCTTGATTGAATCTGCCACCTTGGACGGCTCGACTGGGCGGCTTTCAAGGTCACTGTTCGATGGTTCAGAGGGCATTGAGCGCTTGCCTTTCGTGCTTTTACTTGAAACTCCTCCTCCCTTAATGATTGAGACTTTATTCTCTACAGCTTCATTTGTTAGATCAACTTTAAAATATTCAAAAATGCTGGTGAGAAAAATCCCATAGGGAAGGTTTTCCTTTTTGGTACTTTTAACAGATTCCCACATATGCCTTATCATAAGATATGCAAAAGAAATTTGAGATGAAGTAACAATAGAAAAAAGCACAAGAGTGTCAGAAACTATTACTCTATGATGTGAACCACCTTGTGGCATTAGAATGTGAGAAATGATTTTGTGAAGAAGAAGTGTTCTTTCAGGACCAAGTACCTTGTGGGTTGAAACCACATCATCCAGATCAGAAAGACCCTCGCAGGTTTGATTTAAAGCAGTCTGGTAAGTGACCCCAACCTATGAATCCTATTTTTTTGACATATACGCTCTTGGTCCTTCATCAATATAACCCAGGACAGCGCTTATTGTTTCTCTGTTTAGAGTCATGTAGACTTGCTTCACATAGGAATGGATTGCACCATCTATCAGCCTCATATTTGCATAAAACTCTCGAACCAAGGCTGGGTAAACGGGCTTCTGAATGTTGAACAGGGGAGTCCATTTCAGGTTCTCAAACAGAGGAATAAAGTTGATTCCTTTAGCAGCAAGTGAGTCCAGGTTCACTATGTGTGAAGCACACAAGTGACGTTTCTTCAACACCTCTTTGTGGAACTCATAAGAGGCACACGAATTGAATCTCACTGGATCAAAATGTGAATAAGGTTTGTTGTATTTATTTTTAAAATCCAGTGATTCCAGATTGACCGGTTCCCTTGTGTTGTGTAACACAAAGCTTTTTGACTTCTGTGAGCTTCGGCCAGGGGTTGCCTTCTTTGGAGGAGATGAAGGTAGGGATGTATGAGATTCATCTTCTTCTTCAACCACGGGTTCCTTCTTCTTACGTGATGATGATCGCGGATGGATGACTTTCTTCCTCATTGTTTCGGTTGAATGTGAAGAGGGGGATGAGGAGGATGAAGAGTGTATATGAATGTGTGTATGAGTTTGAGGAGTGGAAGAAAATGGAGGTTTCTTAGAGGAATGGATTCGATCACTCTTTCTTGGTGCAACTTTCTTTTTCATGTTATGAGAAATGAGGAGGTGAGAGGGAAAATGAAAAGAGCCGAAGAAAGTGGTGAGAGGAGGGAGGTTAGGGAAGCATTTAATGTTGAGTGGAGAGAGAGAATGAAGGAGTTATTACCCATTAAATGGCACGGTTATTAACCAAGGAAGGATTTTAAAATTAAAACTGAAAGGTTAGCTCCTAGAATCAAGGGATGAGGGGAGAATAAAGATTTTATTTGACAACCACTCTTTTCTACAAGATTTGATATGACAACTTCCCAAAAGTATGATTAAAAATTGAGACTCAAAAACGGGTCAGAGTAAGGTCAAAAAGATTTAGTGGGACCCAAGATAATTAATGTTAACGCAGTCTCCCCCTGCTTCAATGCCTTGTTCACCACGTCCTGAAATCTGTCTTCTGCTTACCTACGAGATAAAACCAAACAAAATAAAAAATTCACAAATTATCAACAGAACTTAATTCCATCATTCCTAAACTATTTCTCAAAGTGCAGAATCTGTCTTCACACAAGGGCTTAGTGAAAATATCCGTAAGTTGTTCTTCGGATTTCACAAATTGAATATCAATAGTACCCTTTTGCACAGGTTCTCTAATAAAATGATATTTAATCTCAATGTGCTTGGTTCTTGACTGCAAAATAGAATTTTTTGAAATATTTATAGCACTCATATTGTCACAAAACAAGGGTATTCTATTGATTTTTAATTTGTAATCCTCCAATTGAGTTTTCAACTAAATTAATTGTGAACAACATGCAGATGCGGAAATATATTCAGCTTCGGCTGTGGATAGAGCTACGGTGGCTTGTTTTTTGCTTGACCACATGTTGAATGAGCTTCCAAGGAAGCAACACATGCCGGATGTGCTCCTTCTATCCACCCGATCTCCCGCATAATCTGCATCACAAAAATCCACTGCACAAAAATCATCAGATTTTGGATACCATAAGCCATAATCACTAGTTCCCTTAATGTACCTAATGATGCGTTTAACGGCCGAAAGATGGGATTTCTTTAGGTGAGATTGAAATCTTGAACATACACCCACACTTTGAACAATATCCGGTCTAGAGGAGGTAAGATACATGAGTGAACCTATCATTCCTCTATACCTTGTTTCATCCACATCTTTGCCATCATCATCCTTTTCAAGTTTAGTGTTTAGATGCATTGGTGTTCCCATTGGTTTGGAAATTTCTAGGCCAAATTTCTTGATTAATTCTTTAGCATACTTTCCTTGGTGGATAAATGTTCTGCTAGGAGTTTGTTTAATTTGGAGACCAAGAAAGAAAGTTAGTTCTCCCATTAAACTCATTTCAAACTCACTAGTCATGAGTTTTCCAAACTCTTCACACAAGGATTCATTGGCCGATCCAAACACAATATCATCCACATAAACTTGAACAAGAAGAATATCATCATTAGATGCTTTAATAAATAAAGTAGTATCGGTGGTACCCCTTTGAAATTGATTTTCCAACAAGAAGGCACTAAGCCTTTCATACCAAGCTCTTGGAGCTTGCCTAAGGCCATAAAGAGCCTTTGAAAGTTTGAAAACATGGTTTGGAAATTCTTTATCTTCAAAACCGGGGGGTTGTGCCACAAATACTTCTCTATCAATAAATCCATTAAGGAAAGCACATTTGACATCCATTTGGAACATTTTGAAACCCTTATGGGCAGCATAGGCAAGAAGCAACCGAATTGCTTCCATTCTTGCTACCGGAGCAAAAGACTCATCAAAATCTATATCCTCTTCTTGATCGTAACCTTGGGCCACTAATCTAGCCTTGTTACGAACAACATTACCATCCTCACCTAATTTATTTTTGAAAACCCACTTAGTACCCGTTACCTTCTTACCATCCGGATGAGGTACTAGAGTCCAAACCTTGTTCTTGTCAAATTGAGCTAGCTCTTCTTGCATGGCTTTGACCCAAAAGGGGTTTTCAAGAGATTGCTTCACATTGTTAGGCTCCATTTGTGACAAGAAAGCGAAATTGCTTGGTTTGGATTGCTTCTTTGTTGAGGATCTTGCTGTTACACCTTGAGAGGGATCACCAATGATGAAGTCATGAGGATAACCCTTCATGGACTTCTGATGAGCGGATTATTTATACGCTTTTTGGTGGTATTTTCATGTAGTTTTTAGTATGTTTTAGTTGCTTTTTAGTATATTTTTATTAGTTTTTATGCAAAAATCACATTTCTGGACTTTACTATGAGTTTGTGTGTTTTTCTATAATTTCAGGTATTTTCTGGCTGAAATTGAGGGACCTGAGCAAAAATCTGATTCAGAGGCTGAGAAAGGACTGCAGATGTTGTTGGATTCTGACCTCCCTTCACTCGAAATAGATTTTTTGGAGCTACAGAAGTCCAATTGACGCGCTCTCAATTGCGTTGGAAGGTAAACATCTTGGGCTTTCCATTAATATATAATAGTTCATACTTTGTCCAAGATTTGATAGCGCAAACTGGTATTTAAATGCCATCTTTTTACCCTTTTCTGGTGTTAAACGCCAGAACTGGCATAAAAGTTGGAGTTAAACACCCAAACTGGCACCAAAGCTGGCGTTTAATGCCAGGAATGGCCTATGCACGTGAAAGCTTCAATGCTCAGCCCAAACGCACACCAAGTGGGCTCCGGAAGTGGATTTCTGCACTATCTATCTTAGTTTACTCATTTTCTGTAAACCTAGGTTACTAGTTGAGTATAAAAACTACTTTTAGAGATTTATTTTGTACCTCGTGACATTTTACATCTGAATTTTTTATCTTCTACGGCATGAGTCTCTAAACTCCATAGTTGAGGTTGAGGAGCTCTGCTGTGTCTCGATGGATTAATGCAATTACTACTGTTTTCCATTCAATCACGCTTGTTTCTATTCTAAGATATTCATTCGCACTTCAACATGATGAATGTGATGATCCGTGATACTCATCACCATTCTCAACCTATGAACGCGTGCCTGACAACCACTTCCATTCTACCTTAGATTGAGTGTGTATCTCTTGGGTTCCTGGTTCACGAGTTTGATTGCTTCTCCTGACAACAGAGCATTCAAATCCATGAGATCAGAGTCTTCGTGGTATAAGCTAGAATTAATTGGCAGCATTCTTGAGATCCGAAAAGTCTAAACCTTGTTTGTGGTATTCCGAGTAGAATCCGGGAAAGAATGACACGAATGTTGGGCGCAGTGACAGTGTACAAAAGGATCAATGAATCCTATTCCAACACAAGTGAGAACCGACAGATGATTAGCCATGTACATGGACCATTTTCACTTAGAGGACGGCTGGTAGCCATTGACAACTGTGATCCACCAACATACAGCTTGCCATGGAAGGAACCTTGCATGCGTGAAGAAGAAGATAGTAGGAAAGCAGAGATTCAGAAGACAGAGCATCTCCAAAACCTCAACCTGTTCTCCATTACTGCATAACAAGTATTATTTAATCCATGTTCTTTTACTTATTCCAATTAAAACTGAGAATTATTATTGATATCCTGACTAAGAGTTACAAGATAATCATAGCTTGCTTCAAGCCGACAATCTCCGTGGGATCGACCCTTACTCACATAAGGTATTACTTGTACGACCCAGTGCACTTGCTGGTCAGCTGCGCGGAGTTGTGACGAAAAGTGAGATCATGGTTCCGCGTACCAAGTTTTTGGTGCCGTTGCCGAGGATTATTCGAGTTTGAACAACTGACGGTTCATCTTGTTACTTAGATTAGGAAAATTTTGTCTTTTTGGTTTAGAGTCTTTTATTTTCTTTTCAAAAATATTATTTTTCCTTATTAATCTTTAGTTTTTCCTTGAGTTTAGTGTCATGTTTTAAGTTTGGTGTCAATTGCATGTTTTATTTTCCTTTCATTTTTTCGAATTACATGTTCTTAGTTCTTTCTTGATCTTCGAATTGTTCTTGTTTATTTTCCTTGTTTGATCTTTAGTTTTTCTTGTTTTGTGTTTTTCCTTGTTTTTCTTGTGAATTTTCGAATTATTAGTGTCCAAAATATAAAAATTTTTAAGTTTGGTGTCCTGTGTGTTTTCATTTCCTTAAAAATTTTCAAAAAAAACTGTTCTTGGTGTTCATCTTGATATTCAAAGTTTTCTTGGTATTCATCTTGACATTCAAAGTTTTCTTGTTTGCTTTCTTTGTTTTGATCTAAAAATTCTAAGTTTGGTGTCTCTTTATTATTTTTCTCTTTCCTCATTAAATTCAAAAATAAAAAAAACATCTTTTCCTTTAATTGCTCATAATTTTCGAATCCATTAGGTTGATTTAGTCAAAAATTTTTAAAATTTGGTAGTTTCTTGTTAGTCAAGCCAATATTTCAATTTTAAAAATCTATCTTTTCAAATCTTTTTCAAACAAATTCTTTTTTTATTTTCTTTCTATAATTTTCAAAAATCTTTTATAAATTTTTTTCAAAATTTTTTTTCTTTCTTTTTATATAATTTTCGAATTTTTGGTCTTATTTTATTATTTCGATTGAAAAATTTTAAGTTTAGTGTTTTCTTGTTAAGAAAGTTTCAATCTTTAAAATTTTAAAATCATATCTTTTTCAAAACTTCCTAACCACTTTCTCTATCTTTTTTTTCTCGAAAATCCTCATCAAAAATTTTCAAATCTCTTTTTTATTTTATTAATTATTCTAGTTTCAAATTTTTATTATTATTATTTCGAAAAAAAATATATAAAAAAAATAAATAAGTAAAAACAAAAATATTTTTAATTTCTCAATCCACATCATCTCCCTTTCTCCATTATGGACCTAAGTGGAAATGAACAGTCTAGAAGGACTCTGGGGTCATATGCTAACCCCACTACTGCTTCATATGGAAGTAGCATCTGTATAGCCCCCATGAGAGCTAGAAATTTTGAGCTAAATCCTCAGTTCATTATCATGGTGCAGCAAAATTTTCAGAATTTCGGTCTTCCACAGGAAGAACCTACAGAGTTTCTGGCACAATTCTTACAAATTGCTGACACAGTACGTGATAAGGAAGTGGATCAGGATGTCTACAGATTATTACTGTTTCCATTTGCTATAAAAGACCAAGCTAAGAGGTGGTTAAACAACCAACCCAAAGCCAGCATAAAAACATGGAAAGAGTTGTCAGATAAATTTCTGAGTCAATATTTCCCTCCAAAAAGGATGACACAGCTAAGGCTGGACATCCAAGGCTTTAAACAAGAGAATAATGAATCTCTTTATGATGCCTGGGAGAGGTACAGAGAGATGCTAAGGAAGTGCCCCTCTGAAATGTTTTCAGAATGGGTGCAGTTAGACATCTTCTATTACAGGCTTACAGAAAAAGCCCAGATATCTCTAGACCACTCAGCTGGTGGATCTATACATATGAGAAAGACAATTGAAGAGGCTCAAGAGCTCATTGACACAGTTGCTAGAAATCAGCATCTGTACTTAAGCAGTGAATCCTCTATGAAAGAAGAGGCTAAAGCAGTGTCCACTGAACTTAGTCCTCCAGAGCAAGTTGCTGAACTCAATCAACAATTATGTTTTCTAACAAAATAGCTAGCAGAATTTAAAGAGATGCTACAAGAAACCAAAGATGCTAACCAGAATATGGAAAAATAATTGAATCAGACAAAACAGCAGTTATCCAAACAAATAACAGAAGAATGCCAAGCTGTTCAATTAAGGAATGGGAAGACATTAAATATCTCAACTCAAGGCAGCAGAAAGTCAAAGAAGGAACAACTGACAGAGGATGAGCAGACCAGTGCCCAAAATCCCTCTGAGGACAGTAAGAGCCCAGAGAAGAATAATTCTGGCGTTCAAACGCCAGAAAATGGTGAAAAGTTGGCGTTAAACGCCCAGTGGGTGCCCAATTCTGGCATTCAAATGCCAGAAAAGGGTGAAAAACTGGCGTTAAACGCCCAGTGGGTGCCCAATTCTGGCGTTCAAACGCCAGAAAAGGATGGGAATCTGGCGTTAAATGCCCATCTATTCCCCAATCCTGGCGTTCAAACGCCAATGAGGGATCAGACACCTGCAAGTGCTGATAGTAACCCCCTTAAGAAGGCTTCTCCAACCACCTCTGTAGGAAGTAAGCCTGCAGCAACTAAGGTTGAAGAATATAAAGCCAAGATTCCCTATCCTCAGAAACAGGATAAACAATTTGCCTGCTTTGCAGACTATCTCAGGACTCTTGAAATCAAGATTTCGTTTGCAGAGGCACTTGAGGAAATACCCTCTTATGCTAAGTTCATGAAAGAGATCTTAAGTCATAAGAAGGATTGGAGAGAAACTGAAAAAGTTTTCCTCACTGAAGAATGTAGTGCAGTCATTCTGAAAAGTTTACCAGAGAAGCTTAAGGATCCTGGAAGCTTTATGATACCGTGCATATTAGAGGACGCTTGTACCAAGACAGCTTTGTGTGATCTTGGGGCAAGCATCAACCTGATACCTACATCCACTATCAGAAAACTTGGTTTGACTGAAGAAGTCAGACCAACCCGAATATGCCTCCAACTTGCTGATGGCTCCATTAAAATTCCATCAGGCGTAATTGAGGACATGATTGTCAAGGTTGGGCCATTCACCTTTCCCACTGACTTTGTGGTGCTGGAAATGGAGGAGCATAAGAGTACAATTCTCATTCTAGGAAGACCTTTCCTAGCAACTGGACGAACCCTCATTGATGTCCAAAAAGGGGAGGTGACCCTGAGAGTCAATGAGGATGAGTTTAAGTTGAATGCTGTCAAAGTTATGCAGCATCCAGACACCTCAAAAGACTGCATGAGCCTTGATATTATTGACTCCCTGGTAGAGGATATCAATATGGCTGAGAGTCTCAAATCAGAGCTAGAGGACATCTTTAAAGATGTTCAACCTGATCTGGAAGAACCAGAGAAAATAGAAGAGCCTCTGAAAACTCCTCAGGAAGAGGATAAGCCTCCTAAACCTGAGCTCAAACCACTACCACCATCCCTGAAATATACGTTTCTGGGAGAGGTTGACACTTTTCCTGTGATCATAAGCTCTGCCTTAGAGCCACAGGAAGAGAAAGCACTACTTCAGGTGCTAAGGACACACAAGACAGCTCTTGGGTGGTCCATAAGTGACCTTAAGGACATTAGCCCAGCCAGATGCATGCACAAGATCCTATTGGAGGATGATGCTAAGCCAGTGGTCCAACCACAAAGGCGGCTAAATCCAGCCATGAAGGAGGTGGTGCAGAAAGAGGTCACTAAGTTACTAGAGGTTGGGATTATCTATCTTATTTCTGATAGCCCCTGGGTGAGCCCTGTCCAAGTCGTCCCCAAGAAGGGTGGCATGACAGTAGTTCATAACAAAAAGAATGAACTAGTTCTTACAAGAATAGTTACAGGGTGGCGTATGTGTATTGACTATAGAAGACTCAATACAGCCACCAGAAAGGATCATTTCCCTTTACCATTCATAGACCAGATGCTAGAAAGACTAGCACGTCATGATTACTATTGCTTTTTGGATGGCTATTCAGGTTACAACCAAATTGCAATAAATCCACAGGACCAAGAGAAAACAGCATTCACATGTCCATCTGGAGTCTTTGCCTACAGAAGGATGCCATTTGGTCTGTGCAATGCACCTGCAACCTTTCAGAGATGCATGCTCTCTATTTTCTCTGATATGGTAGAAAAATTTTTGGAAGTCTTCATGGATGACTTCTCAGTATTTGGAGACTCATTTAGCTCTTGTCTTGACCATCTAGCACTTGTTCTGAAAAGGTGCCAAGAGACTAACCTGGTTTTAAACTGGGAGAAATGTCACTTTATGGTGACTGAAGGAATTGTCCTTGGGCACAAAATTTTGAACAAGGGAATAGAGGTGGATCAAGCTAAGGTAGAGGTAATTGAAAAATTACCACCACCTACCAATGTTAAAGCAATCAGAAGCTTTCTGGGGCATGCAGGATTCTATAGGAGGTTTATAAAGGATTTTTCAAAAATTGCAAAACCTCTAAGCAATCTGGTGGCTGCTGATACACCATTTGTCTTTGACGCAGAGTGTTTGCAGGCCTTTGAGACCCTGAAAGCTAAGTTGGTCACAGCACCTGTCATTTCTGCACCAGACTGGACATTACCATTCGAACTAATGTGTGATGCCAGTGACCATGCTATTGGAGCAGTATTGGGACAGAGGCATAACAAGCTTCTGCATGTCATTTACTATGCTAGCCGTGTTCTAAATGACGCAAGAAGAATTACACAACCACAGAAAAAGAGTTGCTTGCAGTAGTTTATGCCATTGACAAGTTCAGATCATATTTAGTAGGATCAAAAGTGATTGTGTACACTGACCATGCTGCTCTTAAATATCTACTCACAAAGCAGGATTCAAAACCCAGGCTCATAAGATGGGTGTTACTTCTGCAAGAGTTTGATATAGAAATAAGAGACAGAAAAGGGACAGAGAACCAAGTAGCAGATCACCTGTCCCGGATAGAACCAGTAGCAGGAGCGTCCCTCCCTCCTACTGAGATCTCTGAAACCTTTTCGGATGAGCAACTCTTTGCCATTCAGGAAGTACCGTAGTTTGCAGACATTGCAAACTATAAAGCGGTGAGATTCATACCCAAGGAGTACAGCAGGCAGCAAACAAAAAAAATAATTTCTGATGCAAAGTACTACTTGTGGGATGAACCATATCTCTTTAAGAGATGTGCAGATGGAATAATCCGTAGATGCGTGCCTAGAGAAGAGGCACAAAAGATCCTATGGCATTGCCATGGATCACAATATGGAGGACATTTCAGAGGTGAGCGAACAGCCACAAAAGTCCTCCAATTTGGCTTCTACTGGCTTACCCTCTATAGAGACTCCCGAGAGTTTGTACGTAACTGTGATAGTTGCCAGAGAACTGGTAATCTGCCTCACGGTTATGCCATGCCTCAGCAAGGGATCTTAGAGATTGAGTTGTTTGATGTATGGGTGGTGCATGAAATTGTGATCATCAATGGCGCCAACAGCTTGGTACGCACAATTGTAATCTCAACTCTTTGTCACAACTCCACACAACTAACCAGCAAGTACACTGGGTCGTCCAAGTAATAAACCTTACGAGAGTAAGGGTTGATCCCACGGAGACTGCCGGCTTGAAGCAAGCTATGGTCATCTTGTAAATCTCAGTCAGGCGGATTTAAATGGTTATAGAGAATTGATAATTAAAATATGAATAAAACATAAAATAGGATAGAGATACTTATGTAATTCATTGGTGAGAATTTCAGAATAGCGTATGAAGATACTTTGTTCCTTCTGAGCCTCAGCTTTCCTATTGCCTTCTTCCAATCATTCATACTCCTTTCCATGGCAAGCTTATGTTGGGTTTCACCGTTGTCAATGGCTACCTCCCGTCCTCTCAGTGAAAATGGTCCAAATGCGCTGTCACCGCACGGCTAATCAGCTGTTGGTTCTTGATCATGTTGGAATAGGATCCATTGATCCTTTTGTGTCTGTCACACGCCCAACACTCGTGAGTTTGAAGCTCACCACAGTCATCCCTTCCCATATCCTACTCGGAATACCACAGACAAGGTTTAGACTTTCCAGATCTCAGGAATGCTGCCAATTGATTCTAGCATATACCATGAAGACTCTGATCTCATGGAATGGAAGGCTCGGTTGTCAGGTGAGGAAACCATGCGTCATGGATCAGGAGGCTAAGAGATACGCACTCAAGCGATTGCAAGTAGAACAGAGGTGGTTGTCAGGCACGTGTTTATAGATGAGAATGATGATGAGTGTCACGGATCATCACCTTCGTCAGGTTAAAGAACGAGTGGATATCTTAGAGAAGAAGTAGGCGTGAATTGAATAGAAAAACGATAGTACTTTGCATTAATTCATGAGGAACAGCAGAGCTCCACACGTTAATCTATGGTGTGTAGAAACTCTACCGTTGAAAATACAAAAGTAATGAAGGTCCAGGCATGGCCGAATGGCCAGCCCCCATAAAGGTCTAAGATAGCATAAGACTAATCAAAGATGGATGAAAATACAATAGCAAAAGGTCTTATTTATAGAGAACTAGTAGCCTAGGGTTACAGAAATAAGTAAATGATGCAGAAATCCACTTCTGAGGCCCACTTGGTGTGTGCTTGGGCTGAGCATTGAAGCTTTCACATGTAGAGACTTTTCTTGGAGTTAAACGCCAGCGTTTGTGCCAGTTTGGGCGTTTAACTCCAGCTTTCATGCCAGTTCTGGCGTTTTGACGCCAGAATTTCTATGCTGACTTTGAACGCCAGTTTGGGCCATCAAATCTTAGGCAAAGTATAAACTAATATATATTGCTGGAAAGCCCAGGATGTCTACTTTCCAAAGCAATTGAGAGCGCGCCAATTGGACTTCTGTAGCTCCAAAAAATCCACTTCGAGTGCAGGGAGGTCAGAATCCAACAGCATCTGCAGTCCTTTTTCAACCTCTGAATCAGATTTTTGCTCAGGTCCCTCAATTTCAGCCAGAAAATACCTGAAATTACAGAAAAACACACAAACTCATAATAATGTCTAGAAATGTGATTTTTATTTAAAAACATAATAAAAACTAACTAAAATATACTAAAAACATACTAAAAATAATGCCAAAAAGCGTATAAATTATCCGCTCATCACAACACCAAACTTAAATTGTTGCTTGTCCCCAAGCAACTGAAAATCAAATAGGATAAAAAGAATAGAATATACAATAAATTCCAAAAATATCTATAAAGATCAGTCTTAATTATATGAGCGGGGCTTTTAGCTTTTTGTTTCTGAACAGTTTTGGCATCTCACTTTATCCTTTAAAGTTCAGAATGATTGGCTTCTATAGGAACTCAGAATTCAGATAGTGTTATTGATTCTCCTAATTCAGTATGTTGATTCTTGAACACAGCTACTTTATGAGTCTTGGCCGTGGCCCCTAAGCACTTTGTTTTCCAGTATTACCACCGGATACATAAATGCCACAGACACATAATTGGGTGAACCTTTTCAAATTGTGACTCAGCTTTGCTAGAGTCCCCAATTAGAGGTGTCTAGGGTTCTTAAGCACACTCTTTTTGCTTTGGACCACGACTTTAACCACTCAGTCTCAAGCTCTTTACTTGACACCTTCACGCCACAAGCACATGGTTAGGGACAGCTTGGTTTAGCCGCTTAGGCTAGGATTTTATTCCTGTGGGCCCTCCTATCCACTGATGCTCAAAGCCTTGGATCCTTTTTATTTTACCCTTGCCTTTTGGTTTAAAGGGCTATTGGCTTTTTCTGCTTGCCTTTTCTTTTCTTTTTTTTTCTTTCTGTCTCTTTTTTTTCGCCATTTTCTTCTCTCTTTTTTTCGCAAGCTTTTCACTGCTTTTTCTTGCTTTAAGAATCATTTTTATGATTTTTTAGATTATCAATAACATTTCTCCTTTTCCATCATTCTTTCAAGAGCCAACAATTTTAACATTCATAAAAAACAATTTCAAAAATATGCACTGTTCAAGCATTCATTCAGAAAATATTTTTCTTTTAAGAAAGGTGATGGATTCATAGGACATTCATATCTTTAAGGCATAGACTCTAAGACACTAGTGATCATGTAATAAAGACATAAACATAGATAAACATAAAGTATAAAAATTCAAAAAACAGGAAATAAAGAACAAGGAAATTAAAGAACGGGTCCACCTTAGTGATGGCGGCTTGTCCTTCCTCTTGAAGATCTTATGGAGTGCTTGAGCTCCTCAATGTCTCTTTCTTGCCTTTGTTGCTCCTCCCTCATGACTCTTTGATCTTCTCTAATTTCATGGAGGAGGATGGAATGTTCTTGGTGCTCCACCCTTAGTTGTCCCATATTGGAACTTAATTCTCCTAGGGAGATGTTAATTTACTCCCAATAGTTTTGTGGAGGAAAATGCATCCTTTGAGGCATCTCAGGGATTTCATGATGAGAAATTTTCTCATGCTCTTGTCCATGAGTGGGCTCTCTTGTTTGCTCCATCCTTTTCTTAGTGATGGGCTTGTCCTCTTCAATGAGGAGTCTTGGCCACAACTTCATAGAAGTGGTCTTGATGCACCCTTGAGATGAATCTCTCCATCTCCCATGACTCGGAGGTGGAAGCAATTGCCTTCTCTTTCCTCTTTCTAGAGGTTTCTTTGGCCTTTGGTGCCATAAAATGGTTATGGAAAAACAAAAAGCTTTAGCTTTTACCACACCAAACTTAGAAGGGTTGCTCGTCCTCGAGCAAAAGAAGAAAGAAGAGAGTAGAGGAAGAAGAAATAGAGGAGATGGAGGGGGTAGTGTTTCAGCCAATGGGGTGAAGTAGTGTTTAAGATGTGTGAAAATAAAGGAATGAAGATGGGTTTATATAGGAGTGGAGAGGGTGTAGGTGGGTTGTATGATGGATGGATGTGGATTGGTGAAGGGTTTATGGAGAAGAGGGTAGGATTTGATAGGTTAGGGGCTTTTGGGGAAGAGGTATTGAGTTGATTGGTGAAGGGTATTTGGGGAAGAGGATTATGAAAAGGTGTGAAGAAGAGAGAGAGTGAGTTGAGGTTGGTGGGGATCCTATGGGGTCCACAGATCCTGAGGTGTCAAGAATTTTTCATCCCTGCACCACTTAGGCGTGCAAAATGCCCTCTGTTGCCAATCCTTGCGTTAAACGCCAGGTTGCTGCCCATTTCTGGCGTTTAACGCCATCTTCTTGCCCTTTTTTGGCGTTAAACGCCAGTCTGGTGCCCATTTCTGGCGTTAAACGCCCAGAATGGTGCCATACTGGGCGTTTAACGCCCATTCTCCTCCAGGGTGTGCTATTTTTCATTCTATTTTTCAGTTTGTTTTTGCTTTTTCAATTGTTTTTGTGACTTCTCATGATCATCAACCTATAGAAAACATAAAATAACAATGAAAAATAGAAATTTAACATAGATAAGTAAAATTGGGTTGCCTCCCAACAAGCGCTTATTTAATGTCAGTAGCTTGACAGTGGGCTCTCATGGAGCCTCACAGATACTCAGAGCATGATGATGGCCTCTCAACACCAAACTTAGAGTTTGGTTGTGGCCTCCCAACACCAAACTTAGAGTTTGAATGTGGGGGTTTTGTTTGAATCTGTATTGAGAGAAGCTTTTCATGCTTCCTCTCCATGGTTACAGAGGGAAATCCTTGAGCTTTAAACACAAGGGAGTCCTCATTCACTTGAAGGACCAATTCTCCTCTGTCAACATCAATCACAGCATTTGCTATGGCTAGGAGGGGTTTGCCAAGGATGAATGATTCATCCATACACTTTCCAGTGTCTAGGATTATGAAATCATCAGAGATGTAGTGGCTTTCAACTTTTACCAAAACATCCTCTACAAGTCCATAAGCTTATTTTCTTGAATTATCTGCCATCTCTAGAGAGATTCTTGCAGCTTGTACCTCAAGGATCCCTAGCTTCTCCATTACAGAGAGAGGCATAAGGTTTATACTTGACCCTAAGTCACACAGAGCCTTCTCAAAGGTTATGGTGCCTATGGTACAAGGTATTGAGAACTTTCCAGGATCCTGTCTCTTCAGAGGTAATTTCTGCCTAGTCAAGTCATCCAGTTCTTTGATGAGCAAGGGGGGTTCATCCTCCCAAGTCTCCTCACCAAATAACTTGGCATTTAGTTTCATGATTGCTCCAAGGTATTTAGCAACTTATTCTTCAGTAACATTGGTGCACGAATTGTGAATCACACTTTTCACAACTCGTACCACTAACCAGCAAGTGCACTGGGTCGTCCAAGTAATACCTTACGTGAGTAAGGGTCGATCCCACGGAGATTGTTGGTTTGAAGCAATCTATGGTTATCCTGTAAATCTTAGTCAGGATATTAATTATAATTATCAGTTGACTTGCAATTGAACAAGAGAGCATGGATTAAATAATACTTGTTATGCAGTAATGGAGAATATGTTGGAGTTTTGGAGATGTTTTGTCTTCTGAATCTCTGCTTTTTCCCTGTCTTCTTCTTCACGCACACAAGGTTCCTCCTATGGCAAGCTTTGTGTTGGTGGATCACCGTTGTCAATGGCGACCATCCGTTCTCTCAGTGAAAATGGTCCAGGTGCGCTGTCACCGCACGGCTAATCATCTGTCGGTTCTCACTCATGCTGGAATAGGATCCATTGATCCTTTTGCGTCTGTCACTACGCCCAACCCTTGTGAGTTTGAAGCACGTCACAGTCATTCAATCCCTGAATCCTACTCGGAATACCACAGACAAGGTTTAGACTTTCCGGACTCTCAAGAATGCTACCAATGGGTTCTAGCTTATACCACGAAGATTCTGAATAAGGAATCCAAGAGATATTCATTCAATCGAAGGTAGAACAGAGGTGGTTGTCAGGCACGCGTCCATAGGTTGAGGATGGTGATGAGTGTCACGGATCATCACCTCCATCATATTGAAGTGCGAATGAACATCTTAGATAGAAACAAGCGTGTTTGAATAGAAAATAGAAATAGTTGCATTAATTCATCGAGACACAGCAGAGCTCCTCACCCCCAACAATGGAGTTTAGAGACTCATGCCGTCAAAGAGTACAAAGTTCAGATCTAAAATGTCATGAGATACAAAATAAATCTCTAAAAGTTGTTTAAATACTAAACTAGTAACCTAGGTTTACAGAAAATGAATAAACTAAGATAGATGGTGCAGAAATCTACTTCTGGGGCCCACTTGGTGTGTGCTAGGGCTGAGACTTAAGCTTCTCACATGCCTAGGCTGTTTCTGGAGTTAAACGCCAGGTTGTAACCTGTTTCTAGCGTTCAACTCCAATTTGTAACCTGTTTCTGGCGTTTGACGCCAGAATGCAACATGGAACTGGCGTTGAACGCCAGTTTACGTCGTCTATTCTTGAGCAAAGTATGAACTATTATATATTTCTGGAAAGCTCTGGATGTCTACTTTCCAACGCAATTAAGAGCGCGCCAATTAAACTCCTGTAGCTCTATAAAATCCATTCCGAGTGCAGGGAGGTCAAAATCCAACAGCATTAGCAGTCCTTATTCAGCCTGAATCAAATTTTTGCTCAGCTCCCTCAATTTCAGCCAGAAAATACCTGAAATTACAAAAAAACACACAAACTCATAGTAAATTCCAGAAATATGAATTTTGCATAAAAACTAATAAAAACATAGTAAAAACTAACTAAATCATACTAAAAACATACTAAAAACAATGCCAAAAAGCGTATAAATTATCCGCTCATCAAACATCATCATTGGTATGCGAAATTGTTACTCAGGTTGTGAATTGTTGTTCGAAATTGATTCCCTGGCAATGGCACCAAAAACGGATGCACAGAACCATGGTCTAAACATATTTTCACAACTTCGCATAACTAACCATCAAGTGCACTGGGTCGTCCAAGTAATACCTTACGTGAGTAAGGGTCGAATCCCACGAGGATTATTGGTATGAAGTAAGCTATGGTCACTTTGTAAATCTTAGTCAGGCGGGTATAAAATAGTTATGGAGTTTTCGAAATGTAGTAATAAAAGGAGGATAGAAATACTTATGTAAATCATTGGTGAGAATTTCAGATAAGCGTATGGAGATGCACTCATTCCTCTGAACCTCTGCTTTCCTGCTGTCTTCATCCAATCAGTCTTACTCCTTTCCATGGCTGGCTTTATGCAAGGGCATCATCGTTGTCAGTGGCTACATCCCCTCCTCTCAGTGAAAATGGTCAACGCACCCTGTCACGGCACAGCTATTCATCTGTCGGTTCTCGATCATGCTGGAATAGGATTCACCCTCCTTTTGCGTCTGTCACTAACGCCCAGCACTCACGAGTTTGAAGCTCGTCACAGTCATTCAATCATTGAATCCTACTCAGAATACCACAGACAAGGTTTAGACTTTCCGGATTCTCTTGAATGCCGCCATCATTCTAGCTTACACCACGAAGATTCTAATTAAGAGATCTAAGAGACACTCATTCAATCGAAAGTAGAACGGAAGTGGTTGTCAGGCACGCGTTCATGGGGAATGATGATGATTGTCACGTTCATCACATTCAGGTTGAAGTGTGAATGAATATCTTAGAAGCGGAATAAGTTGAATTGAATAGAGAACAGTAGTACTTTGCATTAATCTTTGAGGAACAGCAGAGCTCCACACCTTAATCTATGGAGTGTAGAAACTCTACCGTTGAAAATACATAAGTGAAGGTCCAGGCATGGCCGAGAGGCCAACCCCCATGATCTAAGAACTAGGCGTCCAAAGATGTCTAATACAATAGTAAAAAGTCCTATTTATAATAAACTAGCTACTAGGGTTTACAAAAGTAAGTAATTGATGCATAAATCCACTTCTGGGGCCCACTTGGTGTGTGCTTGGGCTGAGCTTGAGTGTTGCACGTGTAGAGGTCCTTCTTGGAGTTGAACGCCAGCTTTTGTGCCAGTTTGGGCGTTGAACTCCACTTTGCAACTTGTTTCTGGCGCTGGACGCCAGAATTGGGCAGAGAACTGGCGTTGAACGCCAGTTTGCGTAGTCTAAACTTGGGCAAAGTATGTACTATTATATATTTCTGGAAAGCCCTGGATGTCTACTTTCCAACACAATTGGAAGCGCACCATTTTGAGTTCTGTAGCTCCAGAAAATCCATTTTGAGTGCAGGGAGGTCAGAATCCAACAGCATCAGCAGTCCTTCTTCAACCTCTGAATCTGATTTTTGCTCAAGTCCCTCAATTTCAGCCAGAAAATACTTGAAATCACAGAAAAACACACAAACTCATAGTAAAGTCCAGAAATGTGAATTTAACATAAAAACTAATGAAAACATCCCTAAAAGTAACTAGATTCTACTAAAAATATACTAAAAACAATGCCAAAAAGCGTATAAATTATCCGCTCATCACAACACCAAACTTAAATTGTTGCTTGTCCCCAAGCAACTGAAAATCAAGTAGGATAAAAAGAAGAGAATATACTATAAATCCAAACTATCAATGAAACATAGCTCCAATCAGATGAGCGGGACTTGTAGCTTTTTGCCTCTTGAATAGTTTTGGCATCTCACTTTATCCATTGAGGTTCAGAATGATTGGCATCTATAGGAACTCAGAGTTCAAATAGTGTTATTGATTCTCCTAGTTCAGTATGATGATTCTTGAACACAGCTTCTTTATGAGTCTTGGCCGTGGCCCTAAGCACTTTGTTTTCCAGTATTACCACCGGATACATAAATGCCACAGACACATAATTGGGTGAACCTTTTCAGATTGTGACTCAGCTTTGCTAAAGTCCCCAATTAGAGGTGTCCAGGGTTCTTAAGCACACTCTTTTTTTTTTGCTTTGGACCTTGACTTTAACCGCTCAGTCTCAAGTTTTCACTTGACACCTACACGCCACAAGCACATGGTTAGGGACAGCTTGGTTTAGCCGCTTAGACCAGGATTTTACTCCTTTAGGCCCTCCTATCCACTGATGCTCAAAGCCTTGGGATCCTTTTTATTTGCCCTTGCCTTTTGGTTTTAAGGATTATTGGCTTTTTTGCTCTTGCCTCTTGGTTTTAAGAGCTTTGGCTTTTTCTGCTTGCTTTTTATTTCTATTTTTTTTCGCCTATATATATATATTTTTTTTTCTTTTTTTTTTTCTGCAAGCTTTGTTCTTTGCTGCTTTTTCTTGCTTCAAGAATCATTTTTATGATTTTTCAGATTATCAAATAACATGTCTCCTAGTCATCATTCTTTCAAGAGCCAACATATTTAACATTCTTAAACAACAACTTCAAAAGACATATGCACTGTTCAAGCATTCATTCAGAAAACAAGAAGCATTGTCACCACATCAATATAATTAAACTAAGTTCAAGGATAAATTCGAAACTCATGTACTTCTTGTTCTTTTGAATTAAAACATTTTTCATTTAAGAGAGGTGATGGATTCATAGGACATTTATAACTTTAAGACATAGTTACTAACTACTAATGATCATGTAATGAAGACACAAACACAGATAAGCACTTAACATAGAAAACAAAAAACAGAGAATGAAAGAACAAGGAATGAGTCCACCTTAGTGATGGTGGCGTTTCCTTCTTGAGGAACCAATGATGTCCTTGAGCTCTTCTATGTCTCTTCCTTGTCTTTATTGCTCCTCCCTCATTGCTTTTTGATCTTCTCTTATTTCATGAAGGATGATGGAGTGCTCTTTGATGTTCCACCCTTAGTTGTCCTATGTTGGAACTTAATTCTCTTAGGGAGGTGTTGATTCGCTCCCAAAAGTTCTGTGGAGGAAAGTGCATCCCGTGAGGTATCTCAGGAATTTCTTGATGATGAGCTTCTTCATGTGCCAGTTGAGATCCATGAAAGTGCTCTCTTGTTTGCTCCATCCTTTTCTTAATGATGGGCTTGTGAGATGAATCTTTCCATCTCCCATGGCTCAGAGGTGGAAGCAATTGTCTTCCCTTTCCTCTTCCTTAAGGTTTCTCTGGCCTCAGGTGCCATTAATGGTTATGGAAAAACAAAAAAAGCTATGCTTTTACCACACCAAACTTAGAATGTTGCTCGCCCTCGAGCAAAAGAAGAAAGAATAGAAGAAGAAGAAGAAGATATGGAGGAGATGGAGGGATGTGTGTATGGATGTAAGTGGTGAATGAAAAACAGAAGGGATGACCATGAATGGAGAGAGAGAGGGTGAGGTGGGTGGGGATCCTGTGAGATTCACAGATCCTAAGATGATCCTGTGAGGTTCACAAATCTTGAGGTGTCAAGGATTTACATCCCTGCACCAATTAGGCATGTAAAATGCCTTTGCACACAATTCTGGGCGTTCAGCGCCAGGTTGGTGCCCATTTTGGGCGTTCAACGCCCATTTGTTGCCCATTTCTGGCGTTGAACGCCAGAACCATGCTTGTTCTGGGCGTTCAGTGCCAGCTCTTCTCCAGGGTGCATTTCTGGCGTTCAAACGCCCAGATGCTGCCCATTTCTGGCGTTCAGCGCCAGAACCATGCTCTGTTCTGGCGTTGAACGCCCAAAACATGCTTCTTACTGGCGTTTAAACGCCAGTAAGGTCTTCCTCCAGGGTGTGATTTTTCTTATGTTGTTTTTGATTCCGTTTTCAATTTTTATATTTATTTTGTGACTCCACATGATCATGTACCTAATAAAACATGAAAAATAATAAAAATTAGATAAATAAACATTGGGTTGCCTCCCAACAAGCGCTTCTTTTATGTCAATAGCTTGACAGTGGGCTCTCATGGAGCCTCACAGATCTTCAGAGCATTGTTGAGACTCTCCAACACCAAACTTAGAGTTTGACTGTGGGGGCTTTGGTTGACTCTGCTTTGAGAGAAGCTTTTTATGCTTCCTCTCCATGGAGGCAGAGAGAGATCCTTGAGTTGTAAACACAAGGTTGTCCTCATTCAATTAAAGGACTAATTCACCTCTGTCAACATCAATCACAGCTTTTGCTGTGGCTAGGAAAGGTCTTCCTAGGATGATGGATACATCCTCATCCTTCCCAGTATCCAAGACTATGAAATCAGTAGGGATGTAAAGGCCTTCAACCTTTACTAACACATCCTCTACTTGTCCATAGGCCTGTTTTCTTGAATTGTCTGCCATTTCTAGTGAGATTTTAGCAGCTTGCACCCCATAGATTCCCAGTTTCTCTATTACAGAGAGGGGCATGAGGTTTATCCCTGAACCAAGGTCACACAGAGCCTTAAAGATCATGGTGCCTATGGTACAAGGTATTATGAACTTTCCAGGATCCTGTCTCTTCTGAGGCAATGTCAATTGATCCAGATCACTTAGTTCATTGGTGAACAAGGGAGGTTCATCTTCCCAAGTTTCAATGCCAAATAATTTGGCATTCAGCTTCATGATTGCATCAAGAAACTTGGCAGCTTACTCTTCAGTAACATCCTCATTCTCTTCAGAAGAGGAATATTCATCAGAGCTCATGAATGGCATAAGGAGGTTTAATGGAATCTCTATGGTCTCTAGATGAGCCTCAGAGTCCTTTGGTTCCTCAGAGGGAAGCTCCTTATTGGTCACTGGACGTCCCAGGAGGTCTTCCTCCTTGGGATTCATGTCCTCCTTTCCCTCTTTGAGTTCGGCCATTTTGGTTATGTCAATGGCCTTGCACTCTCCTTTTGGATTTTCTTCTGTATTGCTTGGGAGAGTACTAGGAGGGATTTCAGTGATCCTTTTACTCAGCTGGCCCACTTGTGCTTCCAAATTTCTAATGGAAGACCTTGTTTCATTCATGAAACTCACAGTGGCCTTAGATAGATCAGAGACTAAATTTGCTAAGCTAGATAGATTCTGCTCAGAATTCTCTGTCTGCTGCTGAGTGGATGATAAAAAAGGCTTGCTATTGCTAAACCTGTTTCTTCCACCATTATTAAAGCCTTGTTGAGGCTTTTGATCCTTCCATGAGAGATTTGGGTGATTTCTCCATGATGGATTATAGGTGTTTCTATATGGTTCACCCATGTAATTTACCTCTGCTATTGCAGGGTTCTCAGGATCATAGGCTTCTTCTTCAGAAGATGCCTCTTGAGTATTGTTGGATGCAGCTTGCATTCCATTCAGACTCTGAGAAATCATATTGACTTGCTGAGTCAATATTTTATTCTGAGCCAGTATGGCATTGAGTATCAATTTCAAGAACTCCTTTCTTCATAGGCGTCCCATTACTCACAGGATTCCTCTCAGAAGTGTACATGAACTAGTTATTAGCAACCATGTCAATGAGTTCTTGAGCTTCTGCAGGCGTTTTCTTTAGATGAATGGATCCACCTGCAGAAGTGTCCAATGACATCTTTGATAGCTCAGATAAACCATCATAGAATATATCCAGGATGGTCCATTCTGAAAGCATGTCAGAAGGACACTTTTTGGTCAACTGTTTGTATCTTTCCCAAGCTTCATAGAGAGATTCACCTTCCTTCTGTCTGAAGGTTTGAACATCCGCTCTAAGCTTGCTCAGCTTTTGAGGAGGAAAGAACTTGGCTAAGAAAGCCGTGACCAGCTTATCCTAAGAGTTCAGGCTATCTTTAGGTTGAGAATCCAACCATATTCTAGCTCTGTCTCTTACAGCAAATGGGAAAAGCATGAGCCTGTAGACTTCAGGATTTACTCCATTAGTCTTAACAGTATCACAGATCTGCAAGAATTCAGTTAAGAACTGAAAAGGATCTTCAGATGGAAGTCCATGAAACTTGCAGTTCTGCTGCATCAGAGAAACTAGCTGAGGTTTTAGCTCAAAATTGTTTGCTCCAATGGTAGGGATGGAGATGCTTCTTCCATGTAAATTGGAACTAGGTGCAGTAAAGTCACCAAGCATCCTCCTTGCATTATTATTATTTTCGGCTGCCATCTCCTCTTCTTGTTCGAAAATTTCTGTAAGGTTATCTCTGAATTATTGTAATTTAGCTTCTCTTAGTTTTCTCTTCAGAGTCCTTTTAGGTTCTGGATCTGCTTCAACAAGAATGTTCTTGTCCTTGCTCCTGCTCATATGACAAAGAAGAGGGCACAGAAAAAAAAAAATAAAAATAAAAATAAATAATAATAATAATAATAATAATAATAATAATAATAATAATAATAATAATAATAATAATAATAATAATAATAATAATAATAATAATAATAATAATAATAATAATAATAATAATAATAATAATAATAATAATAATAATAATAATAATAATAATAATAATAATAAAATAATAATAATAATAATAATAATAATAATATAATAATAATAATAATAATAATAATAATAATAATAATAATAATAATAAAAAAAAAAAAAAAAAAATAATAATAATAATAATAATAATAATAATAATAATAATAATAATAATAATAATAATAATAATAATAATAATAATAATAATAATAAATAATAATAATAATAATAATAATAATAATAATAATAATAATAATAATAATAATAATAATAATAATAATAATAATAATAATAATAATAATAATAATAATAATAATAATAATAATAATAATAATAATAATAATAATAATAATAATAATAATAATAATAATAATAATAATAATAATAATAATAATAATAATAATAATAATAATAATAATAATAATAATAATAATAATAATAATAATAATAATAATAATAAAATAATAATAATAATAATAATAATAATAATAATAATAATAATAAAATAATAAAAAAAAAAAAAAAAAAAAAAAAAAAAAAAATAATAATAATAATAATAATAATAATAATAATAGGGATCCTTTATACCACAGTATAGAGGTTTCCTTAGGTGAGTGGAAGAAAGGAATGGATAATCCAAACACAAAGTTGATGATAGGAGCAGAGATGTGAGATGAAGAGGAGTGTTAGTAGATGAATAAATAAATAGAATAGGATGAGGAAGAAGAATTTTCGAAAAATATTTTTGGAAAAAGAGTTAGTGATTTTTGAAAATAGTTTTTGAAAAAGGTTAGGGATTTTTCGAAAATAAAAATCAAAAATTAAAATAATTAGTTAATTAAAAAGAAATTTTGAAAAAGAGGGAAGATATTTTCGAAAATTTTGAGAGAGAGAGTTAGTTAGGTGGTTTTGAAAAAGATAAGAAACAAACAAAAAGTTAGTTAGTTAGTTGAAACAAATTTGAAAATCAATTTTGAAAAGATAAGAAGATAAGAAGTTAGAGAAGATATTTTGAAATCATATTTTGAAAAAGATAAGATAAGAAGATATTTTTGAAAAGATATGATTGAAGTTAGTTTTGAAAAAGATTTGATTTTTAAAATCACAATTAATGACTTGATTCATAAGAAATCACAAGATATGATTCTAGAACTTAAAGTTTGAATCTTTCTTAACAAGCAAGTAACAAACTTGAAATTTTTGAATCAAAACATTAATTGATGATGTTATTTTCGAAAATTATGTGATAAAGATAAGAAAAAGATTTTTGAAAAATATTTTTAGAATTTTCGAAAATAACTAAGAAAAATGAAAAAGATTTGATTTTTGAAAAAGGTTTTTGAAAAAGATAGGATTTTTAAATTGAAAATTTGATTTGACTCATGAAAACAACTAGATTTTAAAAATTTTTGAAAAAGTCAAATCTAATTTTCGAATTTATGAGAGAGAAAAAGGGAAAGATATTCTTTTATTTTTGAATTTTTATGATGAGAGAGAAAAACAAGAAAAATGATGCAATGCATGAAAGTTATGGATCAAAACAATGAATGCATGCAAGAATGCTATGAATATCAAGATGAACACCAAGAACACTATGAAGATCATGATGAACATCAAGAACACATTTTTGAAAAATTTTTAATGCAAAGAAAACATGCAAGACACCAAACTTAGAATTCTTTAATGCTTAGACACTAAGAATTCAAGAATGCATATGAAAAATAAGAAAAGACACAAAACATGCAAATGCAAAGATCAAATAAGAAGACTTACCAAGAACAACTTGAAGATCATGAAGAACACTATGAATGCATGAAAATTTTCGAAAAATGCAAGATGAGTATGCAATTGACACCAAACTTATAACATGACTCAAGACTCAAACAAGAAACACAAAAATATTTTTGATTTTTATGATTTTATGATTTTTTTTGTATTTTCTTTTAAATTTTTTTTTTTTGAAAATCATTTTGAAAAAGGAAAAATAAGGATTCCAAAATTTTTAATATGAATTCCAGGAATCTTATGTTCTTTAGTCTAAAGCTCCAACCAAGCTTTAGTATGTAATTCAGACATGACACGTCTAACATGCCCTACAGTCGTATTAGACATGGCTTTACAGCCAGCCATGCTTCATGAAACACTAGAATTCATTCTTAAAAATTCTGAAGAAAAATATATTTTTGAAAATATTTTTATTTTAAAATATTTTTATTTTAAAATATTTTTTTTCGAAAACAAAGGAGAAAATTTTTGAAATTTTTTTGAAAAATTTTTTTGGAAATAAAACAAAAAGAAAATTACCTAATCTGAGCAACAAGATGAACCGTCAGTTGTCCAAACTCGAACAATCCCCGGCAACGGCGCCAAAAACTTGGTATGCGAAATTGTTACTCAGGTTGTGAATTGTTGTTCGAAATTGATTCCCTGGCAATGGCACCAAAAACGGATGCACAGAACCATGGTCTAAACATATTTTCACAACTTCGCATAACTAACCAGCAAGTGCACTGGGTCGTCCAAGTAATACCTTACGTGAGTAAGGGTCGAATCCCACGAGGATTGTTGGTATGAAGCAAGCTATGGTCACCTTGTAAATCTCAGTCAGGCGGGTATAAAACAGTTATGGAGTTTTCGAAATGTAGTAATAAAAGGAGGATAGAAATACTTATGTAAATCATTGGTGAGAATTTCAGATAAGCGTATGGAGATGCACTCGTTCCTCTGAACCTCTGCTTTCCTGCTGTCTTCATCCAATCAGTCTTACTCCTTTCCATGGCTGGCTTTATGCAAGGGCATCACCGTTGTCAGTGGCTACATCCCCTCCTCTCAGTGAAAATGGTCAACGCACCCTGTCACGGCACGGCTATTCATCTGTCGGTTCTCGATCATGCTGGAATAGGATTCACCCTCCTTTTGCGTCTGTCACTAACGCCCAGCACTCGCGAGTTTGAAGCTCGTCACAGTCATTCAATCATTGAATCCTACTCAGAATACCACAGACAAGGTTTAGACTTTCCGGATTCTCTTGAATGCCGCCATCATTCTAGCTTACACCACGAAGATTCTAATTAAGAGATCTAAGAGACATTCATTCAATCGAAAGTAGAACGGAAGTGGTTGTCAGGCACGCGTTCATGGGGAATGATGATGATTGTCACGTTCATCACATTCAGGTTGAAGTGTGAATGAATATCTTAGAAGCGGAATAAGTTGAATTGAATAGAGAACAGTAGTACTTTGCCTTAATCTTTAAGGAATAGCAGAGCTCCACACCTTAATCTATGGAGTGTAGAAACTCTACCGTTGAAAATACATAAGTGAAGGTCCAGGCATGGCCGAGAGGCCAACCCCCATGATCTAAGAACTAGGCGTCCAAAGATGTCTAATACAATAGTAAAAAGTCCTATTTATAATAAACTAGCTACTAGGGTTTACAGAAGTAAGTAATTGATGCATAAATCCACTTCCGGGGCCCATTTGGTGTGTGCTTGGGCTGAGCTTGAGTGTTGCACGTGTAGAGGTCCTTCTTGGAGTTGAACACCAGCTTTTGTGCCAGTTTGGGCGTTGAACTCCACTTTGCAACTTGTTTCTGGCGCTGGACGCCAGAATTGGGCAGAGAACTGGCGTTGAACGCCAGTTTGCGTCATCTAAACTTGGGCAAAGTATGGACTATTATATATTTCTGGAAAGCCCTGGATGTTTACTTTCCAACGCAATTGGAATCGCGCCATTTTGAGTTATGTAGCTCTAGAAAATCCATTTTGAGTGCAGGGAGGTCAGAATCCAACAGCATCAGCAATCCTTCTTCAACCTCTGAATCTGATTTTTGCTCAAGTCCCTCAATTTCAGCCAGAAAATACCTGAAATCACAGAAAAACACACAAACTCATAGTAAAGTCCAGAAATGTGAATTTAACATAAAAACTAATGAAAACATCCCTAAAAGTAACTAGATTCTACTAAAAACATACTAAAACAATGCCAAAAAAGCGTATAAATTATCCGCTCATCAATCATCCTCTTCAGAGGAAGAATACTCATCAGAGCTTATGAATGGCAAAATTAAATTCAATGGAATCTTTATGGTCTCTGTGTGAGCCTCAGATTCCCATGGTTCCTCATTAGGGAACTCCTTGGAGGCCAGTGGACGTCCATTGAGGTCTTCCTCAGTGGGGATCACTGCCTCTTCCTCCTCTCCATGTTCGGCCGTGTGGATTATGTCAATGACCTTGCACTCTCCTTTTTTGGATTTTCTTCTGTATTGCTTGGAAGAGTACTAGGAGGGAGTTTAGTAACTTTCTTGCTCAGCTGACCCACTTGTGCCTCCAAATTTCTAATGGAGGACCTTGTTTCAGTCATGAAACTTTGAGTGGTTTTAATTAGATCAGAGACTACAGTTGCTAAGTCAGAATGGCTCTGCTTAGAATTCTCTGTCTGTTGCTGAGAAGATGATGGAAAAGGCTTGCTATTGCTAAACCTATTTCTTCCACCATTATTGTTGTTGAAGCCTTGTTGGGGCCTCTGTTGATCCTTCCATGAGAGATTTGGATGATTTCTCCATGAAGGATTATAGGTGTTTCCATAGGGTTCTCCCATGTAATTCACCTCTTCCATTGCTGGATTATCAGGATCATAAGCTTCTTCTTCAGAAGATGCTTCTTTAGTACTGTTTGATGCAACTTGCAATCCATTCAAACTCTGAGAAATCATATTGACTTGTTGAGTCAATATTTTATTCTGAGCCAATATGGCATTCAGAGTATCAATTTCAAGAACTCCTTTCTTCTGATTTGTCCCATTATTCACAGGATTCCTTTCAGAAGTGTACATGAATTGGTTAGTTGCAACCATTTCAATGAGTTCTTGAACTTCTGCAGGCGTCTTCTTCAGATGAAGAGATCCTCCAACAGAGCTGTCCAATGACATCTTGGACAGTTCAGATAGACCATCATAGAAAATACCTATGATGCTCCATTCTGAAAGTATGTCAGAAGGACACCTTCTGATCAATTGCTTGTATCTTTCCCAAGCTTCATAGAGGGATTCGCCTTCCTTCTGTCTGAAGGTTTGGACGTCCACTCTAAGCTTACTCAATTTTTGAGGTGGAAAGAACTTTGCCAAGAAGGAATTGACTAGATTTTCCCAAGAGTTCAGGCTTTCTTTAGGTTGTGAATCCAACCATGTTCTAGCTCTGTCTCTTACAGCAAAGGGAAAAAGCATAAGCTTGTAGACCTCGGGATCAACCCCATTGGTCTTGACAGTGTCACAGATTTGCAAGAATTCAGCTAAGAAATAATGAGGATCTTCCAATGGAAGTCCATGAAACTTGCAATTCTGTTGCATTAGAGAAACTAATTGAGGCTTAAGCTCAAAGTTGTTTGCTCCAATGGCAGGGATTGAGATGCTTCTCCCATAGAAGTCAGGAGTAGGTGCAGTAAAGTCACCAAGCACCTTCCTTGCATTGTCGGCATTGTTGTTATTTTTGGCTGCCATGTCTTCTTCTTGTTTAAAAAGTTCTGTTAGGTCCTCTATAGAGAGTTGTACTTTAGCTTCTCTTAGCTTTCTCTTCAAGGTCCTTTCAGGTTCAGGGTCAGCTTCAATAAAAATGCCTTTGTCCTTGCTCCTACTCATATGAAAAGAGAGGAGAAGAAAATATAGAATTCTCTATGTCACAATATAGAGATTCCTTGAGGTGTCAAAGGTAAAGAAGAATAGAAGGAAAAGGTAGATAAGAGAGAATTCAAACTTATCAAGAGGGATAGAGTTCGAATTGTACATTGAAGAGGAGTGTTAGTCCATAAATAGAAGGATGTGAGGAGAGGGGAAGAATTTTCGAAAATAAATTAAAAAGATCTTGAAATAATTAAGAAAATTTTGAAAATTTGATTGATGATTTTCGAAAACTAACATTGGAAAAGAAATTAAGTGATTTTTGAAAAAGATTTTGAAATTAGAAATCAAAAAGATATGATTGAAAATCAATTTTGAAAAAGATGTGATTGAAAAGATATGATTAAGAAGATATGATTGAGAATCAAATTTAAAAAAGAAAGTTTTTTAAAATTAAAGTTGATTACTTGACCAACAAGAAATTGAGAGATATGATTCTAGAATTAAAACTTTTGATCCTTTCTTAATAGGCAAGTAACAACTTGAAAATTTTGAATTAAATCACTAATTGTAGCAAGGATTTTCGAAAATAGTAATAAATAAAAAAATGAAAAGAAATTGAATGTGAAAATATATGATTGAAAAGATATTATTTGAAAAAGATTTGATTTTGAAAAATTATGAAAATTTGAAAAAGACTTGAACAAAATCTTCCCTCTAGTGTCCTCCTGGCGTTAAACGCCCAAAATGGCATCCATTCTGCCGTTTAACGCCCAAAATGCTACCTTTTTGGGCGTTTAACGCCCAGCCAGGGAAATGCCAGTTTTCCTTCTTCACTGGGCATTTTGAACGCCCAACTTTTTCTCTGTAATTCCTCTGCTGTATGTTCTGAAACTTCAATTCTCTGTATTATTGATTTGAAAAGACATATTTTTGAAAAAAAATTGAATTTTTAATGATGAGAAACAATCAAAATGAAACTAATCATAGAAAACTAAAATCAAACAAACAATGCATGCAGGACACCAAACTTAAAAATTTTCATATTAGAGGCACTAACAAATTGAGAATGCATATGAGAAACAACAAAACACACAAAACAAGAGAATTTAAAGATCAGAGCAAGGAAATCATCAAAAACAACTTGAAGATCAATGAAGAACATAATGCATGTAATTTTCGAAAATTAGAGGAGTGCAATTGACACCAAACTTAAAATTAGACACTAGACTCAAACAAGAAACATAAAATATTTTTTTATTTTAAGATTTTATGAAAAAAAAATTTGTGATTTTCGAAAATTATTTGGAAAAGAAAATAAAGAGATTCAAAATTTTTAATAAGAATTCTAGGAATCATGCAATGTTAGTCTAAAGCTTCAGTCTAAAAGGATTAGACATGGCTAGCCAAGCTTCAGCAGACATACAACAGCCAAATTGATAGGAATCAACTAGCTCTTGTGATGATAAAATTATCATCTAAAACTCTAGAATTCATTCTTAAAAATTCTGAAGAACATATAATAAATAATTTTTTTTTTGAAAATTTTTTTCGAAATTAAAAAGTAAAAAGCTTAAACATAAAATAAAATTACCTAATCTGAGTAACAATATGAACCGTCAGTTGTCCAAACTCGAACAATCCCCGGCAACGGTGCCAAAAATTTGGTGCACGAAATTGTGATCATCAATGGCGCCAACAGCTTGGTATGCACAATTGTAATCTCAACTCTTTGTCACAACTCCGCACAACTAACCAGCAAGTGCACTGGGTCGTCCAAGTAATAAACCTTACGTGAGTAAGGGTCGATCCCACGGAGACTGCCGGCTTGAAGCAAGCTATGGTTATCTTGTAAATCTCAGTCGGGAGGATTCAAATGGTTATGGAGAATTGATAATTAAAATATGAATAAAACATAAAATAGGATAGAGATACTTATGTAATTCATTGGTGAGAATTTTAGAATAGCGTATGAAGATGCTTTGTTCCTTCTGAGCCTCAGCTTTCCTATTGCCTTCTTCCAATCATTCATACTCCTTTCCATGGCAAGCTTATGTTGGGTTTCACCGTTGTCAATGGCTACCTCCCGTTCTCTCAGTGAAAATGGTCCAAATGCGCTGTCACCGCACGGCTAATCAGCTGTTGGTTCTCGATCATGTTGGAATAGGATCCATTGATCTTTTTGCGTCTGTCACACGCCCAACACTCGCGAGTTTGAAGCTCACCACAGTCATCCCTTCCCATATCCTACTCGGAATACCACAGACAAGGTTTAGACTTTCCGAATCTCAGGAATGCAGCCAATTGATTCTATCCTATACCATGAAGACTCTGATCTCATGGAATGGAAGGCTCGGTTGTCAGGCGAGGCAACCATGCGTCATGGATCAGGAGGCTAAGAAATACGCACTCAAGCGATTACAAGTAGAACAGAGGTGGTTGTCAGGCACGTGTTCATAAATGAGAATGATGATGAGTGTCACGGATCATCACCTTCGTCAGGTTGAAGAACGAGTGGATATCTTAGAGAAGAAGTAGGCATGAATTGAATAGAAAAACAATAGTACTTTGCATTAATTCATGAAGAACAGCAGAGCTCCACACCTTAATCTATGGTGTGTAGAAACTCTGCCGTTGGAAATACAAAAGTAATGAAGGTCCAGGCATGGCCGAATGGCCAGCCCCCATAAAGGTCTAAGATAGCATAAGACTAATCAAAGATGGATGAAAATACAATAGCAAAAGGTCTTATTTATAGAGAACTAGTAGTCTAGGGTTACAAAAATAAGTAAATGATGCAGAAATCTACTTTCGGGGCCCACTTGGTGTGTGCTTGGGCTGAGCATTGAAGCTTTCACGTGTAGAGATTTTTCTTGGAGTTAAACGCCAGCTTTTATGCCAGTTTGGGCGTTTAACTCCAGCTTTCATGCCAGTTCTGGCGTTTTGACGCCAGAATTTCTATGCTGACTTTGAACGCTAGATTGGGCCATCAAATCTTAGACAAAGTATGGAATATGATATATTGCTGGAAAGCCCAAGATGTCTACTTTCCAACACAATTGAGAGCGCGCCAATTGGGCTTCTTTAGCTCCAGAAAATCAACTTCGAGTGCAGGGAGGTCAGAATCCAACAGCATCTGCAGTCCTTTTTCAGCCTCTGAATCAGATTTTTGCTCAGGTCCCTCAATTTCAGCCAGAAAATACCTGAAATCACAGAAAAACACACAAACTCATAGTAAAGTCCAGAAATGTGATTTTTATTTAAAAACTAATAAAAACATAATAAAAATTAACTCAAATATACTAAAAATATACTAAAAACAATGCCAAAAAGCGTATAAATTATCCGCTCATCAATGGGGTATTGACTTCATGGGGCCTTTCCCAGCATCATCCTCAAACACTTACATTCTGGTAGCAGTAGACTATGTATCTAAATGCATAGAGGCAATTGTCATACCCACTAATGATACTAAGACAATGCTAAAGTTCCTCCAGAAGCATATCTTTAGCAGATTTGGTGTCCCTAGAATACTAATCAGTGATGGAGGGACTCATTTCTATAATAAACAGCTTGACTCTGCTCTGATCCGATATGGAATTAACCACAAAGTGGCAACTCCATATCATCCACAGTAAAATGGGCAGGCTGAAGTCTCAAATAGAGAACTAAAACGAATCCTAAAACGGACTGTAAGTACCCGTAGAAAGGATTGGGCAAGGAGTCTGGATGATGCTCTATGGGCATACAGAACTGCATTCAAAACTCCTATAGGGACCTCTCCATACCAGCTTGTGTATGGAAAAGCCTGTCACCTACCAGTGGAACTGGAACACAAGGCCTACTAGACAACCAGATTCCTAAACCTTGATGCCAAGTTAGCTGGAGAGAAAATATTGCTCCAGTTGAATGAGCTAGAGGAATTCAGACTCAATGCTTTCGAAAATACAAAAATTTACAAGGAGAAAACAAAAAGGTGGCATGACAAGAAGCTATCATCCAGAGTCTTTGAGCCAGGATAGAAGCTTTTGCTGTTTAACTCTAGGCTCAGGTTGTTCCCTGGGAAATTAAAATCCCGGTGGAGGGGACCATATGTGATTACAAGTGTGTCACCATATGGATATGTAGAGCTTCAAGATATTGACTCTGACAAAAAATTCATTGTTAATGGACAGAGAGTCAAACATTATCTTGAAAGTAATGTTGAGCAAGAATGCTCAAAACTGAGACTAGATTAAAGCTCAGTAAAAGTCCAGCTAAAGACAATAAAGAAGCGCTTGCTGGGAGGCAACCCAGCCATTAGCAAAGGTTTTTGTTATTTAAATAATAATTATAGGAGTTTGATACAAATTATTTTTAAGGTTAATGATCAAACGCAAGAAGTTTACAGAGTTACAGAAGGATTCAGAGCATAAAGCAGAGAAAAGGAGCTCACTAACACGAAAACGCTAGTAAAGATACCATTCTGGGTGTTTAACGCCAGAGTTGCAGCATCCTGGGCGTTCAGAAAAACGCCCAGTGACAAACGATTCCTGCCGTTTAACGCCCAGCCAGGGTAAACGCCCAAATTGGCCAACAAATGGGCGTTAAACACCAGAATAGATACCATTCTGGGCGTTTAACGCCAGAACAGACAGGGGGAGGTTATTTTGTTTCCAACTCAATTTTTTTCAACTTTTCATGTTTTATTCCATAAGTTTCTGCATAAACATGTTACAAATTTTCATCTTTCAATGTCAATTTCAAAATTTTCTTTTCCCTTAAATTTTTTTTATTATCCTTTAAATCTTTCTCAAATCTTTTTCAAAACTAATTTATCTTTTCAATTTCTTTCCAAATCTTTTCAAATTTGTCATACTATCTCTTATTTTTTTTAGATGCATCAACAAAAATTCAGATTTAACTTTTTTATATCTTTTAAATATCTTTTGAAATTTAAAATCTCATCTTTTTCATATCATGTTTATCTTTTACAAATCATATCTTTCTATCATATCTTTTTCAAAATTTTTGAAACCCACCCCCTCCCTTTTAAATACACGTTCGGCCATCCTCATTCCTCCACCATTCGAATTTGTCTCCCCCTCTATTCCTCTCCTTTCCTTTCTTTTGGTTGAGGACAAGCAAACCTCTAAGTTTGGTGTGTTTTTCCATGATTACTGAGCAAAAACTCACCAAGATCATGGCTCCTAAAGGAAAACAAACCACTTTAAGAGGCAAGAAAGAGAATAATCCAAAACCACTTTGGAATCATGAGAGGTTCTTAACCAAAGAACATGCAGACCATTACCACAAAATAATGGGTTTGAGGTCAGTGATCCCAGAAGTTAAGTTCGATCTGAAAGAAGACGAATATCCGGAGATCCAAGAGCAGATTCGAAACAGAGGCTGGGAAATCCTAGCTAATCCTGAGATAAATGTGGGAAAAAACATGGTCCGAGAATTCTACTCAAATCTGTGGCTGACAGATAAGCAGAGAATAATAGGAACTGCCTTCCATACCTTTCAAACTATGGTTAGAGGGAAGATTATTTACTTCCACCTTGACAAAATAAGAGAGGTCTTCAAGCTGCCTCAACTACAAGATGATCCAGAATCCTTTAATAGGAGAATGGTGAGAGTAGATAAGCGTTTGGACCAAGTTCTAGAGGACATATGCCTCCCTGGAACCAAGTGGATAACCAACTCAAAAGGTGTCCCAAACCAACTCAAGAGAGGAGATATCAAACCAGTCACTAGAGGCTGGCTGGACTTCATTGGGCATTCTGTACTGCCCACTAGCAACCGCTCTGAGGTCACTGTCAAAAGAGCAGTGATGATTCATTGTATTATGCTGGAAAATGAAGTGAAGATTCATCATCTAATTTCTTGTGAGATTTACACAATTGCAAATAAGAACTCCACTGAAGCCAAATTGGCTTACCCAAGCTTAATCTCTCTGCTATGTAAAGATGCTGGGGTAAAGATGGGAGTGGATGAGTTTATCTCAGTCGAGCACCCAATCACCAAAAAGTCAATGGAGGGACAACAAGTGCACGACAACTCCATCAAGAGGAGGGCACAGGAGTTCCTCCCAGAAATCCCTCAAATTGACTACTGGGCTCGCCTAGAAGCATCTGTCACCAAGCTGCAAGAAGCTATGGATCAACTTAAAGAAGAACAGCAAAATCAAAATAGCATGCTCTGCAAACTGCTTAAGGAACAAGAAAAGCAAGGGCATGAGCTACAGGAGCTGAAGCGCCAGAAGCTCTCCCTTGAGGGACCAGACACCCCACAGATTGAAGGAGCATCCATCTCCCAAAATAAAGGTTGTTGAGTCCTAATCTTAAATCTGTGATAACTTTTATTATTAGAAACCTATCTTAAGAATTACATGAGTATTAGTAATTAGGGTCTTTATTTTTATTTTTATTTTTATCATCTCCAAGTAAGCTATAATTTATTCTTCTCACCATCATTAAACATGAATAAAATAATAGAATTTTTTTTAGAATAAGGATGCAATTATTTCAAGTTTTCAATAAGAAAAATTCTAATTATTTTTATGTGGTGGCAACACTTTTTGACTTCTGAATGAATGCTTGAATAGTGCATATTTTTTATAGTGAAGCTTATGAATGCTAAAACTGTTGGCTCTTGAAAGAATGATGAAAAGAAAGATAAATGTTATTCATGATCTGAAAAATCAAAAAAATTGATTCTTGAAGCAAGAAAAAGCAGCAGCAAAAAAAAAGCCAATAAACCCTTTAAACCAAAAGGCAAGGGTAAAAAGGGATCCAAGGCTTTGAGCATTAATGGATAGGAGGGCCCAAAGGAATAAAATCCTGGCCTAACCGGCTAAATCAAGCTGTCCCTAACCATGTGCTTGTGGCATGTAGGTCCAAGGAAAAAGCTTGAGACTGAGTGGTTAAAGTCATGATCCAAAGCAAAAGAGTGTGCTTAAGAACTCTGGACACCTCTAACTGGGAACTTTAGCAAAGCTGAGTCACAATCTGAAAAGGTTCACCCAGTTATGTGTCTGTGGCATTTATGTATCCAGTGGTAATATGGGAAAACAAAATGCTTAGGGCCACGGCCAAGACTCATAAAATAGCTGTGTTCAAGAATCAACATAATAAACTAGGAGAGTCAATAACACTATCTGAATTCTGAGTTCCTATGGATGCCAATCATTCTGAACTTCAAAGGATAAATTGAGATGCCAAAATTGTTCAGGAGCAAAAAGCTACTAGTCCCGCTCATCTAACTAGAATCTGAGCTTCACTTAAAACTCTGAGATGTATTGCCTCTTGATTTTCTTTCTATCCTATTTTATTTATCTAGTTGCTTGGGGACAAGCAACAGTTTAATTTTGGTGTTGTGATGAGCGGATATTTTATACGCTTTTTGGTGGTATTTTCATGTAGTTTTTAGTATGTTTTAGTTGCTTTTTAGTATATTTTTATTAGTTTTTATGCAAAAATCACATTTCTAGACTTTACTATGAGTTTGTGTGTTTTCTTCTAATTTCAAATATTTTCTGGCTGAAATTGAGGGACCTGAGCAAAAATCTGATTCAGAGGCTGAGAAAGGACTGCAGATGCTGTTGGATTCTGACCTCCCTGCACTCAAAATGGATTTTCTGGAGCTACAGATATCCAATTGACACGCTCTTAATTGCGTTGGAAAGTAGACATCTTGGGCTTTTTAGAAATATATAATAGTCCATACTTTACCCGAGATTTGATAGCGTAAACTGGCGTTTAAACGCCAGCTTTTTACCCTTTTCTGGCGTTAAACGCCAGAACTGGCATAAAAGTTGGAGTTAAACACCCAAACTGGCACCAAAGCTGGCATTTAATGCTAGGAATAGCCTATGCACGTGAAAGCTTCAATGCTCAGCCCAAACGCACACCAAGTGGGCCCCGTAAGTGGATTTCTGCACTATCTATCTTAGTTTACTCATTTTCTGTAAACCTAGGTTACTAGTTGAGTATAAAAACTACTTTTAGAGATTTATTTTGTACCTCATGATATTTTACATCTGAATTTTATATCTTCTACGGCATGAGTCTCTAAACTGCATAGTTGGGGGTGAGGAGCTTTGCTGTGTCTCGATGGATTAATGAAATTACTACTGTTTTCCATTCAATCACGCTTGTTTCTATTCTTCGCACTTCAACATGATGAATGTGATGATCCGTGACACTCATCACCATTCTCAACCTATGAACGCGTGCCTGACAACCACTTCCGTTCTACCATAGATTGAGTGTGTATCTCTTGGGTTCCTGGTTTACGAGTTTGATTGCTTCTCCTGACAACAGAGCATTCAAATCCGTGAGATTAGAGTCTTTGTGATATAAGCTAGAATTAATTGGCAGTATTCTTGAGATCCGGAAAGTCTAAACCTTGTCTATGGTATTCTGAGTAGGATCCGGGAAGGAATGACTGTGATGAGCTTCAAACTCACGGATGTTGGGCACAGTGAAGTGTTCAAAAGGATCAATGGATCCTATTCCAACACAAGTGAGAACCGATAGATGTTTAGCCATGTACATGGACCATTTTCACTGAGAGGACGGCTGGTAGCCATTGACAACGGTGATCCACCAACATACAGCTTGCCATGGAAGGAACCTTACGTGCGTGAAGAAGAAGATAGTAGGAAAGCAGAGATTCAGAAGACAGAGCATCTCCAAAACCTCAACCTGTTCTCCATTACTGCATAACAAGTATTATTTAATCCATGTTCTTTTACTTATTCCAATTAAAACTGAGAATTATTATTGATATCCTGACTAAGAGTTACAAGATAACCATAGCTTGCTTCAAGCCGACAATCTCTGTGGGATCGACCCTTACTCACGTAAGGTATTACTTGGACGACCCAGTGCACTTGCTGGTCAGCTGCGTGGAGTTGTGACGAAAAGTGTGAGATCACGGTTCCGTGTACCAACTTTCATTCTCTTGGTTTTCGGAGTGAAGTTGAGCCGGGTTGAGCTTCATCACGCTGGTCTGTTCCAGAATCTGTGACTGGTACAGGAGACAAAACAGAAATGTCTCCTCCATTCTGATGAGACAAAACTGGACTAACTTGTTCTTCAATTTGGACAGTGTTGGGACTTTCTTTGCTAGTTTCCTTATTGACAGTATCTTCATAATCTGAGTCATTTTCTATCACAGTACTGGGAATTGAATTAGAATCACAAAAAGATATGTGTATGGATTCCTCTATGGTTCTATGTTCTTTGAGGTATATTCTATAAGCCTTGCTAGTGGTGGAGTATCCAACAAACATTCCCTCATAGGATTTTGGATCAAATTTACCAAGATTTTCTTTATTGTTAAGTACAAAACATTTACATCCAAAAACATGGAAATACTTAAGATTAGAAGGGGTTCCTTTCCATAGCTCATAAGGAGTTTTCTTTAACCCTTTTCTAATAATAGTCCTATTCAAAATGTAACAAGCTGTATTTACAGCTTCAACCCATAAAAATTTTGAAATCTCATTTTCACATAGCATAGCCCTAGTCATCTCTTGAAGGCTTCTATTCCTTCTTTCAACAACCCTATTTTGTTGAGGTGTTCTAGGGCATGAAAAGTTATGAGCAATTCCAAAATCATCACAGAATTTTTCAAAGTCTTGGTTTTCAAATTCTTTTCCGTGATCACTTCTCAAATGGGCAATTTTTAAATCCTTTTCATTTTGAATTCTTTTGCAAAGGATTGAGAAAGCATGGAAAGCATCATTTTTATGAGCAAGAAAAAGTACCCAATCGAATCTAGAGTAATCATCCACCACCACCAAACCATAGTGTTTACCTCCTAAACTTTGAGTTCTTGTTGGACCAAAAAGATCAATATGTAACATCTCTAATGGCCTCTTGGTCGAAATTACATCATTTGGTTTAAAGGAGGATTTTACTTGTTTGTGTAATTGACAAGCATCACAAGTAATATCCTTATCAAATTTAATATTAGGAATTCCTCTAACCAAGTTTTTCTTTACTAGCTTAGAAATTTGGTACATGCTTGCATGACCCAATTTCTTATGCCAAAGCCATTTTTCAGATTCAAGAGAGGTAAAACATGTTATATTTTGGTCTTTTAAATCTTCAAGAGTCAATCCATACACATTATTGCACCTTTTAGCTTCAAATAAAATATCCCTAGATTTTTCACAAATAACTAAGCATACTAATTTTCTAAAAACAACTTCATATCCAAGATCACATAATTGGCTAACACTTAGTAAGTTATGTTTCAATCCATTAACAAGAAGTACATCATTTATAGAAGAAGAAAAACTTTTACCAACTTTTTCAATGGCCACTATCTTTCCTTTACCATCATCACCGAAAGTGACAAACCCTCCATCATACTCATCAAGCCTAATGAAGAAGGTTGCCTTTCTGGTCATATGCCTAGAGCATCCGCTATCCATGTACCACATATTGTCCTTCTTCTTGGATACTAGGCATACCTACAAAATGAGCTCAAGTGACCTTAGGTATCCAAATCTTTTTGGATCCTTTCACATTAAACCATCTTCTTTGTCCCAAACCATTGTAGTCAAAAACAACTTTGCAAACTTTGTTACCAATCATCCTTTCGCGAAAGAAACATTGAATGGGAAAGTGACCATTCCAGTTGCATAGTCTACAAAATCTTGTAGTTGCTGTTTTGCTAAAAATTTTTGGGTTTTGAAACCTTGCATCATTGGAAGAAGAAGCCACATTTTCAAAAGAAGGTTTTTCAACAGATTTGAAATTTTTTTGAAAACCCAAACTAGCTTTATCATAAAGAGGTTTTTGACTAGCCAAGAATTGATTTAGATTTTCAGAACTTTGAGTGAACTTGGCTAGGTCTTCTTCAAGCCTTTTGACCTTTTTAAGCAACTCTTCATTTTCTTTAAAACAATTTACATATGCAACAACGGAATGATTGCTTTCACAGCTTTTAAGTTGGGCTTTTAACTGCTTGTTTTCTTTAACAAGTTCAACAACAGTTTCAGCCTCTCTAAATTTTTCTTTGAGAAAGCCATTTCAGTTTTAAGAATGGTGATTTGTTGTTCGAGATCTTGATTATTAAGCAAGAAGCATCTAATTTTTTCAGAAAGGTGGTCTATCATGAGATGAAGATCTTCAGTGTCAGGGTTGTGAAATACTACCTGTTCAATGTGATCTGCCATGAGACACGGTTGGGACTTGGTTTCGGATTCTTCATCATCTTCTGAGTCATTTTCCAAGTCCTCCCAGGAAGCCATCAGTCCTTTCTTCTTTACCTTCTTTGGCTTCTCTTCTTTCTTCAACTTAGGGCAATCTGATTTGAAATGCCCAGTCTCTTTGCAGTTGTAGCATGTCACCTTGCTGAAATCTTTCTTTTGCTTTCTTGAACTGCTTTCTTTGCTTCTTTCCTTGAGCTTCACCATTTTTCTGAATTTTTTGGCAAGCAACACAAATTTATTTTCAGAGGAATTATCACTGGATTCATCATCCAGGGGGTTAGAAACAGATGTAAAAGCTATTCCTTTTCTTTTTGAATCTTTTTTTCAAATAGGTGTTTTCAAAAGCCAGTAAATTTCCTCTCAAGTCATCATATGTCATAGAGTCAAGACCACTACTCTCAGATATTATTAGTGCTTCGGTTTCCCACTCTTTTGTGAGACATCTCAACACTCTTCTCACAAGCACAGATTCAAGATACTTGATCCCCATAGCATCTAAGCCAACAATGATGATGTTGAATCGTTCAAACAATTCATCAATAGATTCTCCTTCCTTCATTACAAACATTTCATACTCTCTGTTCAGTATATCTATCCTAGTCTTTTTCACAATGGTGGTTCCTTCATGAGTGACTTGTTGTTTGTCCCATATTTTCTTTGCCGTTGTGCATCGTGATACCCGTTGGTACTCCTCGAAGCTGATAGCACAGTTGAGCAAGTTGATCGCCTTGGCATTGAGCTCCACCTTTTTTCGATCATCTTCAGTCCAACTGGCTTCGGGATTGAGAGATACTACTCCTTCAACACTTGTGGTGGTTGGGAATTGAGGACCCTCTAGGATGATCTTCCATAGTCTATAATCTACTGCTTGCATAAAAATCTTCATTCTCTCCTTCCAATAGGTGTAGTTTTTCCATTGAAAAGAGGAGGCCTGTTGCTTGACTGTTCTTCTGTCAGATTGTAGGACACCAGGTTTGAGCCACTATTCTCTGCCATCTGGATCTTTTTTCCAAGTTGTAAAGCTTGATCTCTTTGAGACCAAGCTCTGATACCAATTGATGGTTATCAGTGGCTAAGAGAAGGGGGGGTTGAATCTTAGCCCCTTTTTTGCTTAGTAACGCTTGCTAGCCTTTTGATGTAACTTCAGGAGACTTTTGCTTTTTGTCTCGTACCTAGCCACGAGACATTTTATTTTTGTCTCGTAACTGAGCAAGAGATATTTTTCGGTTTTATCTCCTATGCAGCAGAAACAGAAATGGAGTAGAATAGAGAGAAAATAACACCACGAAGTATCCTGGTTCGGCTGCCATGTGCAATGCAGCCTACATCTAGTCTCCATCACAACAATCATGGAATTTCACTATAATCTTCATTGATTACATACACCAATTCTCCCTAGGAACTACCCTTCCTATTCGGGACAAGTCCAGAATCTAACCCTAATCCTGAACTTGACTTGGTCACCTACCAAGCTTTCAACTGCAAAGTGCTAACCTAACTTGCAAGGGGATTCCCACAGAATCATGAAACACAACACAGATGTACAAAGGACCTCTAAGGACATCTATGGCTTTTTCTTTTAATTTTGCACACTCTGCCTCTTTTCGCTCTATGGCTTTTTCTTACAAACCTCACTGTTTGCCTTTTTCCATGAGACTCAAGACAGACAAAATTAAACTGAAAAATACAAAATGAGATACATTGAAGGAGAAGAACTTCTGTTAGCTTGGAAGCTATGAGAACTCTGTGCTTTCACTATTTTCTCCTTACTTCAAGCCCTGGCTGTTCTCCCTTATTTATAGAAGGGGAAGCCTCCACAGTTGAAACTGTTGAACCAAGCTAAACTTCTTCTTCTTCATGCAAAAACCGGTTCGGCCAGAGAGAGAGGAGAGATAACCGAATGCTAAAACCAACATGCAATTACCTCTGTGTCTTCCCTTTACACCAAGCTTTATCAATCCGAGCCACCCATCTTGAGTTGCACTCCAAGAAGGATTCCTAGCCCTTGATGCGTTTTTGATGCATGATAGCTCTTCTTGCTCCACTTTTGCTTCCTCCTTCACGTAGCCTCTCTAGCTACCTTCTATGATGGATGACCACAAAGCAGAGACGAGCCATACCTCCAAGGATCTTCTTCCTCTGACCGAATGGATCTTCTTCCATTTTTGGTATGGAGAGGTTGAGCTTACTTCACCACATCTTGCATTTCTTGGTGAAGATCTCAACCACAACATACTTTTTATTTTCTTTTTCTTGCCATCATTACAATGGTCTTGTTACTAGTTCCTTCTTCTTTCTGGTAGCTTGCTTTAGCTTCCATATTTTCCTGAGAAGTGACCGAAATAGAAGAAAGATAAATTTGAACAATAATCAATGTAACAAAGAAAGAGAATTAGAATGAATTAAGTTTCCCACTTCCCTTTGCTGAGTAGCTGATGAGCGGATAATTTATACGCTTTTTGGCATTGTTTTTAGTATGTTTTTAGTAGGATCTAGTTACTTTTAGGGATGTTTTTATTAGTTTTTATGTTAAATTCACATTTCTGGACTTTACTATGAGTTTGTGTGTTTTTCTGTGATTTCAGGTATTTTCTGGCTGAAATTGAGGGACTTGAGCAAAAATCAGATTCAGAGGTTGAAGAAGGACTGCTGATATTGTTGGATTCTGACCTCCCTGCACTCAAAGTGGATTTTCTGGAGCTTCAGAACTCCAAATGGCGCACTCTCAACGGCGTTGGAAAGTAGACATCCAGGGCTTTCCAGCAATATATAATAGTCTATACTTTTCCCAAGTTTAGACGACGCAAAAGGGTGTTGAACGCCAGTTCTACGCTGCAGTCTAGAGTTAAACGCCAGAAACACGTCACGAACCAGAGTTGAACGCCAAAAACACGTTACAACTTAGCGTTCAACTCCAAAAGAAGCCTCTGCACGTGTAAACTTCAAGCTCAGCCCAAGCACACACCAAGTGGGTCCCGGAAGTGGATTTATGCATCAATTACTTATTCTGTAAACCCTAGTAGCTAGTCTAGTATAAATAGGACTTTTTACTATTGTATGGTCGTCTTTTGGACCATCTTATGATTTTGAGTTCATCTTTTGATCATATAGATCACGTTTAGGGGCTGGCCATTCGGCCATGCCTGAACCTTCATCACTTATGTATTTTCAACGGTAGAGTTTCTGCGCTCCATAGATTAAGGTGTGGAGCTCTACTGTTC